>NC_140540.1:686175-803675 GCF_057382185.1 Mchenga conophoros
TGGTTTGTAAAATACAGTAAAATAACAGTGCTTTTAAAAGAACGGCGAGGACGACGTCGGAGCATTTTAACACGGACAGGCCTAAAGACAGAAACAGCGATCAAACTGTGATCACATCCATGTGTCACATTTCTTCAGGGGCCTCTGAGGGCGGGACATTGGACGGCCTTGCAGAGGAAAAAGAGGACAAAAAAAAAAAAAAGCCCTGACAATTTTTTTGCACTGTTGCAAAAGCAGGAGGTGGTGTGAGATCACATCCTGCTGTTATAAACCTTTTGGCAGAGGTGAAGGTGTGGGGACGTGAAAAATGAAACAAGCTGTGAGAAAGGAGGGTGGAAATGCTTCAGTGGGAGAGAAGTGGAAGAAAGAGGTGTCACCGAGGTGTCACCGCTGGTCGCGGCTGAAAGGCAGAGACAACCTGGAAACCTGTTGATGACATCAACACCTGTGCTGTGCTCTGAGAAGCTTCATGCCGCCCTCCTTATCTCAAACAGCTGAGCTGAATAAACGAGCTACACTCCACAGAACATCTATAACACGCCCGTGTTTCTCCCACACTGGTTTCCATCAAGTGTTCACATCTTCCCCGCTGTAGTTTTGTTTGCGTCTGACTGGGAGCTTATCCAGCAAGGACTGCCACAGAACATATTTCTGGTAGCAACAGTCTGTTTTCCTGCTGTTGGTATGTTATTTGTCCCAGATGCAACCACCGCAAATATGCAGACTTCTGAATGTGTCATTGCAAGAGCTCACTCTGCTCACCCTGCCTGAAAAGGGGCATCGGTCTTTGCACACAGCAATTATTAACATGTTTTTGAAAAATGTTCATTATTAATTCTTTCGATTTTTGTAAACATGTTTATTTTCATCCTTCTGTCACTGCTATGTTACCTTCTCCATCCTCTTCAGCTTGTTTAATGTGCATCGCCTTCAAACCCCAAGCAGAGGAGTCAGAACCCCAAATACATTTTTAAAAGTATTTAATAAATGTGATGCTAATAAATATTTATAAGATTAAGGCAGCACGGTGGCACGGTGGTGAGCACTGTTGCCGCACAGCAAGAAGGTCCTGAGTTCAATTCCACCATCAGGCCGGGGTCTTTCTGTGTGGAGTTTGCATGTTCTCCCCGTGTTTGCGTGGGTTCTCTCCGGGTACTCCGGCTTCCTCCCACCGTCCAAAGACATGCAGCTTGTGGGGATAGGTTAATTGGATAATCCAAATTGTCACTAGCTGTGAATGTGCGAATGAATGTGAGTGTGAATGGTTGTCTGTCCCTGTGTGTTGGCCCTGCGACAGACTGGCGACCTGTCCAGGGTGAACCCCGCCTCTCGCCCTATGACAGCTGGGATAGGCTCCAGCGCCCCCCGCGACCCCGAAAAGGCTAAGCGGAAGCGGATGGATCTCTTTATAGTTGTTACGGAATATATATTCTTAGTGCTTATTTTTTTAATATATTGTTTTATGTATTTTAATAATAAAGGCCTCTATGAAGCAAAGCCAGCTGTGAGAGAGAACGAGGTCAGAGGGTGATAGGTCACCTTAGCAACAGCTTAAGTTAGGGGACGTTTAAGAAAAAGGAAGTTTAGTGCAGAGCTGCAGAGGCAATATTAAGAACAGGAAACCAGAACTAGGTAACACACACACACACACACACACACACACACACACACACACACACACACACACACACACACACACACACGAGGAGTTGTTTTGATCGAAGCTGTGTGTGACGTATAAGAGAACTATATACACGCGTTTAGCTTGTAATGCTTTTAGACCGGTGGGTGCTTGCTAGTGTCCGCAGCTCTGCTTTTCCGGAAATGAAGAATAAAGATGATTTTGAGCTTTGACCACACCGAGTTGGGTTTTCTCTGTTCAATACTGGGATAAAAGAATCGGGTGTAATATAGTCCTGCTAATCGTGGTAAGCTATTTTTGTGTAAAAGCATGTTGAGGCAACGTTAGCTTGGCTTTGGAAGTGAATCAGAAAAAAGTCGTCTTCATAAAGTCGGAGTTCAGATTTTCTTATAAACTATAAAATGAAAAAGTGAGGGAACATTTAAAACAACCAACTGTTCAAACACAGTCGGCTAGTAAGAAAGCAACACAGCTATACTGTGCAACATGCTGTGAGCAACAAACAAAAACCGCTTCCTGCCGTGCTCGGCTTTGGCACAGTGTGTCCCACACTGCAATTTGTTGAGCTACACAGAGGACACTTTAGTTTTTATGGCCTTGTCCCTTTCATACAGCAGCGGGAGGAACGCTCTGCTGTGAGAACACGCCCCTGGCACGTCACCGCGGTGCCTGAAACAAAGATCCTGGTGCCAAAGCAAACGAAGTGACTTCATCCTGTGTCATCCAACTGAAGGACAAGGGAGCGCTTGGAGGGCCCTCTGAGGTTTGAGGGCTGTGCAGAGCTGGGTAGGAGAGAGCCGAAGTGGACACAGTTCTGGCTCAGATAGTGCTGTGTGCAGAATCACAATCAGAGGACTTTGCATGCATGCTCACACACGCTCTCATGTTGTCCTCTTCACATCCTTCTCATTACCCGTCTCCTCATTTGTCTCGCAGCTTCTTTTTCCATGACCTGAGTCAACAGGACCAAACAAAGACGCCGTGTGTGAAGCAGCTGTAAGACAGCTGATTGATGATTTGATGTATTTTACGTTTCTCTTTCTCAAATGACATTTCAGTAAATCTTGATTTAGCTGATCTAACTTAATATTTAAAGGTATTTAATGGTGTGAGTGTATTTTTTAAGCACTCTAGGCTGATTGTTTTCAGTTCACTGGACTGTACCACTGAGGGCGGGAAGCGGGGGGTAATTTTGTCATAGTTTTTTTTAAATCTCAACAAATCGTAACCGTTTAAATTGATGTTACTGATTCTTGTCTTTAATATGAATTTGACAAACTCAACACTCCAGGAGCCATTGATGTAAGAACCTGTACAGATACACTGCACACAACACAAATGTCCAAAGTAAAGTGCTTTAAAAAAGACGCTCACACACTAAAGACAAAGAAAGATTTTTAGTTGTGCTCGCACAGCTGCTGCCAGATACGTTTAAAGACAAGCACCCAGGGCAAAGGTGGGTCTAATTTACAGCTGCAGTGTTTAAATGCTGACTAAAGAATTCGATGAACGCACTACATGGACCACACGCCTACAAAGCTGCAAGGTTTGTGAATGCATGTGTCATCTTAGATTTCTGTTAAATAAACAAAGAACACCTCTGATCTGCTCATCTGTACAAGAGTCACTACAGCAGATGGCTTCTAGTGCTGGGCCATATCATACCGTTCACAGTAATACCGGTGTAATGTTGGGCAACGATAAGAAAATGAAATATGGCGATAGAATATGGGTAAAACGCACATGCGCAGTGCCTTTATTTTCATACGCACACGGCAGAAAAAGCATGGCGGCGACGGAGAAGGGGAAGAGCGAAAGCAGATCGTTGAATGAAATGGATGAAGTAAGTGAAAATAAAATAAACAATAAAAGGTGAATCAAATGGACCATTGAGGCAAGGCTGGGATGGTCAATTTGGTAAAGTAAATCTGTTGGGCATCTTTCTTTGTCTTTAGACAACAATTCTGATGCAAAAGAGCCAAACGGGACAGGCAACAAAAAAAAATAAATTTAACTGTGAGTAATACGTTATGAAGCTTTAATCGCAGCCGAACCGGTTTACTCAGGAACAAATAAAACACTGGAACAAACCAAACATTAACATTTAGAAGTGATCTAAGTGACTTATATATCATGTTTAACCTCAGTAGTGAAATCTCTATTAATAAAAATAGTGTACATGTACATACGTGTACATACCTTAATAAAAACAAGCAGGTGAGATGTTAGAACGCTTTTATTTTTATTGTAGTGGACACTCAATACAATAGACAGCTGCTGGGGTTTGTTTAACCTGAGTAGCAAAAAGACCGCGGGGGGGTTGGAAACGATGTGCCGGGAGTCCGCTGTTCTCGCCGGCTCTAATGATCCTCGACCTCGCTGTCTGTTATGGCAGCGGTCCCCAATTTTGTTATCGTTTTTATCGTTTACTCGGTTTTCCTGGGTCTTTTCACGTGTGTTATGAATAAGTCTTCTTTTTTTCGGTACCGGTACTAGTTTTATTTAGTTGTATTTATCCGCGACACCTTAAAGGCCGGTCCGTGAAAATATTGTCGGGCATAAACCGGTCCGTGGCGCAAAAAAGGTTGGAGACCGCTGTGGTATGGAGCTGGCGGGTCACAGACGTCTCCGAAAACGTCGGAGCGCGTTTGGAAATATATGACATCTTGATAAATCGAGCAGATATTTGAAGTTCACACAGCTACATTCTCGCTTGAAAATAACTTAAAAGTTTATTTTGTGACCCAGAAAGAGTAATATTTAAAAGTTTTTAGCCCCGCTCGTCCGCCATTGCCGCGTTTGAGTTTTGGACGAAATGCATTCTGGGATATTTAGCTGTACTAAGTCCACACAAGTCACCACCGATGCATGCTTGGTAAAACGGGCGGAGCGAGAACACATCCGGGACTTTTTCGCGTTCTCGGCTTGATGCGTACTTCGAATTGGAACAGTACTTGGTCTCCGACTGATGACGTGTCACGAGTACATGAGAACGCAAGTACGCACAAGTACGCATATTGAGACAGGGCCTTTGTTGTCCGAGAGCACTTCAGCAGAGTAGATCTGCAGTCAGGACTGCTGTCGTGGCTGGGAAGTGGCTGCAGGTTGCTGCCCAAGTTCCTGGTTCTTGGCCACGACACACACCCTGGGTTGCAGGGTGTTCTCCAACAGTCACTTAAGGCTGACACTAAAAGTGACACCCATGTTAAAGTTTCCAAAGGCAAAGCCTGGTGGGAAAAAAGAAAAACTAATTGTGCCTTAATTTTGCCTAATAGCTCACAAAAATGGATTAAAGCTTAGAGAAAGGGGCGTGGCCACACTGTTGTCAGTTTCACCTCCCAACCTGGCCCGTGCCGTCACTCCCTCAATATCTGATAACCTGCTGACCAGAACATCCAAACGTCAGAGCAGGCTCAGTCTGCTACTGATGAACTTTACACTCATTACTCTGGTTCACCTGTGGCTCCAAAAATGTCCAAAAAGCCACAGTGGAGTCCAAAAACATGAATCTGTGATTTTGTAGTTGCTACATCTATCTTTTAAGGCCATTCCCAGTGGGTGGGGTGTCACCCCATCAAGGCTGACTGCACTCTCCAAAAGAAAGGCAGGAATTCTTTCATGGTTGGACTGTGAACTGTCTCTCTCAGGGCCATTCATTTATCCTGTCTGTGAGCCTCTCACATACGGGAGTGTGTGCACGTGTGTGTGTGTGTGTGTGTGTGTGTGTGTGTGTGTGTGTGTGTGTGTGTGTGTGTGTGTGTCAGGTCAGGTGTTGAGTGTCCAAGTGAGTACCAGCAGAGCGTAATAGAGACGGGCTGGGAAAGCAGCAGGTCTGACACCAGTGGGCTCCATGATAAATGAGAGCTTTGACAAATGGACCTTAATCCCATACATGCACTACTGCTTCTTTCGTGTGCAGTGTAACACAGTGACTGCAGTGCTGCAAGAGTGCATGATTTAAAAAAAGAAAAGCGCCCATGCCTTACTGTTCGAGACGCTTGTGATCAGAGATTGATGTTAAAAGACAAGCGTGCACTGAAACAATAACGGTGCCCTGTTTCTGCTCTCGACAGCCGCTCTGCAGCCGCTCACCTCGACGGGCACAAACAAGCTCTGATACAGCACCAAATGGTGAAGAAAGCCTACAGGTGTGTGTGTACCTGTCCCTCAGCCCCGTGCTGCTCCCACAGCAGACGCGAGCCGTGGGACACATGAGGGTATGTTTATCTTTGCTGGGCATGTAGGCGCATACTCATTGGACCGAGGGCCTGTTTGCAATTTTTACACCCCCCACCCCCTTCTTTCCTATGTGAGAAAACAAGTTGTTATTATTATGACTCAAATGGTGGATACACCTTTTTGGCACAGGGAAGCGGGGCAGCACGGAGGAACAGTAATGCTCAAAAAATGAAAATAAGTGGAAAGTTGTCCAGTTTCTTTTTGCCAACGCTGACTTTATTAGCTGTCTGTATGTGTCCATAAATATTTATAAACAGTGTAAAACTGCAGGCAAGGCGGGGCCCTGAAAATGGGGGCCCAGTTTTGCCCTGGCATTAATCTTTGAGTCATTAACATTGAGGGGGAAATTATTAGTGACAGGCTTAAGGAAATACATCATGCTTCAGGGTCAGTGGGGCTCCCCAAAGGCATAATAAAGGGAGGAGAGGTACACCAGTGATACCTGGAGCCTCTAGCTCTGCAAGCGCTCGAGTTGAGTGTATAGTTAAACTGAAATGAGCCTTTTGTTTGGTTAAAAAAAGCAGACAGGCAATATAACAAGTTTCTAACAGGGAACGGTCCTGTATTAGGACGCAGCTGTGACAGTGTGGTATAATATACCCAGTGGACTGTGTCTGCACTTTGGGAAAAACAAATAATACTGTAGTTCCAAACTTGTTTCATTTTTTCCTAATTTTGTGCCAGTTCACAACACAAAGGCACAATAATAGAAAGAAACAACATGTACAACCCTACAGTACTACAGACAAAGCATCAATGCTGGACTAGGACCCCATACTGGGACTAACATGCATCTTCATCGTGGTCGTATTTAGTCTTCTTTCCATTGCAGACAATAAAGTGTTTTCTTACTGAGTCTGAGGATAATTGTTAAAGGCACTGAACTTAAAGTCGGGTTCTTATTCTATACTACCCTCTCCAGCAGAAGCATTGATTTTATTTCAGTTTATCGGAAGCTTCACTTGTGTTTACAGTGTTGACTGAAGCGAACGAGTCTCTTACTGTAAAAATATAAAACTGCTGTATGACGTTACAGTACAATACTGTCAGCTGTTGGGTTGTCATGCTGTGATCTCCAACAGCTGATTACCATGAAAATCCATTGCAAATTAATGATTTGAATATTTATATTCAATCAAGTCTTTGTGCTGCAGAAACACAATCACTGAAGTAACGACGACTGTTGAAAATGAAACAGTGTTGTTGAACCTAATATCCTGCGTCTTTACAGCTAATTGGTCCAATGTAGAATAAACTGGAGTCCAACAATCCACAGATTTATAAAACATAAAATATCAAGTCAAGATTAGCACCAAGAAAAGCCTTAAAAACAAAGTGTCTCATAAACTTGCAGCTCTCTGGCAGGCAGCAGCCTGGTCTTTGCCAACCATTCATACTCGACCATTTCACACCATATCTGACATGTTAGTGTTTCATTATGGACATCTGCCAAGAACAATTTTACTGGGCCAATTAACAAGCCTACAGAGAGCCGCGGCGTGCAGGCAGGCGAGCGGAGTTGATGATTTGATTTACTCGTTGCCTTTGTGAAATGTGCCGATTCACCGCTTTGATGAGTTTTCTGTCACGCAGCATCACATCGGCACATGCCAGAAATGCCAGAAAGCATCACTCAGCGAAACTCTTCAGCAAGCTTCCACATGTGGAGGAGCATTTTGTCCTCCCCCTATATACTCAAACGCCACCATTAAGCACTCAAAAGTCCAACGTGGCCAACGTGTCCTCCTGCAACATCCGAGGTTTTTTCCTTTTTTTACATTAGCAAAACACAATGTAGCAACCAAGCACACCCAGCACCCCTATACAGAGCTGCGAGGAAAGCTTAACTGCTCATATTGAACATGTGGGGAAGCACCTGCTCGCAATCCACTCTGTTACTCACTCAAGCAGGTGTTTCCTTAATCATATATTACGTGACAAGGCTGTGCAGAATATTTCAGCGCAGCTGCACGCATGCTCCTGAACACCGCTTTGTAAATGCACATCAAGTTCTACCTGCAACATGACGTGTCCCTGCAGCCGTCTGTTCTTTTCTTACTGCTCTTTTACCCCCTCCTCTACACCGCACAGCCAAACTATTGGCTATCTGTGTCACCGGCTTCAGGCCGTTTACGTCGCTTGGAGCCTGATGGTGCACGGGAACAGAGACCGCCTTCAGCACCGTTTTGTTTTCTCACACCTCCCACCAACATGTAGCTATTAATTGTGATGTAGTGCCCTGGAGTTTAATCTTAATGAGCAGAGATGGAAACAACACGAGGCTCAGGAGAAAAAGACAATGACTTCAAATCGTTTTTAACAACACATTAAATAACCGTTTGCATACAGTGGCACCATCAGCGGAACAAGTTGGCATTTAGCCTAAAACATGGCGGTGCGGCCTCAGCTGCAGGCTTTCAGTCTTGGTAAGAAACTCATTAAGAAGAAGTAAAAACACCCTCCCACATATATGATGCTGTGCATCACTTTCCAGCCAATGGTTGGACATCTCCTCACATAGAGCAGGTAACCCTCTGGTATATTTACTGCATTGTTGGCAATTAACAGTTGTCTTTATTCCCACTGCTTCAGTTTCTCCTGTCAAAGTTGAGGTAAATTTAACTCAGACCTGCACAATAAGCAGTTAACTTTAGCTGCATGAATTATGGCAGTGAGTGGGTGTTTTTGACCATGTTGCAGGAGCAACAGCCCATCGTCAGCACCCACAGCAGGAAGAGACTTACAGCCACCCACAGCTCAGAACAGGGCGGACGCTTCTTTGTGATGAGAGAAATTACATTTTTTACAACGACAAGCTGGTCACCAAATAGCTGAGTGTGCAACAAACAGATAGCACACAAGAGCAAAGTGCACCAAAGTTGATTTGAAAATGACAGCCAGCTGCGGGGTTGCAGACCTGGTCCCAATATTTGAAATCAGCCATTTCGAATGGCAACAGCATCACAAGCTCGATGCACAGTCGCAATAATCTGGTCTCTAACCACAGCTTGACAGAGTAATGGAGCCACACTGGTGATCCAGAGACACTCGCAGCTGTAACAGTTACAGATTTATGCACTGAAACCTTTTACAGCTTTTGCTGACTTTATCTGGGCTTCAGCTGAAAAACACTGAGCATATCTGAGCTTTTAGGGAAGAACACGGCTGTGTTTGATGCGAGTGTTTGGCCCATGACGAATATTATTTGCTTCCTTTTGTCTTTGGTTCGACACTTCTTGGTAACAAAATTGAGAAACAGAGAGGAGCTCTATACCAACCTCTGTTATTAACTAATGGTTAGTACAGAAAGACAAAACAGAACAAGAGTAGTTTGAGTGAGGCCTTCACTAAAACATCCTTCATGTAAAAACTGAACATAAGTCGAGTTTAGTTGGAGTTCTAAGACAAACTCCACAGTTTTCAAAGATTTGAGTCTGACAGTTGGTCCAGAATAGCCGGACGTTCCTGCGACAGAACAACGTGCAGAGTGTTTATTGGCAAACCAGAGTCTTGTGCTTCCTGAAGCCCATCTTTAAGCCTCGACTGACATCAGGTGATCCGTCAGCCTTGCGTGAGCTCTGCTCAGAGCGTCTTTCTCCTCTGAGCTGGCCATTGTTGTGGGGGCTGATAAATATTTACTCTTCCCAGCTTGGCAGGGAAAGGGGGTGGGGGTGGTGTGTGTGTGTGTGGGGGGGGTCCCATTGTGGCAGAGGGGTCAGAAGCTGACACGACAGTGGGATCCTTCCTTCCCTACTGGCACCTACACTCTCAATACACTGAGCTGTGAGCTGGGACAGATCCACTGCCACTAATCGATTGTGCTGGGGACGTCAGGACAATACAGCAAAGAGGATCCACAACAGGACACAACGCAGAGTGAAAGGAAAGAAGCATCAGTAACTAATTACTGATTACTTCCCCAAAAAAGTAATCCTGTTACTTTACTGATTACTTATTTTCAAAAGTAATTAATTACCTAGTTACTTTTTAAAAACACGATTTACAACCTGAATAGGTGATAAAGCGATAGATCTTTCAGCCAATTCTACTTTTTCTGCATAATCCATCATACAAAATGTAATCAAATGGAAAAGTCTCTTTTTAAAACTTGTTTTATTAGTTTTAATCTTTTAACTTTATGCATCAAGCAAAAATTTAATTATCTGCAACATTCTCTGACTGGAAGAAATTAGTTTAACATTGAAACCTATTTTCTGCACATTCCAGCACATAAAATAAAATATTTTGTGTGTTTACACTCAGTCTTTCAAATAGATGCAAGTAAAACACAGCAGAAAATAAATAAAGTCAAAGACTCAGCGGTCCTGTTGCTCTATTTTCACCTGTAAAGCAGGAGTGGGGCAGGCGGAGGGTTACCCTGGTGCAGGTGTGCCGCAGTCAGTGGAAGAATCCGCGAGTTTCTCTGTGAATTTCCCATTACGTCGTAGCTACTCGGTGCTTGTTTGGAAGTTTAGGGGTTTTTTTCACTGTAAAAATAAGTTTTCTTCCCACGCACAGCGGACACTAATGTTTTTGTCACTTTTTATGGAATCAAACTCAAAGTAAGGTCAGTACTTCCACGCTTTAAACGCTGCATGCTCATACTCTCTCTGCACTCGATATGTGATCCACTGTTGATCTGCACACAGCTGTTGTCACTAACGTCGCACTCGCTTACGTCACTGTCGTGAGACACTCTCGCAAAAAATCACGGTTTTAGTAACGCAGTAACGCAGCGTTCCTACGGGAAAGTAACGGTAATCTAATTACCGTTTTTGCAATAGTAATCCCTTACTTTACTCGTTACTTGAAAAAAGTAATCAGATTACAGTAACGCGTTACAAGTAACACGTTACTGCCCATCTCTGAACTCGAGGCTTCAAAACATGATGTCACAGTGGCTACATCCATCTTTTACACCAGGGGCAGCACAACTAAAATGCCTATACATCCGTCCTGAACCTGAAGCATTTGGGATTTTTGGGAACACAAATATCAAGAAACATCCATCAATATACAGATATTGATACAGATACAGTCTACGTTCTTCAGTATGTTTCGTCTCTGAAGCTGGACACTAGATGGAGAGCTTGACGATCCTGTCACACCGCACTGGGACAAGTACATATCGTTAGCTTCATAGCATAATTGCCTAAGTCATTTGACTAAGTCAATGACTTAGGCACTTATGCTATGAAGCTAACGATATGTAAGCATGTATTAAATGTGTGCTACACAACCATTACTCTCTATGCAGACATTTGGCAGGATCCAACATCTGGTACAACTCCACCTGCATTGGTGATTTCATCCGCATCATTAAATTCCCATCTAGTAAGTATATTGTATGTTTTTCCTTTAACAACCTCATGAGATGAGGCCAGATAGGTTATGCCTCACATTTTTCATATTATTGCAGGAAATGCTCAGATATGCGAGTAATACAGTAACATGATTTCATCAGGATCCTTTTCAGAAGTGAATGTACATGTAACATCTGATGCTTTAAACACGGATCCAGCAGAAACAATAAACGCACATATTCTAAGGATTTATTTGTCTGATCGTAACAGGAATAAAAGACACTCTTGACGGCTTCCTTGTTTACAAGGGGTCACTACAGTAGCTCGCATTCTGGCAGATGTTGTAAGTCGGATGCTTATCCTGACACAAGCCCAAAGGAAATCTGCGTCTCGTCTCAGGATCGAACCGGGGGATCTTGTTAGCCAACTGTGTAAATCACAAGCCCACTAGGACTATTGAGCTTAAACGGTTCCAAATATCTGGAAAAACTGAACTGAGAACTTTCAAAGCATCTACTATTGATCACCAACCAAGACTATCAGAACCATCCAACATGTTTCAATATTAGCAGTTTCTCACACACATCTCTTTTCCTCTCAGATGTGGCTTCATTACACAGAGAAAGGTTAATCGTAAATCAAACTCAGCATATTTCAGGAAAAATCATATTCTGGCTGGAGAACTGCCTCCAGCTGAGCTTGTGCACTGATGTCATTTTACTACACCTGCATCTTGTTATTGCAACAAGTGCTGTTTTTCTAACATGTCCCTAACAATCACATCAAGAAACACAACAGATTATTAAAATCAACAAATCATAAAGTTTAACGAAGACATCATCCCGAGCCATCGCAGCTGAAGCCTCTAATTCATTAGGCTAATGAAGCCCGGTGGATCACCCGAGGCCTCGGATGACGAAGCAGCAGTCGTTTACAACTCTCCACGATCAAAGTTAAGAAAGCTCTGTTTTGTGTGTTGGCTGAGGGAGGCACAATGAGTTGGCTGCCAGGCTCAGCCCAAACGTACAGTCAGCCTAGTAATCAAGGGTTCCCATGCACGAGACAGTCAACACAGCTGCTCGTGCAGAGCGGGGAGGGTGGATCTGTCGTTGGTTACTGGAAGACTGAGTGAGCAAGCTAAGAAACATTAGTCCAAAGCACGAAAGGATTTTAACGTCATCTCTAGACACCTTTCTTTGGGTTGTACGTGTCTAGTGTTTGGCATTCAGACAAAACCAATGGAAAGTGGTGATGAATGGAATCATTGTTTTGGTGAACTTTTCATGAGCGTTAAAGGTCCAGGTTTTCTTGCTAGCTTTTAAGGATGGATGGCAACAGTCCCCAAAACATCGCTCACATTAAAAATAAAAATAGCAGTAACCAAATGAACCATCAGAGACACGCATGCCATGTTGAGACCATTCGGTTGGGTTACAGACTAAACTAAAGGATCATCAGTTATTACCCACACGTCACAGTGTAACATACAAAACAATGAAAACACGGCTAACTGACTTACATTATTGGGCCAGCTTTAACACACTGCTTTCAGCGGTGCAACAGTATTTCATTTAAGAAAGCGAGATGGAGATAATGGTAAATGGCCTGTATTTATATAGCGCTTTACTAGTCCCTAAGGACCCCAAAGCGCTTAACATATCCAGTCATCCACCCATTCACACACTGGTGATGGCAGCTACGTTGTAACCACAGCCACCCTGGGGCGCACTGATAGAGGCGAGGCTGCCGGACACTGGCGCCACCGGGCCCTCTGACCACCACCAGTAGGCAACGGGTGAAGTGTCTTGCCCAAGGACACGACGACCGAGACTGTCCAAGCCAGGGCTCGAACCGGCAACCTTCCAATTACAAGGCAAACTCCCAACTCTTGAGCCACGATCGCCCATAATGGTGTTAAATATACTTCACTAAAATTACAATCAATTTCTTTCCACAAGTCAAAATTTAAACAGTACAGGCTCTAAAATTTACTCCAAGTAAGAGAGGAAAAAGTTGCTCCTTGAAGGATGACAATAAAATAATATCAGGATACAAGAATACAATGTTTGTTTTCACTTTAAGTGATAACGCTGAATCAAAAGTAACAAGCCTGTATTAAAAACAGCAGAAAGTACAGAAGTTTGTGTAAATAAGAAGTTGTCAGAAAAATAAATAATAAAGTACAGATTATAGTGTGAGGTGTGAAACTGGGTGTGGGTCACAATCAGCCAGAGTTTCGGGTGTGTTCATTGTGAAACCTGGCCCCACCTTATCATGTGATTTCCTGAGGTCAGATGGCCCAGGATGTGAGTGGGTGTTAAGGCGTCTGGGAAGGATCTCAAAACTGGATTATAGATGGCAGAGAGTTGGTGTCGTAAGCCCCGCCTCTGTTCAAAGATGGTCGCTCACAGTGGACATAGATGCTTCTTTCACTCCTCTTTCAAACCATCTGTCCTCTCTGTCCAAAATGTGAACGTTGGCATCCTCGAAAGAGTGACCTTTGACCTTTAGATGCAGATGGACTGCTGAGTCTTGTCCTGTGGAGGTGGCTCTTCTGTGTTGTGTCATGCGCTTGTGAAGTGGCTGTTTGGTCTCTCCAATGTAGAGGTCTGAGCATTCCTCGCTGCACTGTACAGCATACACCACATTGTTAAGTTTGTGTTTTGGCGTTTTGTCTTTCAGGTGAACCAGTTTCTGTCTGAGCGTGTTGCTGGGTCTGAAATGCACCGGGATGTCGTGCTTGGAGAAAACTCTCCTGAGTTTCTCTGATACACCGGCTACATAGGGGATGACAATGTTGTTGCGTCTGTCCTTCTTATCCTCCCTCGCTGGTGTCTGGTCTTCTTTTCTGTGCCTCTTTGCTGACTTTAAGAACGCCCATTTAGGATAGCCGCACGTTTTGAGTGCTTCCTTTACATGTGTGTGTTCCTTCTTTTTCCCTTCAGGCTTAGAGGGAACATGTTCTGCCCGGTGGTGTAGGGTCCTGATTACTCCAAGTTTGTGTTCAGAGGGTGATGGGAGTCAAAGAGGAGGTACTGGTCCGTGTGTGTGGGCTTCCGGTAAACTTTGATGTTGAGGTTGCCGTTCTCTTCAATGTGCACAGTGCAGTCCAGGAAAGGCAAACAGTTGTCCTTTGTGTCTTCCCTGATGAACTTGATGTTTTTATCCACAGCGTTAATGTGCGCAGTGAAGGATTCCACTTCTTGTGTCTTGATTTTGACCCAGGTGTCGTCCACATATCTGTACCAGTGGCTGGGTACTCTTCCTTTGAAAGACCCAAGAGCCTTCCTTTCCACTTCCTCCATGTAAAGGTTGCTACAATAGGTGACACGGGGGAGCCCATGGCACAGCCATGTTTTTGTCTGTAAAAGCCTTCGTTGTACTTGAAATATTTAGTGGTGAGGCAGAGGTCTAACAGTGTGCAGATCTGATCGGGTGTGAAGTTGGTCCTGTCCTCCAAGGAGCTGTCTTCTTGTAGTCGTTTTCTGACAGTAATCTTGGTAATAAATCTTGAATAATAGCTCATTAACCTTTAGCTTAAACTTTAAGTTAAAAGAAATAACAGAAATGAGAGTGCACATGCACATAGCTCTACAAAGGCAGAATATCATCTTTTGCATTAGCAAAATAACTGAGCTACAATGGCAGTCTATTTTTGTTTCGAAGACATTTTTTCTTGTGCTAAGCACGATCTTTTGTTACGACCGTGTATTACTACCAAAGCTGGCCACATATGTTTCTGCACGCTGTAGCTCATGCAGTAGATTTAATACTATATTAACAAGAGAGGATATCTGTAAATTGCTTTGGTGTGGAAACTCTGACATTAGCTCCGGTTCTCAGTCTGATGAAGCTGTAGCCTCCCACAGATATGACCGGGTTGGCGGGTGGATGATTTCCGGGCTTGGCGCAGGGTTGGTGGTGGAGGATTAAGTGGGTGTCATGATTCGGCTGTGTGGCAGGCAGGAGAGGACCCAAACGCAAACTCACGGAGACAAAACATAAGCTAAAAGCTAAACATAAAGTATACCAGGAACCACGGGGAGAATCACACACAGCATGAGGGAGACTACGACACTGACAAAGAGAAACACAGAGCTTAAATACACAGAGGGATAACGAGGGAATGAGACACAGAAGGAGAGCACAGCTGGGAGTAATCAGGCTGGACGAGACAGACGCAAAACTAGAATCACTCACATGAGACACGGACCTTCAAAGTAAAACAGGAAACACAATGACTGAATTCTAAAACACGCAAACTTAACAGCAACTGGAGAGACAGAACATAGGAACCTGAAACATGGTACAACACATCACAGTGGACATAACATGGAACACAGGGAAGCCATATAACAAAGCCAAAGAGCTAAACCTAAGATAACCATAACAGACCTAGGGAAACAAGAAACAGTACATCAAAGGACTCAAAACATAAACCATAATATAAAAGCACAGGATCTCTTCCAAATAAATAGGAAACATAATGAGACGCAGACATGACAACCAGAACTTGACAAGGTAAGACACAGACATGAAACACACGAAGAGCAGGGGAGACTTAACATGGGTTGGAAACACGAGGGGGAACTAATAAGCAAATGAACATAGGAGGCCTAATGAGCTTAACATACTATAAACATCAAGATGAACTAAAACTCAAAACACTGGGTCCTAAGACCCAGGATCGTGACAGAGGGATTTATACTTTTGATTTAAATGTGCACCATAGGTATGCTGTAATAGCAAACCTTTCAGAAATCCCACTCTTTAACCTCCTAAGACCTGAACTCTTCCACAGCAGCATTTTTAATTTCTCTTTGATTTTTGAGCTGATTGGGACCTGATGAATGTAAAAACAAAGAACTACCAGATTTCTTTTTTTTTTACCGGATTTATTATTTTTTTTGCCTGTCCCATTTGGTTCTTTAGCCGTCAGAATTGTTGTCTGAAGACCAACAAGGAGACCCGATGGATTTATTTTGCCAAATGGATCATCGTGGCATTGCCATATTGGTCCATTTGATCGACCTTTGTTTTTATTATTTATTTTATTTTATTTTCAATTGTTACAGACGGGACAGACATGAGTGAGGGATAGGAAAGGGAGAGAGAAAGAGGAAGGAAAATTTAAACAGAAGGGGAGAGGGACAGTGAGAGAGGGAAAAAAAATCTCCTGGATCACCTGTTGAGAGAGAAATAGAAAACAAGCAAAAAAAAAAAAAAAACCAAAGCAACATACTAAACACAACAGCATCGCATTAATCTAGCTGAGTGTAAACAGCAGTAAATACTAAATATTGAATGTTGTTGTGCAGCACGCAGGACAGACAGCGCACAATGTGCTTTGAAGTAGCAGCCAAGAAAGGTGTAGTTTAAGTCTACGAACAATGAACACCCGTGTGCACACCTGTGTGGATCAGCGCGCTTGTATTCAAAAGGTTTCCCCATGTAATGGTCTGCAAGAGGATGTAGAGAGCCATAGCCCCGCCCCCCAGGGCATGAAGCAGGCATGGAGGAGATCCAGGCTCCAGACATCCAGAGGCCCCAGAGTGCGAGAGCCCAAGGAGGACCGCCGGAGGGGCATCCGTGCCACCCTCATGGGAAGGGCTAAGGATCCCCAGACGAGGGGTCACCCAGTAGCCACCGAGCAGAAGCTAGAGGGGGCTGCACCGGCATGCCCGCCGACTCTGCCGGCAGCCAGCTGTGCCAGAGTGAACCGAGCCGCAGGCCCAGAGGCCGGAGGCCTGAGGGTCCCCCGCACCCCGGAGGAGGCCTGACCGAGCAACAGGCGCCAGGCCCCACCAGGTAGCCACCGGGAGTGAGCTGATTTTTGTTTCTAACAAAATGAGAGCCACATATGAGGACATTCGTTTAAAATTTCAATAGAACAGTAGCAGCATAATGTCCTCGTAAGTAGACATCAGGCCCTTGTAGAGCAAAAGTGAGTATTTCAGAATCAGAATCGTGTTTATTGGCCAGGTATATGCACAGACACATACAAGGAAGTTGGTTCCGGTAGATGGTGACTCTCAAGCACAGCAATGTAAATCACACACACGTGTCTATATATACACACACATTACACATGCATACACATACATACACAAAGCTGTGTAAACCAACTATATATAACCAATCTAAACTTATATACATAGAATACAGGATGACAGAAATGAAATGAGGTGGAATGAATACTACAGGATGTACATAAGGTGCAGTTGCAGTCGGGCAGTGGAAGCAGTGTGACAATTTGGTCTAAATAACCCCAAATGTGATGTCCACATATGTGGACGCCAGGGGCCCGTTCTTCATACGTCGCTTACTACATCCAAGATCAAATGACACATCCAAGACCAAATCATCGCGCTAACCGTGAGCTCGCTAATCCGGTTCTCCGAACACACCTGCTGTTGGCGATTAGTACAGCTGGATGAAGTAATGTGAGATCACTGGGTGGCTTAACAGGGGCTACGCATCGATAGTAGAAACATTGATCGGCAACCCTCTGCTTGGTCGGCGAAAATGTCGAAGGAGAGCGCTCGGTATTTTTCGGCAGCAGAGCAAGAACTCTTGAGTGAGGGATTTCAGGAGTTTCAGAGTTTAATTAAAACGCAAGGGAACACTGCAAAGGCTGCAAAAGCAAGGAGAGAGGGCTGGCAGAAAGTTGCTGACAAATCAAACTCCTAAGTAATTTAATAATAACAATAATAATGGAGTGGGTTTATATAGCGCTTTTCAAGGCACCCAAAGCGCTTTACAATGCCACTATTCAGTCACTCTCACATTCACACACTGGTGGAGGCAGCTACAGTCGTAGCCACAGCTGCCCTGGGGCAGACTGACAGAAGCCAGGCTGCCATATCGCGCCATCGGCCCCTCTGGCCAACACCAGTAGGCGGTAGGGTAGATTTATCATATTACACGATATTATCCAATATTATATTACATTATATTATAATATGTTATATTATATCCCCTTTCACATTAGAGCCACAACAGGACCCACTAGAACATGGGAACAAGTAAAAGTGAAATATAAGAATATTCTACAGAATGGTAATATTTATCACTTATATTGCTTTTAGTCTCTTGGAAAGAGACCCTGAAATAATCTGTTTGTTTATAACAGCAACCAAGAAAAGGGCAGAGGAAAAAAAGACAGGTGGTGGTCCTGCACCCCCTCGTCAACAAGTTGGTTAAGTAAATAATACCCTCACGGGAATATCGATATCTCTCTATGAGCACACTGTCGCGCTGAGCTAAAGGATCCTGTCTGTCCCGCAATATACGCTGAATCCTGAAAACTCTCCTTATCAATCTTGCACCTTCCGCAATGGGCTGCTCGCGTAAACGGACAGGACATGGCTGCGACAGACTTCCCAAATCCACCTTCGCTTTTATAGCCGTGGTCTCTCATCCTGATTACACGAAGTAATTTACAATTACTACTCTGAAATATGAATTACATCTGTAATAATCACATACATGTAATAGAATGTTAATAGTACATTTCCCTTTTTTAGGAAATGACCTGTATGTATCTGTGTGACATCAATAAATGGATCAGGTGCTGCATTATCTTCAGTTACATTGATAATATTTATTTATGGTGAAACAGTGGAAAAATATCGCTGTTGCTTTCGTATACATGAAGCGGACATACCTGCGTGGCCGCGATCTAATCCTGTTTACATAAAGTAAACCTGCTCCCGAGCAGGTTTACGCTTACGGCTCTGTTGCTATGACAGCAAGTCCCGGATGAGCTTCGGGGAACCGAACGATCCAGGATCACGCGAAATCGTCAACAATCAAATCCAGCTAACTTACTTAGCGAGGTACAAAGAACGGGCCCCAGGTCCTGGGAGGTTAAGTTGACATGCACCTCCCTAAAAAAAACAAAAAAAACCCAAACTAACTACATGTTTCAGCACTGCAGCCAAAAGCTGATTGATCAATTCATTATTTCCTGTTCTGCATTTCTGGCTGTTGCTTCTATTACAATTTTCAGAAGCGAATAGAAGACAAAAGACCAACTTGAAGACAGGAAGTCCACTGCCGAAGGTGTAGAGCAACACAAGTCCACCATGCACAGGTACAATTACTAGCAATGGGGTCAGCCACTTGCACAGGCTCTACGTAATTCAAACTGAATCAAAGCTTTACTGATGGCATCAGAACCAATGATGGCTTTTTAATCTGCTGTCAGGGCTACGTCATGCTGGTGATGGACATTTTGCACTTTGCTGAATGAGCACCAGTTCATTAGGCGGTCTCTTATAAACAGCACCATCAGCCACACTAGCCGTGTGTCTCGGTTTGCACAGCTCTTCCAATCTGTGTGTACGCCTAGTGTGTTCACAGCAATGTACAAAGCAGCTCAACACGGCAGCACAGCTAGCATTTTGGAGGTGTGACTACAGATCCATGTGGACAGGTAACACTGGTTAATATACTGGTAGAAGTACAAATGCTGTGTTTTACTGTGTTTGCAACACAGACTGAGTGTAAAAGAAAAATGTGCAAACTCAGAGATGCGTGCGTGCGAGAGATTTCCTGCGTATAAAAGGCTGCACTGCTCCCTGAGCTTAGACTTACATGTCAACATGAAGTCATACATTGGACAGTGAGTAAACAGATACAGTTGATCCTGTCTATACCGTTTTTCTCGGTGGGACTGGTCATACCCCACCACACAGAGATATGACCACAAATCATTGCAAATGTTTTGAAATAAAAATTAAGCTTCATTTGCACATCAGCGCAGCCAGAAAGACATTTAAAAAATATCAAAAAATGAGAGACATGTTTTTTCCATGAATCCATCATAGGGGTGTATGGGGGCACTGTGAGCCACGGATAAACAGCTTGTACCTCACTCACTGACCCAGTTGTAGCGCGGTGAAGAACAAACATCCTCCCCTTCAACTAGAAGCTTGTCTGAACTCGCCATACAGAGGCGGGGGGAAATGAAGAGGTCCAGCAATAGCTGCGTCACAGAGCAGTTCTTCCCTCCGTGCACGTTTTCCTTATTAGACTGCTCGTGATTACAGGACACTGATGAAAGGCTCCCGACTTTTCCCATTCTGATTGTTGGTTAGTTAGAGGCTTTTAAATGGTTGCTGACATGACGTCATGCAGTAAAGCTGAAATTAGGACCTCATGAACAAAAAACACTGCACTTGAATTGGAAAAAAGCCCTGATTAAACACCAGCTTACAGTTTTGTTGTGGACGTTGTTATCATTACCTTCCAAAGAGCAGTTACAGACAGAAGAGCAGTTACTGATCCAACAGCACCCTTAGACAAGTCGAAGTGCCAAAAACAACCGCCCCCGGTGGCCACATGAGGCCGACTGCAAACACCGGTCAATCCTCCAACTCCCGTGTTAAACACTAAACATGTTTATAGGCAGCTACAAATAACAGTGTGGTTTATATCACTAACTTCCCTCTTCATCAGCTTCTTCATCAGCTGTACACGGCTGATAAAACAACAGGAAAACAACTTGTAATATACAGAGACACATAAAGTCTGTAGAACTGTATCCATGGTTTAATATTAACACCTGTGAGAACAATCGTGTGGTTGTAATGTAATTAAATATATTGTTATAATATCCGTGTGTGCGTGTTATTCATTAATAATAAAGTTCTATTAACCATTCAAGAGTATATTTATCATAATAAAGTTATCGTGATGACATTTTTCCATCATTACCCAGCCTCAGTCTACCAGCGTGACTCCCTATCTCATTATTTCAATTCTGATTCACTCGGAAGCATTTTAATGGAACTACAGAACAAATATTACTAATTACTAATGTGCTTATTTGAACTGTTTTATTTTCAGTGTGAGGAAGTCTTGAGACAGCCCTTACTGCTCTACATTTTGGGTGCCATACCCTTTTCTCATTTTTAAAGTGATCCCGAGCAACAGTTCTGCAGGATTTTCTCTGGAAACCGGCAGCTTTTTCACTCACCCATGGTCCAGTCCAGACCGTTTTCAGAGGAATGTGGGGTTTTCTTTTTGTTGGTTTAGCCATTTAACACAGACCTATGAATCACCCAGACATAAAAACTACATCTAACTCATGTCTAAACACAACACTGTAGATTCTTCAGTTTAATCTACGAAAGGTGGAAGGGAGGCTGCAACACACAGGTTTGTTGGAGCGATTAAAAGGAGGAAAGTCAGCACAGACTGAGAGCTCTACAGCCCTCTGTAAAACATGGTGGGGGCGTTTCGGTCAGAGGTGTTGGCAAGTTCAAAAACACTAATGTCATTATGAATGCATAAAAGTACCATCAGATTTTAACACTACAAATCATCTAGAAAGTATCTGATTGACCCATGGCTTCATTTTTTGATATACTGTAACAATGACCCCAAACACACTGCGTGCAGTAAGAGCACGCCTGGACAGAAAACAAGCACACAGTGCAGACCTCGACATTACTGAAGCAGAGCGGGATCGTCCTGACAGAGAACCGAACAAAAGCAGCCGAACAAAGACGAGCGTTGAATGTCCTGAAGAGGAGAAGACAGCTATTCCTGAAGATAACTTCCCACGTGAGAAGCAGAGTTCAGGCTGTGTTAAAGATGATTGTACCTAGGGGTGGGGGGGTGGGGGGAAAATCGATACTGTGTAGTATCGTGATATTTTGTATCGATGCAGGGACAGCAGAAATCGATATTTTGTTACAAAAAAAGGTTTTTGTGCTCTGACTTCAGAGCATGTTGATCCTTTTTCTGAGCAAGAACCCTGACATCCCTTCACTGTCCAAATGTGTTTAACTGTTTTTGGCAGCAATAAACATGACAGTTTACTTATTTTAATTTAAGACATGTTTTATTTTAATTACTTTTAAAACTTTTTTATTTAATGTAAAATTATATTTTGTTTTAATTTACTTTCAAATTCTTCAGTTGCTGAATGGGCTGCATAGTTTTCATAAATAGCTATAATTGTACCAGATGGTTGCATTCAGTTAAGCTGGACTAGACTGTAATACAAACCGTTCAGTTTGTCAACGATAAAACTGAAATGAGAGAAAGACTGAGTGCGAGACTTTGATTTTAGATAAAATGAATATTGATAAAGTTTACCTTTATGGACAGAATCTGAATATCGCAAAATATTAAAAAAAAATTGCAATAATATCGTATGGTGCATTAAGTATTGTGATAACATCGTATCGTGGGATGTATGGTGATTCCCACCTCTAATTGTACCAAATATTGACTTCCGAGCTCAGGTTTTTGCCTTATATGTATCTACATTCAATATAGTGCCACACCCGTTCCTGTCTTCTTAAGCTATAGTTTTGCACACATCTCTGTTTCACACCTCCATATTTTGTCTCCTTTTATATCTTCAGTTCTATTCCTGTTGTATATATTAATCAGCATCTGTGGGTGGACAGCAAAGAAAGGATTTCATTGCACAGAGAAATGCCCTTTTTCTCTTGTGACACATGACACTTTGGATCTTTGAATCTTAGTAAAACATGTTGAAGAAAAAACACAAACTGATGGATAAAACATATTACAGGTCATATACAAAGAGCTGGTGTATTACAAAAAGGGAAACAACTGTTAGTGCAATGGGTGAACGCAATATCACGATGGTCAGGGCATGTACAATACTGGGGTTTGTGCAATATAATTGATGTGTTTCTGTTATTGTTATCTATACTGTCCTCTGTGTCCACTCTCCTTGTCATTGTTTGTTATAGTATAATGTGATCACTGTTTTTGTCCTTGTCACATGACCTGTAAATAGTGTCTCTGTATGTTTTTACTAACTTGTGTTTAACACCAACCTGCCAGAGGGTCTGCAGATGCAAATTAGCCCAAGGCTATAATCTGGCATATTTACATTTGTTAAAATGTTCATTAATATGTATTGCCCCTCTTTCTAAAAAATAAATAAATAAATAAATAAATAAATAAATAAATATGTGTGATGCACCCACACAGCTCAGTTCAGCCTGCCAGCCTTAGCTAATAGCTCTGCCTCTTGGCGGGAAATATCAAAATACAGACGATAATGAACATCACATTAGCCGAGTTAATAAAGCAACACGTGGCAAAGGGAGCACTGTGCAGACTGATCATCACATTCATTTTGGGTTTAAACTAGGGCTGCACGATTAATCGTTAGAAAATCGCGATCTCGATTCATACTTATGTGCGATCTCATTTCCAAATGACAACGATTCAAAAAAAAAAAAAAAAAAAAAAAAAAAAAAAAAAGACGACGACGTCCCGGCATTTTGATCCGGGACGTAATCTGCATGACAACAAGCGCTCACTCTTCCTGCTCAACGAATGACGAGGACGGAGCCTTATACCACGTGATACAGAAGCTGTGCCGTGTGATGCTAAAATTAGCAGGAAAAAACAACGGAGAGCACGTCAGGGATGACGAGAAAGTGACAGGAGAAAATCCGTCCGGGTCAACCACCCAAACATCAATAACGGGAACCTTATATAGCGCTTCCCTGTACACGTCGAACTCCCGCAGGCACAAAGAAATTACGGAGGCTATCACTTATCACCTGACCAAAGATATGGCTCCCATCAACACTGTGCAAAACGAGGGATTTAGGAAAATGATCAACACCCTAGACAAACGCTGCACAGTGCCGTCCCGCAACTATTTTTCTATTGTTGCACTACCTGCTCTGTACACGCAGCGTCGAGCAACGGTGGAGACGGAATTTCAAGCAGTACAACATTTTGCGGCAACAACAAAACGTGAGACATTTGTTGTTTTATGTTTATTTATTGTTTTTATGTTCAGTCTCAACTGTTACGAAGTTGATGTGCAGTTAATAAGTGCAATAAATATTTATACTGGAAAAGAGAATCGTGAGAGAATCATGATCTCAATTCTAAGCCAAAAAATCTTGATTCTCATTTTATGCAAAATCGTGCAGCCCTAGTTTAAACCACACTCAGTTACTGAATGAAGGAAATGTACAACAGGACGTCCCTCAGAACTAGTTTGATGTTAACTTTATGGTGTGCAGCTTTGCACAGTAAATACACAATCTACAGTTAAACGCAGAGCTACATGCCTTACCTGCAAGATGACAATGCACCGTGCTCTGCATTTGTTTATGCGGTCACACTCTCAAAGCCCCCAGAGACACCGGTCAATCTGTGGACACACAGACAAGATTGCTCTGAAACACAGTACAAAACAAAATGAAAAGAATCGGCTCCTTTGGAAAGAAACGACTGCACTGAGTTAAAGATCAGCAGCAAGTGCTATCCATCTATGCCTTAAATAGGAAAGACTGCTGGTGCCAATTTTCCTTGAAAATCACTGCTGGAAATAAGCTTGTAAAGGAATCCACGGAAGAATTTTTTTTTTTTTTTAAGTGTAAGACAATAAAAGAGAGTCTGGTAAAAAAAAAAAATTAAAACACAGAGACCGAAATAGGCAAAATCTACAAGTCTGTTCCTTCCCCTCGACCTCGAAGCTGAGAGGTCACACCACTCGCGGGTCTGTTAATAAGGTCTGCAAAGGTCACTTTATTGTGAAGATTAGGCCCACTGACAGAAAAATGCAGCTTCATACTGCAGAGATTTTAGGTGATGATTTAACAGGCACAGAGAAGATTAGACAAGAAGGCCGGCTAGCAGGAAGCAGGACAGGAAGGCATTATCCTGCCCCGTGACGCCGGTCCTGGGAGGTTAGCAGGTAGCCTAGAAACAAGGTCATGATATGACCTTGAGTATGTGCAAGGGCTCAGCAGAACAGAAGGCCATTCAAAGGCAGCATATGGTTCACATCAGCAGTTCCTAAGGTGTGTGTTGATAGAGAGAAGATGAAGACAGTGGTCGCCACAGAGGGGGTTAAATATGGACAGACGAGCTGACAGGGTTTGTTGCAGGTAGACAACTCTCCAGCAATCTCCGCCGTATGTTCAATGTAGTATATACTGCTGAAGATAACATTATGCCAGAGATTGTGATATCCTTAGATGCCCACAAAGCCTTTGATCGAATAGAGTATTACTATCTATTTACGGCCCTCGAAAGATTCGGCTTTGGTCCAACATTTTGCTCATGGATTAAAATAATTTATTCGAGCCCCCAGGCTATGGTGAGAACGAATAATATCGTATCTGAACCCTTCTCTCTATTCCGGGGAACAAGACAGGGGTGCCCTTTGTCACCCCTGCTCTTTGATGTGGCAATTGAACCCCTTGCGATGATGGTAAATGGTAAATGGCCTGTATTTATATAGCGCTTTACTAGTCCCTAAGAACAGCCTTTAGGGAATGGCATAGAGCTGGGGTGGAATGTGTCAAACATCCAAAGCGCTTTACATATCCAGTCATCCACCCATTCACGCACACATTCACACACTGGTGATGGCAAGCTACATTGTAGCCACAGCCACCCTGGGGCGCACTGACAGAGGCGAGGCTGCCGGACACTGGCGCCACCGGGCCCTCTGACCACCACCAGTAGGCAACGGGTGAAGTGTCTTGCCCAAGGACACAACGACCGAGACTGTCCAAGCCGGGGCTCGAACCGGCAACCTTCCGATTACAAGGCGAACTCCCAACTCTTGAGCCACGATCGCTGAGACAGGCTGCTGAATTGGTAGGGATACAAAGGGGGACACAAAACCATAGGCTGTCCTTGTATGCTGACGATCTCCTCCTTTTTCTGTCAAACCCTGCCACTAGTATCCCGGTGGCCCTTGGTATTATCAAAGATTTTGGGAGGGTGTCGGGCTATAAAATTAATTTAGACAAAAGTGTTCTTTTCCCCATTAATAAACAGGCGAGGAAACTTTCTTTCCGGGCCTATCCCTTTGCAATACATAAGGATAGATTCGCATATTTAGGTGTTAATGTAACTAGTAAGTATAAAGATTTACTGGACTATAACTTTAAAGTTGCACTGGACAAAGCGAAATTAGATATGGAAAGGTGGGCGTCGCTCCCCTTATCATTAGCAGGGAAGGTAAATTCTGTTAAAATGATTATACTGCCGCGGCTCCTCTATTTATTTCAGACGATACCGATTTTCATTCCTAAATCATTTTTTAAGGAATTGAACAAATGTACGTCTGCCTTTATTTGGAAAAAAACTGTCCCCAGGATAAGACGGGAGTTTCTTGAGAGACAGAAAGAAGAGGGAGGTCTGGCTCTGCCGAACTATATGCACTATTTTGCTGCTAATATACATAAGTTGTTATTTTGGGTCAAAGAGTTGGATGAGGATGAAACCCCAATATGGGTTCATATGGAAAGGTATGTCTCTAGTCCAGTGTCCCTGCGCTCCCTGGTCTGCGCTCCTCTACCCTTGAGCAAACATCTTTACACAAACAACCCGGTGGTATCTCATTCTCTGAAAATTTGGACTCAATTCAGATCACATTTTAAAAACAGAACTGCCCTCCTGTCTGCTCCCATCTATGGAAATCACTTGTTTCCCCCAGCCCTCAGGGGAACAGCCTTTAGGGAATGGCATAGAGCTGGGGTGGAATGTGTCAAACATCTTTTTAAAAATGGTACTTTTATGTCTGCTGCTCAACTGGAAAAGGACTATGGAATCTCCTCCAAGACTAATTACTTTAGATATTTCCAGGTTCGGGACTTTGTGAAAAAGTCATTCAGCCCCTCCCTCGAGCTTCCACAAAGCGGATGGACAGACGAGTTGATGGACACAGATCCGACTGCTAAGGGGACAATCTCCACGCTATATACACATATTCAGAATGTGGCTTCCCCCTCCCTGGACAATGTAAGACGGAAATGGGAGGAAGAATTGGGGCTGGACATTTCAGAGGTTGACTGGGGGGGGGGCTGTAGATCTAGTACACTCTGCTTCTATATGTGTGAGACACGGATTGATACAGTTCAAGGTGTTGCACAGACTGCATTTGTCAAGGGAGAAACTGGCAAGAATGTACCAGGGGGCCGATCCGACCTGCCCCAGATGTAAACAGGTACCAGCCAACTTATGCCACATGTTCTGGTCTTGTTCCAGGCTGAAAGACTTTTGGCCTAACATCTTTAGAACATTCTCATTCATTTCTAATAAGGATATGGAACCAATGCCTCTGACAGCCATCTTTGGTGTGGCACCGAGGGAAACTCAACTAACAGCCTCTCAGAGGAAGGCAATAGCATTCGCCTCATTGCTGGATAGGAGATTGATTCTACTTAACTGGATAAAGGCAACACCGCCATCCCATAAACGCTGGGTGGAGGAGGTGATGGCACACCTCAAATTAGAACATCTCAGATTTACTATACAGGGCAACACCAAGAAATTCTTTAAGGTCTGGCAGCCTTTCATTTCCTATTTTGAAGATGAGTTTCCTTCCACTCTTTTTTTTTTTCCCTTTTCTTTTCTTCCTCTGTCTGGGTATAGTTTTGTCTTACACTGTGCGGTAGGACTTGAGTTCGAGCTTTTCTGTATGAATGATATGCTTTCTGAAAACTCAATAAAAACACTTTGATTATTAAATATGGACGGACGAGGAAGCTTTTAGTCCGTTTTGAGCAATGGGCTCGGGTTAGACGGACCCATTTATCCCAACATAACAGCTCAAAGTTTCTCCCCACACTCCAACACTGGAGGGGTAGCATTTACCCCCTCACACTGAGAGCAGTCTTTAAAAGAAAACTCTTTTCTACCTCAAAGCTTCGGAAAGGCCCAAAGACAATCAAAGCATCGATTCTTCTCAATAAAGAACATCCTTCCTGTTTTTGTCATTTAAATACAGATATGAAGACGCTTCACTGCAAATGTTAAAAATCAAAATCACGAGGTTCAGTTTGTAAAAATTCTGCCCTTTGTCATCACGCTGTTGCCTTTTCCCCTGTTGCTTACTGTGATCATGTGACAGCCTGTTGGTGTGGAAAGAGCTCAGACATGCAAGTATCTCACAGGCAATTCCCATCAACCCCAGGTTGCCGCTAGGCCTTCGCCAAGCATGCATACACCAATTAATCCGATGGCTCGAGTCACAGTCAACTTTCATTTCCAAAGAAGTCGCTCGAATCCAAGGGAGGGATCTCCCTCCCAGTACCTCGCAGTTTCTCCAAAATATCAAGTGTAACGCGGTTAAAGGACCAGGGCGCCTGACTGCAGCTTCATAGACAATGAGCTATCAGAATTAGTTTAGACTATGGAGCCTGAGTGTGTGAATAAAACACAGGAAACCAAAGTAGAGCTCAAAAATATATATATTATGTTTGTTTTGAGAAATGTATAGACAGATGTACAAAAAATAAAAAAATATGCATATATATATCACAAACAAAAATAATGTTGACAATACAAAACAGCTTATTAGGTTCCAAAAGGAGGTGGGATGAGGTGTGGTCCAGTATGAGATTTAGTTTAGTTCCATGGACCTGTGATAGGTCATGTGTCAACAGTTTAATTCAGTCCATAGGTTTACGATTCCTACCGCAACGTAGCGGTGGTCGGGTGGCTCGCCATCCCGCGCTGATCAGGGCTGATCGCGGGAGAAAAGAAAAAAAAAAAAAAAAACCTGACCTAGACAAGGTCAAAAACATAAATTATCATTCACAGAAGAAAATGAAACAGCATTCTACTGCTGTGACAAAATCCATAAATCCATAAATAACCAAGACAAGTAATTAATGCCATGTTGCATACAACAATTAATAAACCATCATCTCTTATAATGAATGAATTTCATTCAAAATACTACTATAGAAAAACATTCTCATGGGTCCCATCAAAGTATATCAGCAATAAAGCTAATAAACATTATCCAAAGTTAATCACATATATTTACAAAACTCATTTAATCACAAGTGTTGCGCAACAGATTCAATAATCTCAGTGGAATTTAACTCAATGCAAAATCAGAGTCAGAGGGCGCTGCTCTTGCAGCGACCAGCAGGTTGTCTCTGTCTGTCAGTGTTTTAACTTATTTTATTTCATTTTTTTATTCCTTTATCTTATTTTTTTGCCTGAGGAAATCCTATAGCATCGGCTTGTGCTTTGTGGAACTTCTTTTAATGAAGATGGGTTTTTTATTTCGCATGGTTTTATTAGCGTCTTCAAGCAACTTAAAGAAGTCCAGATGCTTTTCTTTGCAAGCTCCTTTGACTACGATGACCTGGATGACTGAGAACCTTCACAGACATTTTGTACCTAGTGCTATTATCATGGTTAATAACACTAAACCATAAGGGTTGTTGCCATTGCACATTGCACTTTTTGATGAAAAATCTAGGTTGTTCTATCAGGCTTTTATTATATTATCTTGGTGAGTGTATGTGATGTGTTGGTTGTCTGTTTGCTTGTTTGTACGGACACACTGCAAATCAATTTCCCGTTAGGGACAATAAAGTTACCATTGACCAATCTCATAGGCCGTTTTGGCATTTCATCAGAAAAGTAACAAAAAACATCCAAAATGGACAAAACTACGAAAATCAAATCACTCGTTCAACTCTAGGTACGTTAAGTCAACATTCGGCCATGATGGAATAAACAAAAACAACAATATTCAATAAATAAAACTAGTAATTGCACTTACTGTCGCTAGCCTAGCATTAGCTTACTGGTGTTTTAGGATTTGCGATGGCGGCTCCGCATTTTCATTAATTGTTCAGTTCAGTTCAGTTCAGTTCATTTTTATTTCAAACATTTCAAACATGTGCCTTCACAATCATTACAAAATATCATTCCATTATTTGTTTGAAAAGGAGTAGGCTAAAGTATTTACTTATTTGTCCCTACCCCCTCAAGTTTTACCTCTCATTCATTTAATTTTTTTTTTGTCTTAAATTAAACAAACAACATATGAAACATATAAACATATGAAGTAAAACAAAACATAACATACATAAATCAAAAACAAGAAATTAGCAAGCCCCACCACAGTATAGTTTCTTTCATATGAAAAATACAGAATGTGTATATTTGCAGATACACAAGTTATGGAAAAACAACAAACCAAAACAAAACAAAAAAACCAAAAAAGAACCGCAACACCATTACCAGCAACATTACCATCCTGGGTTAACCCCGTTTTCTTCATTCTTATACTTATTTAAAATTAGGTTTTTATATTTTACTTTAAACTGTTTTATGTTTTGACTGTCTTTTATTTCTTCTGTTAGACTGTTCCATAATTTAACTCCTGCAATTGAGATAGACATTGTTTTTAAAGTTGTTCTAGCACTTTGTATTTTTAAATTCCATTTCCCTCTTAAGTTATACCCACCTTCTCTTTCTATGAACAATTTACAGATTTCTTTGGGAAGCAATTTATTTCTGACTTTATACATTATTTGCGCTGTTTTAAGCTTCACCAAGTCTTGGAATTTAATAGCTTGCATTTTGACAAAGAGTGCATTTGTATGGTCCCTGTACCCTACATTATTTATTAATCTAATGGCCCTTTTCTGTATTATAGTTATTGTTTGTGTGTTACTTTTGTATGTGTTTCCCCAGACCTCTACACAGTAGCTCATATATGGCAGTAGTAAAGCACAGTATAAAATGTGCAGTGCTTTCTGATCCAACATATGCTTTGCTTTTCCCAGGACGGCAATGCCCCGTGCCAATTTCCCCCGAACATAAGTAATGTGTGGCTTCCAACAGAGCTTGTGGTCAATGATCACCCCAAGAAATTTTATTTCATTTACTCTTTCTAAATATACATTGTCAACACATATTTCTACCTCGATGTTTTTCTTTTGGTTTCCAAACAACATAAATTTGGTTTTATCGAGATTCAATGATAATTTATTTATTGTGACAAAACAAAACAAACAAACAGCTCACCGTTGAGTCGATTGTGAGGTGGTGTAAAGATGAATGAATCGGCCGGGTTATTGCACGCTGTCAACTGGTCTGTAGTGTAAAATTTGTCGATATTTGACAAGTACGCCAACCACAGGGACAACAGCAGCCAGAGGAGCAGGGACATGCAGCTGATTGACCCGGAACTTATACAGGGTTCAGTCCCGCCACAATAAAGGGACTGGCGGAAGTGGGGTCAGAAGTTACCGTGGTTACACAAGGTAGAGGCACCCTTCCAATGCAGGGGTTCGTCAAAAAAACTGAGTCACAGCTTCACAGGAACTAAATGGGACAACTCCCAAAATTCCTACCTTTTCGCAATTGTGAAAATGTTCCCTTTGAACTGCTGAAGACACTGTGTTGATTCAGTGGCAGGATCCTTCCCCCTAAGTCGCTATTTGCTTTAGCGGCGATGACACAAGGGGAGGAATTTGAGCAATGTGTGAGCATCGTAGACTCCTTTCCTCTGAGTGAAAACCATCTCCAGACAGACAAGTCGGCACTCAAGACGTGCTCAAACTAGGACTGCTCACTAATTCTGGTCACCACCTAAAACTGAACTCAAAGCCCTTTATACATGCCTCATTCACACATTCATACAAGCACTTTGCTTCCTATCCAACATTCACACACCAATGAAGGCATCAGGAGCAATTCAGGATTCGATATCTCGCTAAATGTTACCCAAGGATGCTTTGGCAGGTACACTGCCCTCTCCCCTCCACTTTATTTAGAATATAAGACAAAAATAATCAGGCCCCATCTTATCTTAATGACCTTGTAGTACCATATCACCCTATTAGAGCACTTCGCTCTCGCTCTGCAGGCCTACTTGTTGTTCCTAGAGTATTTAAAAGTAGAATGGGAGGCAGAGCCTTCAGTTTTCAGGCCCCTCTTCTGTGGAACCAGCTTCCAGTTTGGATTCAGGAGACAGACACTATCTCTACTTTCAAGATTAGGCTTCAAACTTTCCTTTTTGCTAAAGCATATAGTTAGGGCTGGACCAGGTGACCCTGAATCCTCCCTTAGTTATGCTGCAATAGACGTAGGCTGCCGGGGATTCCCATGATGCATTGAGTTTTTCCTTTCCAGTCACCTTTCTCACTCACTATGTGTTAACAGACCTCTCTGCATTGAATCATATCTGTTATTAACCTCTGTCTCTCTTCCACAGCATGTCTTTATCCTGTCTTCCTTCTCTCACCCCAACCAATCACAGCAGGTCTGGCAACAGGGATTACTACACCATAGCCCGATCCAACCTGAAGAGAGGCATCAGAGAGGCAAAGGGGGACTACAGGAGGAGGATTGAGGACCATCTGAAGAGTAATACCAGCCGGCAGGTGTGGCAAGGCATCCAGCACCTAACCAACTATAAGATCAATCTCGGAGCTACGGACGGTGACCTGGAGCTGGCAGAGGAGCTGAATATCTTCTTCGCCCGCTTTGAGACCAGGGTACCGGAGGTATTGGAGTCACAGCAGCAACACGCCACCCATAGCAGCACCACCCTCACCCTGGAAGAGCACGAGGTGAGGCGCATGCTGCAGGCTGTTAACCCGAGGAAGGCGGCGGGTCCTGATGGTGTGCCAGGTCGAATATTGAGGGATTGTGCAGAACAGCTGGCTGGGATCTTCACCAGGATCTTCAACAAATCCCTCGCACAGGCGACTGTCCCACTCTGCCTGAAGTCCTCCACCATAGTCCCCTTGCCTAAGAAGCCCCACATCACCGGCCTGAATGACTACAGACCGGTGGCACTCACCCCAGTGGTAATGAAATGCTTTGAGAAGCTGGTCCGCAGACACATCACAGCAGCCCTGCCCCGCAGCCTGGATCCACACCAGTTTGCCTACAGAGCAAACCGATCCACGGAAGACGCTGTAGCCACAGCACTCCATGCTGCATTAACTCACCTGGAAGAGCATGGTAGCTATGTGCGGATGCTCTTCGTGGATTACTGCTCAGCTTTTAACACCATCCTTCCACACAAACTGGTGGCCAAGCTACAAGACCTGGGGCTTCCATACAGCACCTGCATGTGGATCAATAGCTTCCTCTCGGGCCGTAGACAGAGAGTCAGAGTTGGCCATCACACATCCTCAGCCCTGAGTCTCAGCACTGGCTCACCCCAGGGCTGTGTGCTCAGTCCACTGCTCTACTCTCTCTACACACACGACTGCACTCCTCGCCACCACAGCAACATCTTTGTGAAATTTGCAGATGACACCACAGTGGTGGGGCTCATTTCCAAGGGAGACGAGTCTACGTACAGAGACGAGGTGGAGCAGCTGACGTCATGGTGTAAGGCCAATAACCTCCTCCTCAACACTTCACAAACCAAAGAACTCATAATAGACTTCAGAAGGAAAAAGGCAGAGATCCAACCACTATTCATAAATGGGGACTGTGTAGAAAGGGTGGCAAGCTTCCGCTTCCTGGGAGTCAATATAGAGGAGAACCTTTCCTGGAGTGTGAACACCTCCGAGCTGCTGAAAAAGGCCCAACAGAGACTGTACTTCCTGAGAATTCTCAGGAGGAATAACATCACACAGAGACTGCTGGTGTCCTTCTACAGAGCCACCATTGAGAGTGTTCTAACTTACTGCATATGCATCTGGTACACTAGCTGCACAGGGGCTCAGAGGAAAGCACTCCAAGGGATCATTAACACCGCCCAAAAGATCACTGGCTGCCCTCTCCCCACACTGGAAGTTCTACACAACGCCCACTGTTTTAAAAAGGCCCAAAACATCATAAAAGACACCTCACATCCTGGCCACTCCCTGTTCGAACTGCTGCCCTCAGGCAGACGGTACAGGGCAATCAGAGCAAGGACTAATAGACTCAAACAGCTTTTATCCAACTGCAATAACACATCTGAATACTACAAAAAAATGTCCATCACGCCACTCTTGTGTTAATCTATGCACGGTCTGAAGCATGTGTGTGGGAATGTATGTGAATGTTTTACTGTTACATCTTATTAGTATTTTAAGTATTCTATCTATTTTATTTATTGAATTTTATTGTTTTATTTATATTTTGATATTGCTAGGGATGATGCAATGATCGGGGACCATTCTTCATTTCGTTGTTCTCGTGACAATGACAATAAAGTTTCTGATAAAGTCTGATAAAGATGGCCCCGCCCCTCCCTGAGCCTGGTTCTGTTGGAGGTTTCTTCCTGTTAAAAGGGAGTTTTTCCTTCCCACTGTCGCCAAAGTGCTTGCTCATAGGGGTCGTATGGTTGCTGGGTTTTTCCTCTGTATCTATTATTGTAAGGTCTACTGTACAATATAAAGCGCCTTGAGGCGGCTGTTGTTGTGATTTGGTGCTATATAAATAAAATTTAATTGAAAATTAATTATTTCACATTGATCAGCTTTAAAGAAAGGGATAGATCCACACTCACAGGCTGCTTTCTAACCATTTAGTCATAATTTTTATTCACAATCACTTTGGGCCCAAAAAGGATGAATGCTGATCTTCGTGAGCGGTGCTTAACCACAGGCTACAAGTTGGACTGAACTTGTTCTGGAGGAACTCGTCTAGAGTACACCTGGCTCTTTCTTTACACAGATGATGTAAATGAGTAAGAGGATTCCAGCAAGCTTACTGGGTTATTTGGCACAAATGAAGGTTTTAAGTTTTAAGTTGTCCCGTCAGTGTGCTGCTTTCAAGCATAAAATGAAGAGCATGAAATGCTCGAGTACACTCTCTTCTCTGTGCGATGGGACAGACTCAAACCCGAGCAGCCTTTCTGAAAATGTCGCCTTCTCACAATAAGGATCAATGCAACAATTGGCACTTTGCAATTTTCACTCAGTCTCTCTTTCTCTTTGGCTGATGTTTTCCACGGGCAGGTCAATAAGTAGACTTTGCAGGGACACTCTGTTTCACAACTACTCCAAAGTCAAGGAAGAGAGAAGCGCGGCAGGCTGTGCAAGCAGATTAGTAATTTCTGCAGCTTATGGATGCCAGCCAAGAAGCATCTAGCCTCTCTCCACTTGTGCCTTTTTTCAGCTGTTCGATCCATGCCTCATATGGAAATTACTTCTGAAAGTCACACAGGGCACCACACGGGACCAGGAATCTTTTAAATGGCAACAACATTAAAAGAAGAAGAAATGATTAAGTCTGAATCAAATGACATGCGGATATCAACATGGGAGATCTCCAGCGATGAAAGCAGCGGTGGAGAGCGAGACAGGAAAGGGAAGAGCGAGACCAAAACAGGCTATGGTGATGAAACACGTTCAGTGAACACAGGATGGGGGGGGGGGGGTTAGTCTGAACCAACGAGTTCTGGAACAAATTCAGCCTTTAGTTTTAATCCCATCACCAAGTTTAAAAGCCAACCTTTACACGCTCTGAATACTTTGACCAGCGTGCTAGGGGTAAGAGCCACAGATGAATACCCACCTGTATTGTATTGCAAAGTACAACAACAATAAAGCCCTTCTGATTCCGATTCTGACATGTACAGGCAAGCACGTACTCACCCACAGACACACCTGCCACCACACTGTGGGTGGAACATTTATTCTAACACAGATAAACAGCAAGCTGGGATTCAGAGATCACAAAAGTGCCATTTCTATCAAAAGCGTGTGCTCGAGGAGAGACAAAGAAACAGATTCCTTTTAACTGGGTAAAAGTTACCCAGTTCATACCTTTGTTTTCATACTGCACAACTTTCATGACATTTTCTGAACTTTTCATTTATGCATAAGGTGCCAGATTACGGTATCAGTGAGAGGGAACGGTCACGCTCAGCTCGCCGTATACACCGATCAGGTATAACATTTTGAGCACTGATAGGTCACATAAATAACACTAGTTATCTCTTCATCATGGCACCTGTTAGTGGGTGGGATATATTTGAGACCAAGTCAATATTTTTGTCCTCAAAGTTGACGTGTTGGGTTAGGTTTAGGTGTTGGAAGCAGGAAAAATGGGGAAACATGAGGGTTTAAGTGACTTTGACAGGCAGACGAGCTTTAAATGGGTAACATGCGGTATGTTTTTTAAGGGTAACCTTATCTTTTAACCTCTGGCAGTTCACCACTTTTACCTTTGTACCCTTTTAAGCTATTCATTCGTCTGAATGACTTGAATTGCAATAAATAACTGGAAAAATTGGGGTGTGGTAAATCTTTTGACCACTAGTGTGTATTATTATACGGACTTTGCCTCTTTGGATTTTTAGTTCTTTCAAATGTGACAGAACGAGACTGCAGATAAAAGTGGCAGAAATGAGTTTTCTCTGAATGGCGGATGGGCTCTCCAGCACAGGGCGAGGAGTTCAGCCATTCAACAGAGGCTTCACATTGAACGGAGCCAGCTGAGGCAGTAGCCTCCTGGGTAAAGGTGTTCAGGAAGAGGCCTGCGAGTAGACCCAGAACCCACTGGAGACATCATCTCTCTCGACTGTCCTTTTAACGCCTCAGTGTTTCCTGGATAAGCTGAAACTTTCAAACAATGTGCATCATGTGCGAGGGGCCGATGGCGCGATATGGCAGCCTCGCTTCTGTCAGTCTGCCCCAGGGCAGCTGTGGCTACAACCGTAGCTTGCCTCCACCAGTGTGTGAATGTGAGAGTGAATGAATAGTGGCATTGTAAAGCGCTTTGGGTGCCTTGAAAAGCGCTATATAAATCCAATCCATTATTATAATTATTATCATTCATAATGCACCACACTTTTCAGCTGCAATCTATTTGTTTTTCAAATGTTAATTTGTGATATTTTAATAATACATGAACATATTTTTGATATTTCCTGCCATGTTTCCATATTTTTAACATCAGTTTTCTTCGTGAATATAGTGGAGTCCATGCCTCGACGTGAGGAGACCAACATAACATGACACAGGTGGCCATAATGTTATGACTGATTGGTGTATCAATGCCCACAGACTCCTGTGTTAAGATGGATAACTTCTGACACGATACAAAAAAAATAGCTTTGCCTCTATGTAGAGCTGGGCGATAGAACGATAACGATATGTATCGCGATATAACTTTTACTTGATAGAAAAATTTAACTATCGCGATAGACCTCGCCGCTCTTGTCCTCTTGAAAAAAGAAAAAAAAAAAAAAAGAACAGCCAATCCAAATTAAGTAGCGCAGAGCCGAACCAATCACAGCCGCAGCGTCACGTCGCGTGACTTGTTACGTACAGCACAAGTGCCAAGCCGCACGTGTGTTTGTTTGGGAAGCAGCCAGCGCGTAATGGAGGAAATGAGTGTGCCGACTAGAAAAATCAACCGAGCGTGACCGAAGAGAAAACAGATGATGGTTCCAACGCCCGAGAGATTGTCGAACGGAAGAGCCAAAGAAGTTCCGTAGTGTGAAGGTATTTCGGCTATTTCAAGTCTGACAAAAAACAGAGTAGCGTGCACTGTAAATTGTGCCAAAAGCAAGTCTGGAAATACAATAAACTGGTGCATGCGTCACACTGTGCGCCACGTTATTGTTTCGGTGAAATGAATTTCTACAATACTGTTAATTCTACTCTCTGCAGTGTTTAAATGCTTACATACACACAGTTACTGTCCCTCCACACATACGACTCGGTTCTGCTTCTATGCCCCAGCTGTGTTTACTTTTTCCCACCGAGGCTTCTAGACTTCTGATTGGCCAACATTTCTGCACGGTTAGGAATCTAGCGCCACCTGCTGCTTTGGCATGTTCATAGCAGCGTTTTCCTTCATTTCTGCCTTTATGTGTGGACGGGATTATTTTTTTAAAACGAAAACGGAAAATCTCCGTTTTCAAAAATACCCGTGTACGTGTGGACATAGCCTCAGTCTCTGACTGGAAGCGCTAATTCGTCATTCGGCTTTTGTCAGACTAAAGTAACTGTTAAAACTGTTTGAAAAGCTCAGCTATACAACAAGGAGAGATTGAGAATTTCCTTTTAGTTCTCAGTTTATTTGATATTGACAAAAGTTAGTCAGTTTCGTCTGTTCTTCTGTAAAACAAACTAAGATTTATTTTTAGAATTAATATTTTGTTTCTAAGTGGAATTGACAGTTTAGTCTGTTTCATTTGTTCTATTTTGAAACTTAAACGCTTTAGCGGCTGCCTTTTGTGTAGTTTGCAATATTTGCCTTTATTTATCTGAAAAAGTCTCATGTTCCTTAAGTACATCTACCCTGTTGAACTTATTATGGGAAATAAATATTTAAATAAAAACAAGCTGCTGATTATTTCACATTTTACTTGTGAGCAACGGCACATTTAAATCTTACAAATATAGTTATTTGGCTTATATCGTGATAGATATCGTTATCGCCTGAAATGAAAAAAACATATCGTGATATGAAAAAATCTTATATCGCCCAGCTCTACCTCTATGGATGGTTTACGGTCCATCACAGATGAGAGGGGTAAATTCTTATAGCTGGATGCTGTACTGAGGGATTCTGTGAGACCTCGTCCACTTCTCTGAGTCATTACAATGAACATCTTCTCCGATGTTTGTGCTCTCCGTGCCTTTTAGAATTAGAAGTAATGAGTTGATATGTCTCCGCCACAGAAAGTAGAGCTGCTGTCAGCTGTCAGGGTTAAAGCCCGTATCAAACTACGCTAACGGTTTCTGCATAAACACAGCTTTTACTTTATCTCCATCACGTGACACAAACCACCAAGGACGAGTGCAGCTGAAGACTTTCCTTCATGCTTAAACTTGTCGAACAGGTGCTCCAATAAAAGGACCCTTGTTGGCTTTACATCAGTTTTGCATCACGATTACAGTAACAAGCGCCGATGCCGTGAACGCCAGGAAAACATCTGAGTTCACCATCTCTGTATCAGCCCCGTCTCGCAGCTGCTCGCTGTGTGTAAGAACGGTTCGAGCTTCATGTTAGACTGGCCTGTAGCATCTTCATGTTTACAGGAAAAAACCCATAAAAACAGAGCTGGCTCATGAAAACAGGAAGAACAAGTATATTTTAGCATTTCTGATGTACTGTATAGGTGCAGTCCTTACTGGGTTAACTGGGACATCGTCACTGACTTGAAAGCCCCAGCAACTCACCAAATAACTGTCCTGACATACTTCTTATTGGCCCCACGAAACCCAGCTTATCTTATGGTTTATTGTTATCATATTGGTGCCGGCTGAAATGGCTTTGGTTGGTCAGAACACTTTTTCTATGAGGATAATGAAGCCAACAGTGTTGTGCCTGAAAGTGCTGATATACCCGCGGGCAGCAGCATGCTCTCAACAGTCAGGCAGACAGAAACAGCCGTCTGATGTCACATGAGTAAAGGAGATGTGCTTCTTGTTTATATGTTTCTGCAGTGAAATGATGGATGGGTGAAAGAACAGGCCGGAGAATGCGACGTTGCAGCCGTGCAGCTGTTCCTGTGTGCCTTCGCACTATTACTGTTTGTGTTCCCAGGATGGATGAACAATGCGCTTCCAGGTCAGTCTCTAACTTGCCCTCTCATTACCGAAGGTCATCCTGTTGGAAACACAGCTCTGACCTGTCATGGCAAAGGTTACTCTCAGAAAATGGGGACTGGGGGAAAAATGGGGGGAGGGTAAAAGTGAAGGCAGGAGAAGGGAAGCGGAGAAAGAATTTGCTCACCTTGACTTCTTGGGAGCGGTTCATCCAAGTTTTATCTGGATTTATTTGGCATTTCTTGAGGCCAACAACAACAATGTGATTTCAATTCTCCCAAAAAGCCCCTTTTAAGATCTTCTTCTGTTACAGCCCCCCCCCGTATCAAGGCTTCTCAGTGCTCGGCATTTGGCACAGGCTGGGGGTGAATGCCTATAGATGGCATTGCTCTTAGATCCCAGCGAGCTCATTAGCTCTGACCCGCTGTTGTGCTCACTCAAACCAGACCGACGACGTGATCGGGGGGAAATTCAAGGGGGGGGGGGGGCGCATTGGAGCCTAAAAACACTTCCTGTAGTTAAGCCTGGAAGCAAAACAGAGCAGCTCCACAGATGATGTTGAGAAAACAAGTGATACCAAAGAGTGCTGAGATGCTGTCAGTGCAATGTAATCGAGACTTACGATTATGTACAGGAGACATGAACACGGTGGGGCGGGCTGTTTGCTGGAGGGTTTCAACATCTGGATCTTGTATTACACGCCTCTGCAGTTTTGTTTTTTTGACAGCCTTCCTCTGAGCTAAGCAACGACCCTGCTCCCCGTCCATCCACAGGGCTCATCCTCTAATTTTTATCCTTCTCCTTCAGGCCCATGTGAAAAATCCCAATTATCAGAAACATGAGAAGTACAAACGGTTGGACGTGAACTTGGAAGGGGAAAAAGCCGCCCTTAACAAGGGCCTTGCCGAAATGTGATTGAATGCGTCAGCAGGTCGTAAAAGGCCCCCTCAAGATCGATGTAATTATGAAAGCTTTATGTGGAGGACTTTCCAGACACGGGAATGACCAGCAACAGGATGAGGAGGAGGGTGCTGCCAGCATTATGTTCCACCAACAGAGCCCCAGTAAGTGAAGAACAAGCAGCTGCCTACCATCAGCAGCTGGAATAGAAGGGGAGGGGGAGGAAAGACGGCATGAAGAAAAGAGGCTTGTAACACCTGCAGCAGGGTGCCACCAAATTTCCCTAGGTTTGTCCGGCCTCTCCGCGATGCACTCTATAAATCCCTGTGATTAGCTACTGTAGCCGGGCTAAGGGCCACTTAAATCAACCCCACAGGGGAAGTTGTAGTGACCTCCCACCTTTGTGATTTAGGCCTAAGTGATTATTAGAAAAACAAAGACAGCACTGATTCTGTAACCGGAGAGGATGGGAGGAGGAAGGGTGTGATGGAGGTGTATGGGAAGAAGAAGTGCGCGTGATAGTGCGCTACAATAATAAGCAATTATTTGACAGATTCAGGAGAATCGGGAGAAATAACTGCTTGTTATTAAGCTATTAAGCAATGCTGAACCTACAGTCGATTATGCTCCAGCTTTCTGGGAAGGCCAAACAGCAAAACACGACACAGATGTGAATACAGGAGCTAAGCCAGCCAGTTTATGTAGGTAGTGTGGAAAGTGATATAGTTTGTGGAGTCCAAATACTAAATCAGCACATTATCAAGTTTTAAATTGGGTGTAAATCACACTCAACACGTTGGTGTCACAGAATTCCACAACATTAACCTGAAGCGGTTAACAAACGAGAACGTGCTCGACCCAAACGGCATCGAGTCCAGAAATCACAGTTAGGCCACCGAGTGAAGCAGCAAGTCTGCAGAGGTCTGTAAACCTGAACTGATAAAAAGGGAATAATCGTAGTATAAACTGGCTAAACCACATTACGGTGCTAATGTTAGCCACACTGAGCATTTTCTTCAACATTTAGGACATTAAGGGCTAGGGATACCGCTGTCTTCTTCCACACAAAATTGCTGGATGACCTGTAAACAATAGCTGCTGTAACAGCCGTTGACATGCCAGTGAGCTGAACTGAATCCTAGTTAATAATGTTACCCTCTTTCAAAACTTAAAACGTAGTTTCTTACTCGCAGTAGCTTTTTTCACAAGGAGCTCAGCTCCTTGTTGAAGACTCGATACTGCCCACTGGTGGCATGTGTGTGCACTGCGCTACATTAGGCAAGGCAAGGCAAATTTATTTGTATAGCACAATTCAACAACAAGGTGATTCAAAGTGCTTTACAGAGACATTAGAAACAAAAACAAATAAAAAGCATGATTTAAAATTGATTAAAACAAGCAAATAAACTAACTAACTAAACACACACATTTCACACCTGTTCGCGCGATCTGAACCCTTATCGTAAGGGGAGCTACCAGTTCTTCTGTGGACGAGCTACTTTCTATTTTAAATTCCCTGAATTTAAAATACTCTCTAGACCCAGTCTAGACCCAGCTGGGGAGCTACCCAGAGCTCTAACCCACTTAACAAACAAACAAAACAAACAAAACAGTATATAAAATCAAAACAGATAAAATCAGAAATAGATAAGATCAGTAGTTAGTGTAAGTTTTGAAATTTAAGCTTAAAAGTGTGGATTTGGTGCTTTATTCAAATGCAGCTGAGAACAGGTGAGTCTTCAACCTGGATTTAAATAAACTGAGTGTTTCAGCTGATCTGAGGCTTTCTGGGAGTTTGTTCCAGATATAAGGAGCATAAAAGCTGAATGCAGCTTCTCCGTGTCTGGTTCTGACTCTGGGAACTGATAAAAGACCGGATCCAGATGACCTGAGGGATCTGGAAGGTTCATACTGGGTCAGGAGGTCATTGATGTATTTTGGTCCTAAACCATTCAGAGCTTTATAGACCAGCATCAGAACTTTAAAGTCTATCCTCTGACGGACAGGCAGCCAGTGTAAGGACCTCAGAGCTGGACTGATGTGGTCCACTTTTTTGGTCTTAGTGAGGACTTGAGCAGCAGAGTTCTGAATGAGCTGTAGTTGTCTGACTGATTTTTTAGGTAGACCTGTAAAGATGCTGTTACAGTAATCAAGCCTACTAAAGATGAATGCATGGACTAGTTTTTCCAGGTCCTGTTGAGACATCAGATCTTTTATCCTTGATATATTCTTGAGGTGATAGTAAGCTGACTTTGTTATTGTCTTAATGTGTTTTTCTAAGTTTAGGTCTGCATCCATCACTACACCCAAATTTCTCGCCTGGTTTGTGGTTTTTAGATGTATAGATTGAAGTTCTCTGGTGACCTGTAATCGTTTTTCTTTGGCGCCAAAGACTATTACTTCAGTTTTGTTTTTGTTTAGCTGGAGAAAATTGTGGCACAACCAGTCATTGATTTCCTCAATGCATTTACCAAGAGCCTGTACAGGGCCTCGGTCTCCTGGTGACATTGTGATATATATTTGTGTGTCATCTGCATAGCTGTGATAGTTTATTTTGTTGTTCTTTATAATCTGTGCCAGTGGGAGCATGTAGATGTTAAACAGAAGGGGTCCCAAGATGGAACCTTGGGGAACTCCACATGTGATACTTGTCTGCTCAGATGTGAAGTTACCTATTGATACAAAGTATTTCCTGTTTTCTAAGTATGTTTTGAACCAGTTTAGTACAGTTCCTGAAAGACCTGCCCAGTTCTCCAGTCGTTTGAGTAATATGTTGTGGTCAACTGTATCAAATGCTGCACTGAGATCCAGTAAAACTAGGACTGACATTTTTCCACTGTCTGTATTCAGACATATGTCATTAAACACTTTGGTCAGAGCGGTTTCAGTGCTGTGATTCTGTCTAAAACCTGACTGGAAGGCATCGTAGCAATTATTCTGTTTTAAGAAGTAACTGAGCTGTTGAGAAACTGCTTTTTCAATGATCTTACTTAAAAATGGGAGATTTGAGATCGGCCTGTAGTTGTTCATTTGTGTCTTGTCAAGATTGTCCTTTTTCAGTATAGGTTTGATTACAGCAGTTTTTAGTGATTCTGGAAACACACCTGATAATAAAGAAAAGTTGACGATCTGTAACAGGTCTGACTCTAAAGTCTTTGAGACCTTTTTGAAAAAACTTGTTGGCAGGACATCTAAACAGCAGGAGGAGGAGTTCAGTTGACCTAAGATGTCCTCCAGGTCTTTGCTGTTAATAGGTTGAAACTGTTTCATGGTGTTTAAACAGTTTTTTGGTGGACACAGTACATATCCTGGATCTGCTGTTGATGTACCAATTGCTTGTCTAATTTTTTGGATTTTTTCAGTGAAGAATTTGGCAAAGTCATTGCAGGCCATGGTCGAATGAAGTTCAGCTGCCACTGACACAGGAGGGTTTGTTAGCCTGTCAACTGTAGAAAATAAGACCCGAGCATTATGGCTGTTTTTAGTGATGATGTCAGAGAAGTAGGACCTTCTTGCACTCCTCAGTTATAAATTATAATTGTGAAGTTTCTCTTTACAAATGTCATAATGAACCTGGAGGTTTGTTTTTCTCCATCTGCGCTCAGCTTTCCTACACTCTCTTTTTTCATTTTTCACCAGTGTGGAGTTTCTCCATGGAGACTTTTTCCTTCCAGAGATAACCTTCACCTTAATGGGAGCAATAGTGTCCATTACATTTAACATGTTAGCATTGAAGCTATTGACGAGCTCATTGACTGACCCTCTGGGCAGGTCAGGTGTTAATGGGAAGACCTGGTTAAAAATTGCACTACTGTCTTCAGTTATACACCGTTTTGTGATCACTGCTGTTGATATATTTGTGTGGGCTGAGATTTTACTTTCAAAGAAAACACAGTAATGATCAGACACGCCCACATCAGACACAGTAATGTTTGAAATGCTCAGGCTCTTGGAGATCAGTAGGTCGAGAGTGTGTCCTCTATTATGTGTGGCCTCTGTTACATGCTGAGTTAGCCCAAAGTTGCCCAGAGTGTTACTCAGGTCTTTAGTCCCTTTGTCCTGAGGGTTGTCCACATGGATGTTAAAATCCCCAGCAATAATTACACAGTCGAAATCAACACAGATCACAGACAGCAGTTCACTGAGGTCATTAAAAAAGTCTGTGCAGTATTTGGGAGGCCTGTAAACATTAAGAAACACAACTTTGGATGGGGCCTTCAGCTGTAAAGCCACATATTCAAAAGACTGAAAACTTCCAGGAGATAGCTGCTTACATTGAAATGATTCATTAAATAAGACAGCGACCCCTCCTCCTCTCCTGCTCACCCTGGCCTCACTGATAAAACTGTAGTTAGGAGGGGTCGTCTCGATGAGAACAGCTCCACTGTTACTTTGGTCCAACCAAGTTTCAGTTAAAAACATAAAATCAAGGCTGTGCTCAGTGATTAAATCATTAATTAAAAATGTTTTCCCAGCTAAAGATCTAACGTTTAATAAAGCCAACTTAAGTGTTTTAGAGGTATTACTTGTCCCCTTGTGTTTGGGAGCAGTCTGTGGCACACAAGCTATGTTTACTATGTTTAAAGATCTTTTAGAGTGCAGCTCTCTGTGTTTTGACCAGGCCACATGTCTCCTTCTGTCACCTAAAAGTACAGAGATTTTAAAACCTTCTAGTAAACAGGGTCCCAGCTTCTCCTGGGAAAAGTCACCACTGCCATAATCCTCGCAGCCCGGACCCTTCACACATCACGCATCAGACTGCGGAGACAGGGCATGAAGGTGGTAAGGAGGAACTAAGGGGGGCGAGGCTGGGCAATGTGACTTCGATTGCTCTGTTGAGGGTGGGGCTCGGTGGCGAACCTTTGGCTGCTTTGGTGGGGGGTTTATGGGGGACAAAAAGGGATTGGGACGGGGGGTAGATCTGAGCCCAGCATTGACCCGCTCCATCATCTCTTCAGTGAATTTCAGGTGTGGGGAGGAGGGAGAAAGGGAGGGGGAGGAGGGTGATGGCCTGTCAGGGGTTTGGGGGACTGGGGAAGATCCTGGTCCTGGTCGTTGGTGTTGTTGAGAGAGTTGGAGGCAAATAGGGACCCCTCTTCTTGCCTCAGATGTCTCTCCTTTCTGAGGCTCTTCCCGGGTGGGGGCAGATGGAGCTCCTCCTCAAGGTTTCTGCTGGGCTTTGTCTGTTCTTGGAGTACTGTTTGTTCCTCTTTATGAGATAACTCCTCGTTTATCTCAGCCTTGGCACCAAGCACAGATGGATGACGTATGGAATAAAACAAGTTGGAGGTGAACAGTTTCACCCCTGACTTGTTAAAATTAAATCCATTTGCTTTGAACAGATGCCTGCGTTCCCAAAAAATATTAAAGTTGTCGATAAAATGCACTGAGTGGTCAGTACATGCTGATATAAGCCATTTATTCAGTGTAAACAACCTGCTGAATCTCTCGTCTCCTCCTCTGACCGGCGGTACAGGTCCACTGATGAATACAGCTGCATTCAGAGAGTTTACAGTGTTTAATAATCCAATAAAGTCCCGTTTCAGAACCTCCGATTGTTGTTTGGACACATCGTTTGACCCTGTATGCAGGACAATGTTTGTCACAGTTGGATATTCATCTGCAATTTGAGGAATTCTCTCCTTCAGGTTGTTGACCATATCGTTAGGAAAGCAGAGGACTTTAGTGTTCTTACCGCACATGCTTTGTACATCCTTTACAGCAGAGTCACCCACAATCAGAGTTTCAGGCCTAGCCTTTAGCTTTCCCCGTGGATTTTCAGGCCTTACTTCGCTACTTTTAGATGAATGGTTGTCCGATATAGATCCAGGGTCCTTTGATAGTGGAGCAAATCTGTTCTGCAGTTTCACATTCAGTTGTTTTGAAGGTTTGTTGTTAACCTTCCTATTCACGGTTGTCCAGTCCTGTTTCCTCTCGTATACAGGGGTAGAAGAGCTTCTCTGTCTCGTAGGAAGTGAAGGCCAGTCGGTTTCAGAGATTTCAGCTCGCTCGTTCAGAAACAAGCAAGAAAGAGCGTGGGTGAGAAGGAAATGCACAGATGGATATATGAAGGAGAGAGGCACTGAGATACAAAGAGAAGGAGGGCGTCAGGTTAACCCAGCCTGCTGGGCGGGAGCTCTGCACACAGCCTTTTATTCAAGTTTATGGATGAAGCGAAGCTAAGCTAATGTCTTTGTCATGTCAAACAAAAGTAATGGATGGAGCTCACCCTCTGCTGTAGCCTTCCTCCATCAATTTCTCCACCCTTCCACCCGTTTCTGTGATCTGATCCCTACAACAGACCCTCCAGGGCTAGAAGCTCGGGCCCAGGCCTTTCTCGCTGCCTGGGAGCACCTTCCCACCATCAGAAACCCTCTCTGGTCTGTGTCACTAATGAAGTCTCTCTCAGTTGTTCTGTGGCAAGAAAGCAGATGGAACTCTGGGACGATATAAAACACGACAAAGAGAAAATAAAAGGGACCGATATCTGATCGGTGCACCCTTTCTACACCACCACCTCATCGTTGCATGTTTATGATACATTTCAGCTTTACCACAAACTGAGGTCAGCTGTTGGGAAATTATGGTGACATAATGTCCTGTCATAGACTCAGACTGAGATTAGCTAAAGAAGAAGCTCGCACTACCGTAAATTGAAAGCATAATCACTGTCAAACTGAGCTGATGTGAGACCAGTGAAATTAAATTAGACCTCAGTCTCACAGGCCTAGAGACCAGTCAGTGACCTGCTTGTAATCAGCGGTCACTAAAGACAAATGGCTGATGATTGGTCAGCATCCATTTATTTGGATCCAAAAAAAAAAAAAACCCAAACAGAAAAATCAAACTTGGTGTGCAAAAAAGTAAATTGTGCAAGTTCCTCCAGCACAATCAGTGCGAGTCCGAAAAATATTTTTAACAAGCAAAGTAACTGTACAGACTCTGTATGTCTGCTGTATAAAGACCTGAAGACACAACTTTTACTTTGAAGATCTTGGCATCTTCTCTGCAACTGCGAGTGAACAAAGTAATCACAACAGGATTCAGTCAGTGACAACCAGCAACCACTTTCCAACTAGTTAGGGCAAAAAATGTCTCCCTGAAGTCCCCGACTGGTCTTTAGCATCACAGATGGACGGCCTGGCTGCACTTCCTCCCACGGTACAACAATGAAGCCAAAATTTCCCATTTGTGGGAGTTGCTGTGTTGCACTTTTGCAGCCAGAGTCTGCGGGACTTGAGTGGGGACGTCACAGTCCCGCCCACACACCCGTTGGTCGTGTGACCCCAGTCCCATCTGGGTTTATGGCATGTACTGCAGGCAGACACCAGGGGGCGATAGAGACTTTTTGCAGCGCTGTTAGGCTGTCTATGTTTTCTACAGTCATTGGTGTTTAGGTTTGTTTGTCTGAGGCCTTGGGTGAACAGCTTCATTTTCTCTTTGAATAATTAGTGTCCACTGACCAAAACACGTCCAAGTGGTACACAGAGTATAAGTCAGTCTCTCTGGAGCAAACTACACAGTAGGTTTAAAATTTATTTATTTATTTATTTGTTTTAAATTGGAGTAGCACCTGTCGGGCGCGGGCTACCAAAAATGGTAGGCTAGTTAGCATGAGGTTTTTTTTCTTTATTTATTTTTTAAATATAAAACCAGCCTGAAATGGGAACTGCTAAGCTAAGCAGTTGTGCTATTCTGAACATCTTGGGGGCATTAATGGTAAAGTTCACCCCTGAGAATGATCATTTCTGGAGAAGTGGTGCAGGAAGCTTGTGGTGCCAGTTTCTTTATAGCACATCATGACGGCCAACAGTTTTCCAGCTAAAGCAGTGCCGTGAAACAGCCATCAGGGCAACAGCACAATCCACAATGTAAGCCAGTGACAAAAAAGCCAGATGAGGAAAGTGTTTGTCCGTCAGGATCTGAATAAGTTCTCCGTCTGTGATCATTAAGTCCAGTTTTCCACTTGCGCTGCTTCTCAGCTTGGCCTCAGGGCACAACAAGTCTCCATTATGGGTCTCTATAGGGTCCAGCCAAAGATTCAGTCAAATAAAGTCGATACTGTGTGACGAGGTTGAGTAATGACAAAGGTTTCATAAAGGTGGTCAGCTGGGAACTGACAAAAATGACAATTTGAGTTTTGCAGTTTGGGAAAACATCGAAGTGCGAGTTGTAATGGTACAAGCCACACCCCTCACATCCCGATTTTTTAAACAAGTCCTTCTTTGCATATCGGGAAACAAAGCTGTTCACACAGAACGGCTGATGGATTAGTCGCACACTGTTTTCCACCTGCAGTGGCTATCTCTGCGGTTAGTTGGGAGGTGAACTGTATCTACTGATCATGGCAGTCACCTGTTAGTAATGATTAAGTCGAGCATTGGAGGAATGTGGCCTTGTGCTGTCCTTGGGCTTACAGGGAGTTCATAAGGTGGCATAATGTGTGAGGGGCAACTGTGTGCTAACCTTTTATCAGCTTAACTCTGGAGTTAAGTTCTTATCGACTGTGAGACATATCCCTAACCGCAAAACCCACAGCAACAAAATTCAAGGCTTTTAGAGTCTTGGCAGTGGGACACAAAGAAAGGTTTGCATGTCACCATCTCATTATGGAGGACGTCTGGGGAGGTCAATCCTGGTTCTTAGTATTCAGATAGGAGTGATTTAAATAAACATTTCATTCATGTTAATCGCCAAACATGAATGATGTGGAGACGGCTGAGTAAAGAAACGTCTATTATAAGGACTGCAGTGGATCGGCCGAGTAATGGAATTACTTTAGCCCTTTTGAGACATTTGGACATTGGCTGGCTTCTGTAATCAGACACCATTCTGTCATCGGGACGTAGGTCACCTTCAATCTAAAACACTGGCAGCCGATGGCAGCTATTAGTAATCAAGGAAATATGTCAGGTAATAATGACTGAATGGACAAAGAATGGTTAGGATGTCAGAGCATGGAGCTGAAGCACTGGAAAGGATGAAAGATGCAGTGACCCAATATCAGGTGTGGGGGAAATACATAAATAATCGATACAGCATAGCGATATTTAATTATCATTTGTAGAAACAAAAAACATATACACATACCTGAAGTGAGAGAGACTTTTGCATCATCTATTTTAATGTAAAAAGTTTATTACTCAGCATAAATATGAAACATCGAAACCGAATAAATAAAAAGTATTCCAATTGGAATCCTGACCTTGACCTCAATGAAAAGCTCCAGTGTGATATGGACATGGCTGTTCCATCGAAACAGAAGATGGGGTAAGGTCTGAAACCAGGTAAAAAGTCTGAACGCGATCAGAAGACAAAGACGAAGCACGTAAAGCTTCTGAGGCCCGTTCTTGGAATCTGCAACAGGCAGGAAAGACCTCCCCTCTTCAAACACCATGATCCTCTCCTCAACATGTTCTGATGTTAGCCTAGCACAGACCACCTGACTCCTGATGAGTAAGAGCACAGGCTGCAAGATACGCAACAAAAGGCCTCATGAGAGAAACATGAGCGTGACGCTGTGTTTTCTCTACAACCTGTCCATTTAGTACCACTTTCAACTCAGTTTACCATTCAGGCCCCAGTGAAACCAGTTCAGAGGTAACTAAGCCCAACACTGGGAGGCGTATGAGCCAAATATGATTCGACAAGGCCCAGAACTCCAGGGTCAGGCCACGGCAAGGAACACGGGAGAGGAGGCCTGGTTGCTCCCTCAGCCGTCAACGTTCTCCAGTTTGTGCAACAAATCCTAATGAGGCCTCTCTCTGTGGGGGAACCGAGGTCCTGTCTGTGGGGATTTGTCTGATGAGCTACGCAACCAAGGAAAGATGTAGTGAAGAAACATCTCTCTCTTACATGCACACTCACAAAATGAAAGACTGATGAGGTGAGGTAAGAGAAATGACTTTGTGCAGGCCAAAGAATGGCAACAGATTAAGAATGGGTCCAGTAAAAGAATGAAAATACTCACAAACAACATATGTGGTTTAACATCATCAGGAAAACACGAGATGACTCAGTACCCCCTGTAAGGTATTAATTGAATTCTATTCTCTTCATACAGCACCAAATCACAACAACAGTCGCCTCAAGGCGCTTTATATTGCAAGGTAAAGACCCAACAATCGGATGACTCTGTATAAGCAAGCGCTTAGGGACAGTGGGAAGGAAAAACTCCCTTTTAACAGGAAGAAACCTCCAGCAGAACCAGGCTCAGGGCGGGGCGGGGCCATCTGCCACGACCGGTTAGACAAGAATGTGTAACCTGCGAAAGATTTTTTGAAAGAGTTTTGATAAACTCAAATAAAAAGTGTCTGTTTAAAGTCCCAGTGAGGGATCCACCTGATTCTGATTTAGAAAGCTGGACCGGGTATCAGTGCCAACCTGCTCATTTCAGTTTGTGTTTACTGAGCATCAGTAGCACCAGACTAGCTGCTAGCTGCAAAGCTAACAGCAGAAGCTCAGAGGTTGGAATTTCTCACCTGCAGCTTTTCAAACAGCTTCTCGCTTAACTGCAAACTTAAACAAACAGGGATGACCCAGTCCAGCTTTTTCCATTTCTGATCCAATACAGTGTCTGTAGGTATCGGGCAGTGCGGATCTCACACCAGTTTCAGATTAATTATCCCTGACTGTGGGGAAGTGACTGGGAATCATTCCTTCATGTGTAAAGACACAATAACTGTTGGTATTTATTAGTGATACGATACATTAAACAGGCCCAGGATAAACAAAGAGAAAAAATAAATGCTGCTTTTATTTGCACTGGTCTTGTTTTGCTTCCAAGTAAGGGGCTGCAGTAGCTTCTTTCTTCCTCCTCTCACAGCCTGAAATACATGTTTATCGTGGTCCTCCTGACATTTAACACCTTGTTAAGGAGGTGGACAGTAAAGTCGTTGTTGAATGCACTTTGTTCCACTTTATTTCATATTCATGAGGTTTTGGTAAAACCTGACTTTGCCTTATAAATAAAAGAATGATTCCCGGTGTGCGTTCCTAATTCTGGGAACACTGGCCTTGTATCAGAAAATAAAATGCCAACCTGGCCTTTCTGGTTCAAATCATCACATTTTTACAATATTTTGTGTTTGAGGGTTTTTTTTAATGCATCTGTCCCAAATTACAGCTGCTGATTCATAACGATGATGAGCAATGTTCTTTCTAATGTTTCATGTGTCTGAGCGAACACACAAACTCCCTGAGCGTCCCTTGGACCACTGTGAGCAACAGCAGACGTGTGCACTGTGGTCACGCCAGCATTGAATCCATCCAAGTTACATGTTTATTAAAATAATCAAATCACAGCATTTATGTTAGACGACTTTTAATTAACTGATTTAGCCCACTTACAATGAAAATCAAACAAAATCTTGTCCATGACCTGTAGCATGTTAACACTATTGGAAGGAAAAATAACTTCAACTCCAATTTTGAAAACACAACTTCATTTTTTTTATAAAGCTCTGACTGTATTCTGAGTCTGAGTCTGTGATCTGGGAGAGAGTCTGTAACTCTGTCTGCAAAATACAGCATATAATGACCAATGCTGGGCAGTTAATTATATAGTTACTTCTTCAAAAAAGTAACTATATAATTAAAATAAAGTAACGAGTTTTGCAAACAACAAAGTTTTTTGCAGCTGTTTACCTAAAAATGCAGCCACGGTGTTTTTTAAATAAACATTTCAAACTATTTACAGAACAATCAGCTGTTCTGCATCAAATCTGATGCCACACAGATTATTTGTGTCACTCCAAAAATAATTTCTGTCCACTATGAGATGAAGGAGAACAACAGCCTGATACCTGCAGGCCTGACAGCAGCAGATGTATCACTGCTGTAACACCTGTGACATTCAGCAGTCGCCTCATTGTTCTGACACACACCTCATTGTTCTGACTACACTACACACTAACTACACACTAACTACACAATATTTGTGCTAAACGTAGAAAATCTCTCACACCTCAAAACACGCCATCACTCCTAAAACTTCCCCCTCCCTAAACAACTAAAGGCCATGTTGCCTTTATCATTTTTTGATTGGTCCACATGGTACATTTTTCCACCAATAGGAAAGGCTGGGGGGGGTTTGGTGTTGTTTTTGCTCACAGGCGGAGAGTGCTTTTCTTATAAAACGCCGTTTTTACCGTTTCTTCCCGCAGTAAATATAAACAACGACAGTATTCAGGAAGAAAACCAAACATTGCAGATATTTTTATCATAACTCTGGTTTTACGTGGCCGATCAACACAATTTAAAAACTGGTATAAAGTCCACACTTTGTCCGTCAGTTGTTCCGTCTGTCCTGCTCACATCTCCAATGGTTGTACACGTTGTCATTAACGTGGCTTCACTCCACATCAGCCGCTTTGCTCGCTAAAACACCGGTGTCGGCACATAAGGACGCTGTCATAGCCTGTCAACGACATTGATTAGCTCCATATATACGAATGTGAATCGCATATTGGCTGGACTGTGGGATAAGGTGGCATCGTTCTAATCCCACACAATCCCAGCAGCCAGTCACTCACTGACTAACACTGCAAAACAGAATTGTTAAAGTTTTAATTTTAATTTCAATTCAGGTTAGATTTTTTTTGTGCACAAAGCAGATTTTCTGTGCGCAGAGACGTGCCAGCAGTGCGCAATTGCGCACGCGCGCAGCTTAGAGGGAACATTGATGATAAGACTCAGGCTTTTATCTACAGGGTGGGCCATTTATATGGATACACCGTAATAAAATGGGAATGGTTGTAGGGGTGGGCGATATAAAGAATATACGATAGAAGCGATATAAATTTGGCCAACGATAGAGATTTTGACTATACTGCTCTATCGCGATAGCGCATGTTAGTGATGGGCAGATGAAGCCTCATGAAGCACTGAAGCTTTTCATCCAATTGGTTCACCCCAACGCGAAGCTTCTTGAAGCTTCATTTGCTCTAGCAGGACACCTACTGGACGTAAAAATATTAGTTGGCATGAATTTGAAGAGTGTGGCATTTTGCACACAGCCTGTAAATGTCAACAACAAAAGGAGTGTGTAAAACATCTATATTGTAGTGATGGCAGTATACTGTGTATAGTTATGCTGGCAGTATGGAAAATGATTATTTGCGACAAAGTTCGAACCACTTCCTGAACCAGTCACGTGGTACAACCGGGCAGCGAGGCTTCGGACATCATCATTTTCAGCTCCTCCCATAAATGAAGCAAGCCTCGATACGCGCTTCGCGGAAATGCCCTCTCCATTACTCGACACACGCTTCGAAGCCTCGATACAGAACGTCACATCACTAGCGCATGTTGATGATGTCATCAAGCTGCGCCTGTTTTGGTCGAAAGCATCGCAGCGGCTAAAACCATTATCATCTGCAAAATATGCCGACAGTCATAGCAAAGAGATGAAGCACTGTTGAAATATGGGGAAAGCCAAAAACTGCGCTTCCTCCACTTCCCTAACATTGTTGAATTAATGTTGTAACTTAATGTTGAATTCTCTGGCAGCTGCTCTGTTCCCATGTTGTTGCAGTATATTAATGACTAACCTCGTATTGTGGATGAATAATCTCAGTTGTTCTCCTGACTGAGGTTTGGCCCGTGTACAGCATCCTGCTATGCGATTGCATTTGTCCCTGACCACCAGAATCCCTCACGTTAACTTTTATCAAGTGGAAAAAAAAGTTGACGTTCATCCTCCAGCTTCACTGTGCTAATGTTATGCTAACATAGCTGTGTTGCTAGCAATCACGTAGCACATCATTATATACCAGGTAGTCCAACTTCAGTAACCCTGCAAACGCCACTGCTGTTTAGTTTTCTGTCTTTATTTATGTCGGAAGTGACAGCAGAGCTGTACGTTTGAATTAGTTTCAGAAATCTCTCAGTCAGAACATGGTATGAAATGTTTAGGTGGAAACTAGCGAGCTAACTTCCTGCTAACTTCTAACTCTGTTAAATTTAATAACTTCTGTTTTCATGGATGCCTGGATGTTAAACTTAATTGTTACACAAGATAAAGCAGCAACGCTGATTATTTAATTAAAGATTAAAGAATTTAGACCGTTTTTAACTCTCAGTGTTCGTTTGACTTTGGGACCTGAAGAGACGGAGTTTTGGACCCAGATTACTCCGCGAAGCTCCTCCCTACGGCAGCCGTAATGCTCTGACAATCCATCAAACAGTGCCGCTTACAAAGCTGTACTAAAACATTTTTAACAGATTTCTGCCCAAATTGGTTCGAGGTCAGTAAGCACGACCAGAATTCATACATAAGGCCCACTCTCGATTTTTGAGAATATTAAAGGATTTTAAGTGTGGAAAATACGTTATACAGAAGAAAAGAATATATCGTGATATATATCGTTACCGCACATGCTTCAAATTATATCGCGATATGAATTTTAGGCCATATCGCCCAGCCCTAAATGGTTGGTGACATTAAAGTCCTGTTTGTGGCACATTAGTAATATGTGAGGGGGCAAACTCCTCAAGATGGGTGGTGACCATGGTGGCCATTTAGAAGTTGGCCATCTTGGATACAACTTTTGTTTTTCAATAGGAAGAGGGCCATGTGACACATCAAACTTATTGGTAATGTCACAAGAACAACAATGGTGTGCTTGGTTTCAACGTAACTTTATCCTTGTTGAGATGCTGCAGTAGCTGGAGTTTGTAAGGGTGCCATTTGTGAGTAGCTAATATCCGCCGAAGGGATGTTGAACTAATGCCACTCTCCAGTGACATGCGGCGAGTGCTACGCTGTGGGCTCTTGCTGAATGAAGCTAGGACAGCCACTGATGTTTCTTCATTACTGACAGTTTTCTTGCGTCCACATTTTGGCAAATCCAACACTGAACCAGTTTCACCAAACTTAGCAAGCAGTTTGCTAACTGTAGCATGGGAGATGGGTGGTCTCGTAGGGTGTCTTGCATTGAAATCTGCTGCAATGACCCGGTTACTGCGTTCACCAGATATCAACACAATTTCGCTCCTCACATGTTAACCTCTTCGACATATCAATGGCTGTGAACAAAGAGAAACTTGTAAATAACTCGTGACAGAATAAATTTACGTTGAAACCAAGCACACCATTGTTTTTCTTGTGACATTACCAATAAGTTTGATGTGTCACATGGCCCTCTTCCTATTGAAAAACAAAAGTTGTATCCAAGATGGCCGACTTCTAAATGGCCACCATGGTCACCGCCCATCTGGAGGAGTTTGCCCCCTCACATATACTAATGTGCCACAAACAGGACTTTAATATCACCAACCATTCCCATGTTATTACGGGGTATCCATATAAATGGCCGACCTTGCATAATGAGACACTCAGATTTCAACGTGCAAAAACAAAAAAGTTCTAAACTGGATAAAACTTAAAAAAAATAACAAAAAAAAAAAAACACTAAAACATCTTAAAAATATTTGACATAAAAGCTAAAATTATGACAACAATCTCTGGACCATGTCAGAGAACCTCTCTGAGTTATCACCACTTGAAAACACTAGAATTTTGTTCTATGTGGATGAGTGAATACTAATGTTTCTGTTTTTGCACTACACTTTTTGTGAGCACAAATTTCATGTTACAAAGAATCCAACATGCTTTATTTCACAGGATTGTTAAATATAAGTACACAACATTGAGAAATGACCACAAGCTGTCTTTTGAAAAAAAAAATTCTTTTATTAATGTGTGCTCAAATATGGGGCTTTTTTTCCTCTATATTTTAACTGGCCAATTATCAGACATTTTTAATGCATCTGTCCCAAATCCCAGATCCTAATCCATGATGATAGTAAGAACGGCCAGTGAGAACCTCAGGCTTTTATCTTTAATGGGCTTTGAGCTAGTCATGTTCAAACATGGCTTCAGATTTCACCAGTTTAAACGTGATATACATCTTGGAAGAGAACTCTCTCTTCTCTGCCAGCTAACTGCTTAAAACGACATGACGAAGAGCTGAAAGAGCTCAGGGAAAAGTGACCCATTTTCAAGAAGATACTTTTGTTCTTGAACAAATGTTGTAATCTTTTCTCTGTATGTAATATTGTAGGGTCTACCTTACCTTATTGTGATTTGGCGCTGTATAAATAAAACTTTATTGAATTATTTAGAGGTACTTGCCCATGTGAGCCCATGTGACTATGGAGTAGTGCTACAATATACTGTACAAATGTCCATGTGGGGTTGATATTCCTGAAAACTCAACACAGACCTTACTGACGAATGTGAGCAGGATGGAAAAGGCTGATGCTCAAAGACATTCCCATGTGATCTGTGTATGGGGAGGGGGCTCACTCCACGTGAACCACATGACTTCATCCGTCTTGTCGGTGCCCCTTCCTGTTTGTAGCAAACCTCAGTTTAAAAAGAAGAAGACAGACTGCCGTCCACTGCAGTGATGCACTCTGTCCACTGCAGTCAGACTTTTTTTCCTGCACTTAAACGGGTCAAATAAAGTAGTGGCGCAAATGTGCAGCACCTGTTCCTGTCGCCATCCGTCAGTATGTCAAATATAAAAACAGTGACAGCTGTGCTGCTGGCAGTGATACGGCGATGCTCTGGGCTGATGCACAAGACTGAGACAAGACTCTTTTCTCTTTTTGAAGAGCGCTTCTTTCCACACAGGGCTTTCTCCGGGTCAAATAGCTTAAAGCTGAGTGCAGTGGCCAGAGCCTGTAATATTTCACATATGCTTTTCGAGGCGCACTAGGCGCTATCGATCGCTTTAATCTAAAGCCCGGGAACGAGAAAGAAAAGGGACCATCAGGCAGCCTGCTTTCAATTACGAGCTCCATAAAGACACGCAGACAGGAGCTGACGTGATGGATGGTGGGAGAGGCAGTGATAGCATCTGCTGAGGCGCGAGTAACCCTAACAGGAAAAAGAAAACTTTCATTCACTGCTGCTAAATGAATATTAACTAACTTCTAAAAGTGGGCTGTCATTCACTCAAGCATTAAAATACACGTTATCAAATGAGCAGAAACAACAGGAAACTGCGCAGACTTTAACCTTAACTTCATGTGGACCAATAGAATTACAAAGGCCCGTTCTGAGGCAGGAAAAACGGCGCTATGTTATAGCTGTAGCAATGTGCCATCTTATCCAGCCCAGCCAACCAGAGAGGGGGAAGAAATAGACCTACACCAATCCTTCTGGATTTCCACTTTTTTATGATGTGCAAATTAAAATATCCCGTACAAGTAGATTCCAACCCTAACCCGAGTCATTCATGTCCTGAGGAGATGAAAGCGGATGGTTAGGCAGCTGCAGCCTGCACGCTGAATTACTGAATAACAAAGAATGCGTGAGCGAGCATGGAGGAAGCGGGCAGATCATTGCAGCAGCAGCCATCAGACGGGTGCTGTTTAAAGAAAAAGTCATTTATCCAGACAGTACGAGACAAAACAAAATCACCCGATCAGACGCCACACAGACGTTTTCCTACAGCACTCTCCATCTTCTGCGTCTCAAGACAAACGACACAAGGTGACGAACCCTTTGAAAACACGGACGTCGCAACAGCTTTCATCATTCACTGCTTTTGGCATCTCCATTAAAAGCTCGGGCACGTCCGTCCTCGGTTTAACCAGAGGACAGAATTTAAACAGAACAGATGCAGTCTGTTTAAATTTCATGCCGACATCTCATGTCTTGTGAAATCCAATTTTACTGCAGCAGACATTATAAGATCGATGTAAACGATAAATCGTTTGCAGGTTTCAGATTTCGTAAAATTGTGTTGACATAAAAATTCAAAGGTAATAAAGTATTACAGCGTGTCAGCATTAGCGTGTACGAAGGTGACTTTAGTGTTTAACCTAAGAAGAATTTGTAGCTGAACCTTTACAGCACTATAATGTGTGCATCGTACACACTCACAGGTCATTTTGTTAGGTACACCTGTTCACATGCAAGATGTGGCTGCTTAGCACCAAGCAGACCAAACCAACCTCCTGAACACAGTTTAGATATTTCACTGTTGTTAGAGACCAAAACAGCGTGAATATTGGACCAACGATGTAATGCCTACTAACATGACACAGAATCAAGGGTGTCAAACATAAGGCCCAGGGACCAAAGACAATGCCGCCCACTGGATGGCTTTGGGAAACGTGAAAGCGTGCATCAGAGGTTAAACAATTAAATGACAGAAACGTTCCCGTTTCCAGTAATGCAGAACTTTGCAGTGGGGGGTGTTGGAGGTTATTTTTTGGGTGGGTGGGGTTTAGAATGGGTCCACAGTTTAAGTATTTAAGGCTTTGTTGCTGGTTTTCCAGGAACGTCCTCAAATATAGTTCATGCTGCCCCTGTGTAGCCAAAACAAAGCCCACTAGTGAATCGTGCAGAACCGTCCGTCTGATCTTTGGCTTGGATTTCATCCTCAGTGAAAGCAAAATACTGATCTGAGATAAATCCAGATCCATGTCTTTGACAGCCAAGATAGCAGAAGGCTTTTCCTCCTGAGAAACAGAACAACCACTCTGTCTGTTGGACATCTTCAGTGGATCAAACCAGCCTGCCTGTCAGCACCAGGACACACAAATCCACACTGTGCAGTAATCTGAAGTCTCTACAAGGCCAGATGAGAGATCAGGCACGCTGGTGCCACATGGTTCCTTGAGATCCACTAGCGTCTCCATCATTCAGCTCAACATCAAAGAAGCCAGCGCCTTGCTTTTGAATTATTGGCAGCAAGTGTGCAGTCATGCCTTCGGTGGCATCCGGCTCCCAGCCCGATTAACCCCTGTGCCACGCCAAGGAGGAAAAGCAGAGGATACGGCCCACAGCAAGGCAAGATAAATTACAATGCCAACAACTGCACATCAGCAACGACGCTAAAGGTCACGCGTTTGTCATCAGCACATTTGACGGCTCAATCAGCTGCAGCTTCAGTCCAAGGCAAGTAAAAGGCAAGGCCGAGCAGGTTTAACCTCGGCCACATTATCTGTATAATGTCATGATACAGAGATGAACCCACCTCCAACCACCTGTCTTCCCTTATCCATCTCGTATCCATGTTTCCCTCTACACAGACATGCACAGGGTTAGCTATAGCGGTGGCCGTCCGTGCACGCCGTCCTTTTTCTGCTTATAACATTCGGGGGTCGTGTTGTGCTGAAGCCTGTTCCTGCTGCCACAGGCTGACAGGACAGCCAGTTTACACAAATGTAATTTAGCAGCTGATTAAAATGCGTCTCATTTCAGGGGTTTTTGTCCAAGATCAGATTATCGGAGCGTCCCTCTACATCAGTCCTAGTTTCTCGTGCGGCCCTTGGGGAAATGAATTGCCCACGCCTGCTCTAAAGGAAATAAAGCAGTTTACAAGGAACACAAAGGCTTCAGTGCTCTTTGTAAAGACAGTCTTCTTACTTGGGATTACATTTTTTCCCCCCCATCTATGGATTAATGCAGCTCTACCATTTATTCTTTCGCCTGTTTGTGCATTACCTCTCTTTCCCATTTCTCCCCTTAACTAAATGCCTGGAAAAATTCCAGCACATCATCAGCAGACGGACAAAAGATAATTCAGTCCAGCCTGTGAGATGACACATGGGATTCATTCTGAGGCAATGAAGATGAACGCCGGCGTTGTGTGCAGAAGGTAAGGGCAGTGAACAGAGAAAAGGAAAACAAAGGAACACTGATAACATTACATATGCTGACGCAGAACACGGCTATTCTGTTAACTGATACTGGCAAAAGACAAAAGAGGAAGTAGTCTATTGATTGCCACATAAAGATCAAGACCACACGAGACAACAGAGGCAAATGTTTCCAACATGGACAAAAAATAATATGCTGATACGGTGACACAAAGATAGCACAAAGACATAAAGGTTGGCACAGAAAAGCTACGGGGAAAAAGTGAGATAGCGAGCAGCTGTTACAGCCAGCTGTCCTGACCAGTTGCTCTTAAGGGTGGGAGGCCAGGATGGAGGGATTCAGAGACATTAAGGAAAGACGGGGGGATATAAGAAGCAGACGGAGATGCTGATGGCTGACAGGGAAGGAGGAAAGTGGAAAACGCTCAGAAAGAAAGGATAAGAGTGTTCACCTAGAAGCAAGATTTTGGAGCAGGAAAAACTTGGAAAACTCTTCTGTGACTTTTTAAATGGCAAAAAGAAGAGAAAGCTGTAAAATCCAACAGAACTGATCCATAAGCTCCGCCCACTTCAAATCCAGATATCTTCTGTAAGCGTCACAGAAACACAACAAACACAAAACCAAAGAAAGTGTTGTTTACAGCCTTCAATCTCAGCAGGACATCACACACAAACCTTACAGAGGAATAACAAGCTGAAGAGTGACCCCTAGTGGCATTTTCTCCACCGTGCAAGACGACAATTCAAATACAGGCAAGTTAGTCACGTGATGTGTGAATCCTTAAAATTAGAGCCCGTGTGTGTGTTCTTTGAATATTAGACTGTTCAGTGGTATGTGTAGGTACTTACTGTAACCTCTCAGGATGAGCACTCTGTGTGTTTCCTTTGCTTTCCTGATCACAAAGAGACGAGCTCACCTAACGGAGAGAAACAATGACAACCTGATTAAAAGAAGAGTACAGAGCATCCACAACTCTTTACTTCAAAGAAACCACATTCCCGTAGAGTAACTTTGCACGACTCACAGTTCAAATAAGTTATTGTAGATTAATAATAATCTACAAGCTGGGCCTCGGTAATAGCCAATTAGTTCATCCACTGTCTGCAAAAATGCTGCAAAACTGACTGAACAGGGCTGTAAAGAGCAAATGGGCCAAAGCATCCTGCAAAGGCAAGCCAAGCGTTTCTCAAGGCAAACATGCATTATACAAGGCTGCAACTGCTAAACTCTTAATGCATTACTTAAACCCACTGAATCACATATGACTGCTGTGTTGGTGCACAAACATCACAAAATAAATGAAATATTCCACTTGTCTGATCTGAGATAACAAGAGTCCACATCACTAGTGTCCATTTTCAAAGACAGCTCTCATAACCTTCATACTAGCTGTGCACATGACTGCCAATCCAATTATCCACCAGCGAGGACATTTGTCATAATGTTGGCTGACATGAGCTCTTTCAGTGGGTGGAACAGTGGTTAACACGGCTGCCTCACAGCAAGAAGGTCCTGGAGATCTGGCTTCCTGCCACAGTCCAAAGATTCATCCTCAGCCTATGATAGCTGGGATATCATCCAGACCCCGGCCACCCTGAATCGGATAAGAGGATGGATGAACTCTTTTACTTTCTGTGCCCTCGTCAGACAATCCGTGCAGACGTCGGCATACCTGCTGATTTTTCCTTCGATTGTTCCTGTCTGTGGATGTGGACTGTGCCACGGGCAATGGAATTCAAGCAGACTTCACAGGAGTTTAACAGGAGTGACTATTCAGCCATTGTTCCTGTGTAACCAGGGCTTTGAGCTTCTCTCTGACCCGTCTACCCCCATGTTACACTGTCAGCTGCTGTCTCTGTATGCCTATTTAGATCGAGCAATGGTTCCTAACCGAACACAAAAGATCTTTGACTCACTTCCCTCTTGTGTTTGTAAAAAGTATTTGGCTCAAGAGCTCTTGGTCACGTTCATATGACGTTGAGAAGCTATAAAACAAGGATTAGCTCACTAATGCTCGTACGAAAAACACTTTCACTGCAAACTGTTGATAGAGAGCTGGCCAACCAGTGCATTTACACACACGGCATTGAAAACCTGCTTTCATAAATAAAAAAGGGGAAAGGGGGGATAGCTTATCATCTCAAATATTTCTGTTTTCTGCCACTAAGCCTAGACGAACGAGGACTTACTGGGTAAGCCGCACATTAAAACTCAACGTACACATCATATTTATCTACATAACACTGACACACTGTCATTGTTATGTAGATGCTCTTTCCTACTTGAAATTAACATTCATGACAGGCTCATCTCAAAATTCAGGCATTTTCAAAGCCCCATAGCTATGTGCCAGGTTGGTTTAGAAAGGTGAGGGGGAGCTTTTCAAGGTGGCACAAAATGTACTGTTTTCATTCAGGTTCAAGGAGTTTATACATTTCTTCCTTTTAAATGAGTGTATTTGATTAATTAATAAATTAGCCACAATCTCTGAGACTTTACAAACTTAATCTTTAAGTTGTACATTTTCTCATTAATATTTCCCTATTTTTCATATTTGCAGCATTATACAGATAAAGGAAAATAACAAGCTGAGGTAGACAGTAACATGGATTTCACTCAAAAGTCTACTTATTACTAGAGATGGCACGATACCACTTTTTTATGTCCGATACCGATATCATAAATTTGGATATCTGCCGATACCGATATGAATCCGATATAGTGTTTTTTAATCAACAAAACTGTTTTTTAAATATCTTGCTGCATTTTGTATAAGTTCATACTCAAGTTTAAAACAACAACTACACTAAAGCTATTCTGTTATACCTATATGCAAAAAAAAATATTTCATAGTTCAGCAATACTGATCAATCTAATAAACTTAAACCTACACCATCCTCCCTATTCTGGTATTTTAAAGAGTACTTAGTGTAAATATTAAGCAACCTAACTAATAGGGTTCCAACTCCCAGCAACAACAAAAATAAATAAATAAAAAATAGGGAACCACCCCTCACGCTCCACCTCATGATGCTTAATCGACGTAATCAACCTTAATTTGATGCAGTGTGAAAAAAAAAAAATGCACAGAAATCAATTATTTTTCAAGAAATATTAAATACATTCAACATCTTTCTTCAACAAAATTGCAGACTGCACAGATGGTACCTTCCCAAAGGAAAAAGTACTATAGCTTACTAGGGTATATATATTAGACTTAATAGTTACTATATACAGTAATTGACTTCTATTCATTTTACATCAAATTAAAACTTTGGGTGTCAGATAATTATTTATTAAAAGCTCGACATTTTAAATGAGAATAAGAAAGAAAAGTATGTCTTTGTGCCCCCTTTTCCCTGTTAATGCCCTATCGGCCCCCCTGGTTAAACTTTGCTAGATCCGCCCCTGCACAGTTACCAGCGTCAGCTACGTAGAAAAAGATCCTGGTGTAGAAAGTAATATTAAATACATTCTAACAACAGCTGATCAAGCTTAAACGTGCTGCTGTTGTTCAGCTGCTGGTTTCCTCCTTCTGGTGCAAAGTGGGCCAAAAACAAACAAGAGAGACGGACTCGCGACAGAAAAGCCGATCAGCTGATCATTAAGCAGTTTCATGATTGAAGTAGCAGCAGGAGAGGGAGAGGCAGTCGCTCCATATATCGCTTGTTAAGCTTAACATGCGAATGCTTTACAAACATTCAGAGATGAACCTACACACTTGCTTTCTTCTCTCTGGGATAACTTCCTCGGAGATGAAATGCCGGTTTGGTAGCGAAGCTCCAAATGCTCAACCAGACCACCGACAGGTCTCGTACGCCACAGCCGCTCTATCACGTGAGCACACTGCTGCGACGTGCTACGGTTATGAGGCGAGTTACGCCATGTCGCAAGTTTTGTGAGGTGCTTGTTTGATATTTAATGGATCGATTACATTTTTTATTTTTCTCCGATATCCGATCCAGTAATTTAGGTCAGTATCGGCCCGATACCGATGCGTAATATCGGATCGGTCCATCTCTACTTATTACATTTTTCCATATTTTTCTTTTCATGTTTCTCGTGGTTGGTCAAATTAAGAATCTTCAAAATTTCAAATGATGCGCTCAGATTTTGTGCTAAATTTATGCTCACTTTCAGACTGTTGTTTCTACTCTTATCTCTGTGTGATGTCAGTGGGAGCAGATATCCCTACTATGGTCACTCACACAGGCATAAGGCAGCTGCTGTTCAAACCTTTTGTTTGCAGCTCAGCATCATAAAGCTGGCTCCAATCAAAAGGAGCTAAAATTACTTTTTTCAGATGGCTCAGGCAGAGCTGCGCCACGTATTTGATTTGAAGACTTTTTTACACCACATGGCTGTACTGACGTAACCTCCCAAAGGATCTGTGTCTCCATCTTTCATCAAATGTTTAAACCAGAGGAGCTTAAAGCAGGTGCAATGACAGAAAATGCACTTCATTTCCCAGCCATACACTGCATACTTACTGGCCACTTCATGAATTACACACCGCTAGTACCAAGTTGGACTGCCTTTAAGCTTAATTCATTGCAGCAAAGAGTCAGCATCACAGGTTCTGGTCCACACTGACACAACAGCATCACACGGATTGCAGCAGATCTGTCAGCTGCACATATGTGACGAGAATCTCGTTTTCCACCAAAGTTCTAAAGGTGCTCTATTGGATTGAGATCTGGTGACTGTGGAATTGGAGTACAGTGAAGTGTGAGATGGTTTGTGACATGAAACATTATCGTGCTGCAGGCAGCTACTGAAAGATGGGCATATTGTGCTCATAAAGGGATGGAGGTGTGACCGATATCCCCATGCTGGGATTGCTCCAGGAGCAACATAGTCAGGGCTGGCCCAGGTTCAGAGTTGCAAGTGATCAGTCACGTTGTTATGTCACAGGGGCTAAGGTTAGGTTTTGGTGTGATGGTGTTTCCACCTAGCCTAGCAAAACTATGACATCACTATGTCTGTGAAGGTTCTCAGTCATCCAGGTCATGACATCACTATAATGTGATTGGTCACTTGCAATGTTGAATCTGGACCAACAATAATTATGATGTTCCGGAAACAACGTCAGGTCTCACTTGATGGACAAACTCGGGCAGGCTGTGGTTTCAAAACGATGCTGGACTGGTCCAAACTGTTCCCAGCAGCCCACGTGACACAAACAAACAAAGCCACTTAAATCACTCTTCCTCCACACTTTGATAATCAGTCTGAACTTCAGCAGGTCGTGTTGATCATGCCTACATCCCTAAATGCAATGACCTGGTCTCATGTGATTGGATGACATATTTGCCTTAATATGCTTTTGAACAGATGTACCTAATGAAGTGGCAGGTAGGCATAAACAGTCTATAAATGCAGGAAAAGCACAGTTCCTACTCTGTTGAGGAGGTGTTCAAATAAATAAAGCATCATCAGTTTCAGTCTGCCAGCACAGCTCCTGGAACAACACAGCAAACACGGTGACCGTGTCCACGGTCCTCCGTGAAATGGAAAATACACCTGTGCTTGTACAGCTCGGCTTTGCAGACCAGCACACTAATAACAACCAGGTACACAAACACCTTGAACACGTTTCACTCCTGCTTCTTCCCCAACAGCTGAAACTAACACCCCGTTTCAAATTTAAAGGGGCGGGCGGACCTGTCCGCGTGCACATTAACAGCCAAATGTGACGTTATCAGCCTCGGCCTCATCACAGCTGACCCCGCGAGCTAGCGTTAACCACAATGAAGCCCAAAGCGTGAACAGCTCGCTTGGAGACCGGCTCTGTCGTCACCCGAGAGCTACGAACCCCACACAGCCTCCCCCGAAACAAACACAGCGCAGCGCGGGTGCTTGCCCCTCGGCAGGCGAGTTAAGTTCGCGTTAGCTGACTGACGCTGCTAGCCAGCTAACCTCGCTGACCAAAACAGCTGGCTAAACAACAGCGGCTGCTCTGTGTTTCTCTCCCAGCCCCATACTCACTCGAGCACCCGCACGGTGTGAAGGCAAGACACGGGGCTAGTGCTAACGGCCGACCGGAGAAGTATTCCCGGGTTTCTACTTTAGTTCCTGCGGATGCTGATGTATCCGATCTCCATGCATCAAACCATGTTGGGTGGGCAGCTGCGCACTGAGTTCTTGTTTGTACTATCAGGAGGTTTCTGGGAGGAAATGTAGGAAACTTCGAAGGGCACTAGGAGGCGACTATGTACCTCAGCCTCCTATCTCCTCGAAGTATTTTATTTGAGCAAAAGTAGTTTTTCAGATATCAGTGTTTGTCCTTCTGTTGGGAGCTCAAACAAAACCGTTCAGAAGCAGTGAACTGAAAATGTCTCGAATAAAAGCGATCAGACAGAAGCGTTCACTTCACTCTGGACTCAAGCAAAGAAGCATGCTGACTCAGCAGGGACAGCGTTTAATGACAAAAGTAACAGAAAGCAAGAACGCGTCATTCCATCACATTCTAGTTTTTGCTAAGCCTGGTGGCTGATTTTGTTCTACATGTACAAACACATGCTTTGACAACAACAGATGCACACATGGTACCAACTGGTGGCATAAATATTCATCAGGACGTGCAGTTTTTTCAACACATTTAAAGCTATCTCCAAAAGTTGATTCTGTTCATCTGGACCTAGCGTTGAACAGAATCAACTTTTGGAGATTTACTTAGCTGGATGATTGAGCATGCATCAAAACATTTAAAGCTAAATTACAGAAGCATCAGCAGGCTGGAAGATGCCATCGTTATAGGTCATTTATAGGTTAGAAAAGATGAAGTCTTACCTTTTTGAAGCCAAGAGCACTGAGCTCTTCACTGCTGGACACTGTATGCTGTTGCCTAGTAAATTGTTGTTCCTATAGTAAAACATATGTTCCTTTCTGTCTTTTGGTAAATTAGTGGGAACCCTGATTTACCAAATGAGCTTCATGTTGCATCCGGTTCCTAGTTTCAAGGCTTGAAAAGAGCAATGGGAAAGTGTTTCCTGATATCAGCAAAATGCAAATATCACGCTTAGTCTACTGCACTGTAAAGATAGATAGATAGATAGATAGATAGATAGATAGATAGATAGATAGATAGATAGATAGATAGATTAGGGGTGCAACAATACACAAAATTCACGGTTCGGTTTGATACTTTGGTGTCACGGTTCGATATTTTTTTCGATACAAAAAATGTTCATGCTTTTTTAATTTGTTGTTTATTAAGATTATAAATATATATTTTAACTCAAACGTACAGCTTTTAAATTTAATGTTGCTGAAACAACAAAGGGATAAAATAATAAATCTATCTGACTGAGAAATCACTCATCTTTAGAAAAGAGAGTTTATTACAGAGAAATGGCTCTTTCCAAAATAAAAGGTATACTATACGCTTCTTCTGGGCTATATTCTCAGCAGCATATTAAACATATCAGCAATAAAGCTGCCATTTTCAGTTAACCTCCCATGTTGTGTTTCCTGCGTTTGGGTCCTACATCTTGCCTGCCACAGAGCCAAACTGTGACACTAACAACAAATTGGGGAACAAATACCAAAAGAACTGTCTCAGTTAATGAGGACATCAGTAACGATACACTTGTAAGCTTTCAGCCCATACCCACATGTTTTACCATCTGTACTGAATCAGGTGGAAGCCAAGAATCATTACCGGTGGAGGAAACTGGCGAAAATCAAAGTACCGTTAATAAACACAAGCTTTCCTCTGCTGTACATCAGGGTCACCTTGTAATATAATTTGGATGCTTCGACTTGAGTACAGTTAGAATTGCTTGATCAGCTGACACCTGTTCGCACCGTGCTTCAGAGTAGTGTCGTCCTCATAACAATGTCATGTTAGGTCAGATCATTAGGTTGGACTCTGGAAGTTTTGATTTACATTATAAAAGACAGACGGTTTTTATATTTTACCACACAGTGAGATAGAGGGACTCTCACGCAGCTGCAGCAGTCACTAAAGAACTTGTATTACATAAGTACATACTGTATGTAGTATAGATAAGCCTTTTCACTCAGAGAAACAGACTGCATTCCTGCAAGAATCCTGAGCTTTCAGGGTGGCATGGTGGTGCAGTGGCTAGCACTGTAACCGTCACAGCAAGACTGTTGGTGGGTCAAGCCCGCTGGCTGTACTGTGTGGCGTTTTCATGTTGTCCCCGTTCTGTGTGCTCCTGCCTCTTCCCACAGTCCAAAAATCATACATATGTGTGATTCTTACTCTGAATCTGAATAAGTACGCGGGACCACTGTGTGCGGTAAGACCATCTCTTTTACTTCCTGTATTACCATCTCCCGGCATGCATTGCCAGTGTGTAACACGTAATTACACCAAACAATGAACACATACTGCCCATACAACAAATGTACCAGAGACAATTATGAATACACCACACATATTAGGCTAATTTGAGACAATATGTGTGACTGTTGGAGGGAATGGTTGTCTGGCTCTGTTTAGCCCTGCGATAGACTGCCGACCTGCCCAGGATGTACTCTGCCTATTGTTCAATCACATCAGGTAAGGGCTCCAGCTACTACATAACGCTGAATTGGATAAGCAGTAATGAAAATGGATGATGACTTTAGATATGCAGTTTTTATGTCCCAGTAACTATTAAAATTGGATTTCAATATACTTCAAAACCCATCTCCATAGAGACTGTGTCAGCTTCCAAAAAGACCAAAAACAAACTAAAAACCAGCAACAAACGACTTAAACATAAACAATTACAAAGAAAGAACAATACAGTATCCACATCTGAACCAAAGAGTAAAACAGTGAAATCTGGATTATTAAATATTAGGTCTCTCTCCTCCAAGTCTCTGTTAGTACATGACTTAATAATTGATCAACAAATTGATTTACTCTGCCTTACAGAAACCTGGTTGCAGCAGGATGATTATGTTAGTTTAAATGAATCAACACCCCCGAGTCATTCTAACTACCAGAAATCTCGAAGCACAGGCCGAGGGGGAGGTGTGGCAGCAATTTCTCACACCAGCCTATTAATTAATGAAAGACCAAGACAGACTTTTAATTCATTTGAAAGCCTGATGCTTAGCCTCGTCCACCCCAGCTGTGAAACTCAGAAACCAGTCTTACTTGTTATCATCTATCGTCCACCTGGGCCTTACACAGAGTTTCTGTCTGATTTCTCAGACTTTATATCTAATTTAGTTCTGAGCTCAGATAAAATAATTATTGTGGGTGATTTTAACATCCATGTAGATGCTAAAAATGACAGCCTCAACATGGCATTTAGTCTGTTATTAGACTCAATTGGCTTCTCTCAAAATGTAAAAGAACCCACCCACCACTTTAATCACACTCTAGATCTTGTTTTAACATATGGCATAGAAACTGAACATTTAACAGTGTTTCCTGAAAACCCTCTGCTGTCTGATCATATCCTGATAACATTTACATTTACAATAATTGATTACACAGCGGTGAAGAGTAGACTTTATCAAAGTAGATGTCTTTCTGAAAGCGCTGTAACTAAGTTTAAGAATATAATCCACCCACTGTTATCATCTTCAATGCCCTGTACCAACACAGAGCAGAGCAGCTATCTGAACGCTACCCCAACAGAGGTCGATTATCTTGTTAATAATTTCACCTCCTCACTACGTACGACTCTGGATACTGTAGCTCCAGTGAAAACTAAGGTCTCTAATCAGAAGTACCTGACTCCGTGGTATAATTCTCAAACACGTAGCCTAAAGCAGATGACTCGTAATCTGGAGAGGAAATGGCGTGTCACAAATTTAGAGGATCATCATTTAGCCTGGCGAAATAGTTTGCTGCTTTATAAGAAAGCCCTCCACAAAGCCAGAACATCTTACTATTCATCACTGATTGAAGAAAATAAGAACAACCCCAGGTTTCTCTTCAGCTCTGTAGCCAGGCTGACAAACAGTCAGAGCTCTGTTGAGCCAACCATCCCTTTAACGTTAACTAGTAATGACTTCATGAACTTCTTCACAAATAAAATTTTTATCATTAGAGAAAAAATTACCAATAATCATCCCACAGATGTAATATTATCTACAGCTACTCTTAGTACCATCGATGTTAAGTTAGACTCTTTTTCTCTAATTGATCTTTCTGAGTTAACTTCAATAATTACTTCCTCCAAACCATCAACGTGTCTTTTAGACCCCATTCCTACAAAACTGCTCAAAGAAGTCCTGCCATTAATTAATGCTTCGATCTTAAATATGATCAACCTATCTCTAATGATCGGCTATGTACCACAGGCCTTCAAGCTGGCTGTAGTTAAACCTTTACTCAAAAAGCATCTCTAGACCCAGCAGTCTTAGCTAATTATAGGCCAATCTCCAACCTTCCTTTCAGATCAAAAATCCTTGAAAGAGTAGTTGTCAAACAGCTAACAGATCATCTGCAGAGGTTTATTTGAAGAGTTTCAGTCAGGTTTCAGAGCTCATCACAGCACAGAAACAGCTTTAGTGAAGGTTACAAATGATCTTCTTATGGCCTCTGACAGTGGACTCATCTCTGTGCTTGTCCTGCTAGACCTCAGTGCAGCGTTCGATACTGTTGATCATAATATCCTATTAGAGCGATTAGAACATGCTGTAGGTATTACAGGTACTGCACTGCAGTGGTTTGTATCATATCTATCTAATAGACTCCAGTTTGTGCATGTAAATGGAGAGTCCTCTTCACACACTGAGGTTAATTATGGAGTTCCACAGGGTTCAGTGCTAGGACCAATTCTGTTTACATTATACATGCTTCCCTTAGGCAGTATCATTAGAAGACATAGCATACATTTACACTGCTATGCAGATGACACCCAGCTCTATCTGTCCATGAAGCCAGATAACACACACCAATGAGTTAAACTGCAGGAATGTCTTAAAGACATAAAGACCTGGATGGCCGCTAACTTTCTGCTTCTTAATTCAGATAAAACTGAGGTTATTGTACTCGGCCCTGAAAAGCCTAGAAATATGGTATCTAAGCAGATTCTTACTCTGGATGGCATTACCTTGGCCTCCAGTAACGCTGTGAGGAACCTTGGAGTCATTTTTGACCAGGACATGTCCTTCAACGCACATATTAAACAAATATGTAAGACTGCTTTCTTCCATTTGCGCAACATCTCTAAAGTTAGAAATATCCTGTCTCAGAGTGACGCTGAAAAACTAGTTCATGCATTTATTACTTCCAGGCTGGACGACTGTAATTCATTATTATCAGGAAGTCCTAAAAACTCCCTGAAAAGCCTTCAGCTGATCCAAAATGCTGCAGCAAGAGTCCTGACAGGGACTAGAAAGAGAGAGCAGATTTCTCCTGTTTTGGCTTCCTGTTAAATCCAGAATTCAAAATCCTGCTCCTCACATACAAGGTCTTAAATAATCAGGCCCCATCTTATCTCAATGACCTTGTAGTACCATATCACCCTATTAGAGCACTTCGCTCTCGCTCTGCAGGCCTACTTGTTGTTCCTAGAGTATTTAAAAGTAGAATGGGAGGCAGAGCCTTCAGTTTTCAGGCCCCTCTTCTGTGGAACCAGCTTCCAGTTTGGATTCAGGAGACAGACACTATCTCTACTTTCAAGATTAGGCTTCAAACTTTCCTTTTTGCTAAAGCATATAGTTAGGGGTGGAGCAGGTGACCCTGAATCCTCCCTTAGTTATGCTGCAACAGCACCGCCTACAACTGCAAAGCTCTCCAGCGAGTAGTGCGGTGCTCTGAACGGATAATTGGAGGTGAGCTTCCCTCCCTCCAAGACATCTACAGGAAGCGCTGCCTGAGGAAAGCGGGGAGGATCATCAAGGACTCCAGTCACCCCAGCCATAAACTGTTCAGACTGCTTCCATCAGGAAGGAGGTTCTGCAGCATCCGGTCCCGAACCAGCAGACTGAGAGACAGCTTTTTCCATCAGGCCATCAGACTGCTGAACACTTCATAGACACCTCAGCTTCACTACTGGAACTTTAACATTATGTACTCCATACTGTACAGTAACGCCACTGTTTTGCACATGTCTCACTCTGTATATTTTATTTTATATATTTTATTTATTGTTTACTCTATTTAATTTGTAAAATATGTGTACACACACACACACACACACACATGTAGAAAAATATTTAGTATACACATCCAGAAATGCATATACTATTATATATTGTACATATATTTATTAGTTTCAGATGTAGCCATTCTTGTATTTTGCTCGTTTACATTATTGTATTTTGCACAACTCTGTTGCTTGTGAAGCTCGCACACAAGAATTTCACTCACATGTGCTGTACCAATGTACCTGCACATGTGATGTGACAATAAAAGTGATTTGATTTGATTTGATTTGATTTGATTTGTAATAGATGTAGGCTGCCGGGTGGATTCCCATGATGCATTGAGTTTTTCCTTTCCAGTCACCTTTCTCGCTCACTATGTATTAACAGACCTCTCTGCATTGAATCATATCTGTTATTAACCTCTGTCTCTCTTCCACAGCATGTCTTTATCCTGTCTTCCTTCTCTCACCCCAACCGGTCGCAGCAGATGGCCGCCCCTCCCTGAGCCTGGTTCTGCCGGAGGTTTCTTCCTGTTAAAAGGGAGTTTTTCCTTCCCACTGTCGCCAAAGTGCTTGCTCATAGGGGGTCATATGATTGTTGGGTTTTTCTCTGTATCTATGAAGCGCCTTGAGGCGACTTTTGTTGTGATTTGGCGCTATATAAATAAAATTGAATTGAATTGAATTCAAAATAAGATACTCAAATACGCTCCCTGACACCTTTAAAACGGTGAGAACTAAACAGCTTGTGTCAGACAGCCGGGGGACTCCATCAAGCCCCAGTATGATATAAATAAGGATTATTTTGAACTTTTGAATCATGCAAAGCTACTCTAGAGTTCAAAACTTAAAAAAAAAAGGAGCATCATAGATCTCACTTAAAGCAGTATTTCAACTTTTTGTTACAGCTCACATCAGTGGACTCATTATCATAAGACACGTTTAATACATTTAAAAATAAAATACACAATGACAACTACAAACTGACTCCTTCCTCAAGCTATTTTTGGACAGTAGTTGTCACATGGGGGCAGTGTGACTACCAGACTGTACAGGAAATTGCACAGATTCTGCAAAGCAGCATTTTCACTGCCATCTCTGCGGTTCTCCGTCTGTAGTGAAGCAGTAGTGCTCCCATATAGCTTGCTGTAAATATGCCAAGCACCTTACATGAGTCTGTTATGCATTATTCATGAACGGTAGGTCATAGACAACCGCTTTAACTGCATTAGTATTCATCCTGTTCTATTGTGCAGCACAAAGGCTTCAAACAGCACAGACTATACTTAACGCCTCCACTGTGGCAGATCAAGTTTGTCTGTCTTGCTCAGAAGCACTCGTTTGTCTCGTTCCCAGCGTGACCACTTGGATCAAACTGTGCGTGAGCAGATTATCATATATGGACCTTTAGCTGATACAAATGGTGCTCTTCTGCATCTTTGTTTGACGCAGTCTAATGAATTTCTCTGATTAAAACTCAGAGAATGAAAAATGTAAGTGCATCTACTCTGCTGAGGCAAAGCAGGTGCACGCTGAGAAGAAGAAACCCCCCCAAACTATATTAATGGTTAACTTAAATGAGTTGTATTTTTCAGACAAAGTGTCTAAGTGATGCACATGTCAGGTTAAACACCTGGATCCAATCCCCCTCCAGAATTAAGCAGCTTTAAATGTCCCTTTATTGCTAATCTTTAACCATGAACAGCTCGTTAGCATTCAGTTTGAATAAATTCTGTAATTTATCAATTTTGGATCAATTCTGTTGAGGAAAATTATTCAAAAGCACCTCTAAACTATATACTTAATGCAGTTTTGAGATTACACTCACCAGCCACTTTATTAGGCACATCTTTTCAACTCCTCATCCATGCAAATATTGAATCAGCCAATCAGATTGCATCAGCTCAAAGCATTTAGGGGCTGTAGACATGATCAAGACGACCTGCTGAAGTTCAGACCAAGTATCAGAATTAGGAACAAAGGTGACTTTAAGGGACTTTAAACACGGTGTAGTAGATGATCCTAGATGGGCTGTGGGGTTTACAGAGAATGACTGCAGCTCTCTGGGTGAGAATGTTTTGTTGATGTCCAAGGTCATAGAAGAATGGACAGCCTGCCTTGAGCCAGTAGAAAAGCAACAGTAACTGAAATAATCAGTTGTTACAGCAAAGACATGCAGAAGAGCATCTCTGAACATGCAACACATGTTGAACCTTGGAGCTGATGGGCTACAGCAGCAGAAGACCCCACCGAGTGCCACTCCTGTCAGGAACAGGAAACTGAGGTCCACACCGCTTCTCCGATATCGGACAACACAAGATTGTCCAATTGATGAAACTCTACTGCGACCTTCAGATGGTATTTTCAGAAAATGATATAAACAACATGAAAGGATGGAAGCATTCAGCTTTGTATCAACGGCTCAGGATGGTGTGGGGATGTTTTCACTTTGGACCCCTCAGTACCAGTTGAGCATCAACTGCCACCTGGTATTGCTGCGGACCATCCCTCTATGACCACAGTGTACCCATCTGCATTTCTTACAGTTTAAGTCCAAAGCAGCATTTCTTTATCATCTAAAAAACAAACTGAGGTGTACTGCTTTAATCTTTTTCTTATATTCAAACATCCCAGAGTTTACATGCGTGGTTGGCCAACTTCGCACTCACAGAAAGAGTCTCACTGGTCCACCTCACTTCAGATCGACGCTGGCTGTTATGTGTCCTACAATGTAAAATCAGTTTGACATCCTTGAAGCAGATTCCTGTTTTGCGCCGCTCTGCGTTGTTCCTGTTCTTTTCTATTCTGTATTCCACATTTCATATAATCTTGATTATTGAGCCTGTGCTCCAACCAAAGCTGTTTAATTGGCTGCTCTTCTAATCCGTCTCCTTGGGTCTGATTACTGGCACCAACTTAATTAGGGGGTTTTCCACTTCATTTAAAGACTAAGTGGCCTTTACCTTTTCTTTAATAGAGTAACAAGTAGGGGCCCCTGTATGGTCACACTGCAACTGAATTCGTGTGAGGTGTACAGAAACGTGTCGCAGCGGTAATGCGGTTAGATGTGCAGCCGGCTGGTGGCTGCCCGGTTGGCCGGTGAGGTGGCACGGGTCGCCTGGTGCAGCTGCTGCGGGGTTAGGGAGAGCAGCCGCTGTGGCCACATTAAAAACTGCATCACTGTTTTTTGTGACAACTGTAGATCAGCGAGCCATCAGCTCCCCCTCTCCCTCGTTTCAGGGATTTGTAGTCCTTAGCGTAGGGAACGCCGCCGCGTGTTGGAGGCCTTTGCGGGAGTGAAACTACAGTTCCCTCAGAGCTGCTCGGAGGTGTTAGTTGTCAATATGGCTGTTGTCAGACAGACAAAGCAGAGAGGCAAATAATTCGCCTCTGATTAGAAATCCTTGGAAAAGGGTCGGACAGGGCACTGTTCCCAGCTGCTTCATTGCTCGGCTGCAGTAAACGACACCGCGCCGCTTTGCTTCCGTTACAAAGTTAAATGGTTAAGTGGACGATTTGAACCCGAGGTAAGTCCTGTTACTCGGCTCTCTCGACACAGAAAGTGATGTTATTAATATCAAACGCTCGCTAGCCAGCGACGGCGGCTAACGTCAGCTAGTATCGGCGTTGGCACGGCTAGCGTTGTATGCTAATCATCGCACGAGCCCACGGCGACCCGCGTAGCCCACCTCAGGTGGCTAATCGCCCTCCGCGATGCCAGGGGGCTGTTGTCAGTGTGGATTCAGCCTCGGGGGGCAGTGAAGAAAACGAGAGCAATCCTCGAGTGTTACGGAGGGCTCGCCGTGCTGGGTAATTTTGACGTTTAGTCAGGGCGGTTTGTCCGTGTGCCGCACGGAGCGCTCGCTAACGTTAGCTTTCGGGCAAAGGGCGTGAAAGCTGGCATCAGCAGCGCTTCGCCTGCAGCGGTGAAAGGCGCGACGGATCTGTGCTCTCACTGCGGGCCAGCAAAACAAAAACACATGGAGGGGGAAGAGATGCCGCCAACTGCGGGGCGAAGCGCTTTAAGACTGGAAGCGTTTAGAAAGCTGCGCTGTCAGACAATCTTAGAGTTTGTGTTTAACGACACCATGGCTGTGTTTTTATTTTGTTGTAGTTTTGCTGTTGGCATGACAAACACTCTCCGAGTTCGTGAACTTAGCTGCGCTGTTATCAGGGGACATCCAAGCCCGATAGGAATGCAGACAGCTCCATCTTTAGCTGCTTTAGTTACGTGCAGGGTGAACTTGCCTTCTGGGTGAATGGGTAACTTACCCACTTGATCACAGTGGGCATGAATTCAAATGTTCTTGTTTGTTTGCAGCACACATTTTTCTTTCACTTGCATGTTTAAGCTCACTAATCCAAATCCAGCGGTCTTCTGTTGTGTGCAGCCCGTCTTTCTGGGGTGTGACAGATTTTGACTCTGCTTGGTAATGATTTACAGCATTAGCAGCTCACCTTCTAAACACCAAGGACTAGTTAATGTTCACCTGTCAGCGCTGCAGAAATAATGTGCTCAGACCCAAAATGACCCTTTACTGCACGTGTCTGAAGGCCTGGTAATGGTTTATGTGCCAGTGTCCCCCCATTATTTATGATAACTTCAAATGCACTCAGAAGTCATTTATGTTTCCTCCCCCCTCCGCTCTGTCCTCCGCACAGTTTGGAGAAAGACAGATGTAGAAAAATGCCAGTGACCCCTTTTAAACCGTTTATCATATCGGCACAGGTCGGGCTGGCACAGAAGATGGAAAATCTGCCGCAGTCTGATTCCAGTTGCATTGATTTTGAGCACAGCAAATTGCTCGTGAAAAACATACAGCGTGGGTGGTGCGCAGAGCCGAGGATGTATTGTGGCTCTTAAAGAACGACAGACAGAATGTTAAGATAGCATCAGCTGTCAAGGTGACTCTGGCACTCTGTGCGTGTTGCCTGCTGCTTCCCAAAAATAGCTGATTTTTATGCCCTGCCCCTCCCCTCGCCTTTTTTTCTTTCACACTTCTGTCTCTCGCTCTTGTCTTCCTTTTCTTCTCCGCTGCCTCTTTATATTTTCTTCCTGCAGTTTTTTATTCCCCTCCCTTCCCACCCGTTTTATGCCTACTTTATCCCTCTAACTCTCCTCCGCTACCTTTATCCTCCTTCCCCATCTGTGACTGCGTTCCTTTTCACTCTTTGCTACTTAATCCTCTCATTTCCTCTGTCATCCACCATCCCCTCCACTGCCTGACTTGCTCCTCCTTTCCTTTCCTTCTCCACTTACTTTTCTAAGGATTCCTTCCTACTTTCCTCAACTTGCCCCGTCTGCATTTCCTGTTTCCTTTCCTCGGCTTGTGTTCCTCTTGTGTTTCTCAGCTTGTCTGTATTGTGTCTCATCTCAGCAGCAGCAGCAGGATGTCTGAGTTCAGCGAGGAGCCGCGCTTCACTATTGAGCAGATAGATCTTCTGCAGCGGCTGCGTCGCACCGGCATGACCAAGCAGGAGATCCTGCATGCGCTCGACACTCTGGACCGGCTGGACCGGGAGCACGGCGACAAGTTTGGCCGCCGCACCTCTTCCTCCTCCTCCTCCTCGTCCTCCTACGGCGTAGGCGGGGCCAACAGCTGCACCAACAACTCTGCCTCTAATACTACTACTACCACGTCATTCAACAATAACAACACTGCCTCGGCAACCACCACCTCTTCAGCGTCATGCAATGGCGGCGGCATCAACAGTGGCGGTGAGGGTGGAGCCGCCGATCACGCCGCCGCTGCTGCCTCTTCAACGACCTCCAAAATCTCCACAGCCACACAGACGCAGTTCAACAGCGCCGGGGGGCTCTCGCTGTCTCCCAGCAACAGCTACGACACGTCCCCGCCTCCAGGGCCGCCGCCGCCCTCTGCCATCCTGCCGTCCCCGGTCTCGCTGGTGGCCCTGACACAGAACGGCCGCGACAGTCTAGCTGCCACCCCCAACGGAAAACTGTCTCCGCCACGATATCCGGTGAACAGCGCTGCAGCGACGCGAGCGTTCGGGTTTGAATCTACAGAGGAAGATCTGGATATCGATGATAAGGTGGAGGAGCTGATGAGGTGAGAATGACCAGAGAAACTTTGTCGAGTCTGTTTGTAGAACTGGGAAGAATAATGCACTGCACAAAAACGTCACCAGAGGGCAGTATGTAGTAGTACCAGGCTGCTGAGCTCAGTAAGCTGTGAAAGATGGTGACGGGGAATAATACTGCGGGGTGTAAATGGTTCTTATATAGCGCTCGTCCGAGCACTCAAAGCGCTTTATACAGCTAATTCATTCACCTGTTCACCCAATCACACGCTTAAGTATCTAACATTCATACACATTCACACTCCGATGGACGCATCGGAGAGCAACATGGGGTTAGTATCTTGCCCAAGGATATTTGGCATGCAGCAGCCTGGGATCGAACCACCGACCTTCTTAGTGGCTGATCCGCTCTGCCACCTGAGCTACAGCCACCCCACACTTACTGCTAGTGAGTCACTGCTAGGATGGTGAAACTTCAAGCGGCTAGTCTGAAATAATCATCGACACGCCTCAGTCTAGTGTGGCGCTGTCCACAGTCACAGTACTTTCACAGAAAACACACGGACGACACTGAAACTGTTTCTACAACTCGATGCCTGTTTTCCTGTTGTTTTGTTCTTAAAGGTTGCAGCCGTCACTAGGTTGGGGGATTGCTTTTTATCACCAGTAAAGCTGGTAAGGTGAGGGCTAATTAGCAGGAACTTCAGTTGAAGCTTCATTGTGTGCAGCTGCTGCTAGAACTATACATGAAGCTGTAGATATCTCATGTTCATTTGTGTTCATGACCTGGGGGCTCTAAATGTAATATCCATGCTGTTGCATTTAGCTTCATGTTGCATAAAATGTCTTTGGGAAGCCTGTCTGTAGGTGATGTTACTGAACAGTGATGAAATGATTCTTGCTTCACAGCAAGAAGGCACTAGCAAAAAGTTACGGGCAGATTTAGATAAAAACCTTTGGAGGTGATTGTGATTTGGATCCAAATTTGTGTGAGAGGAACAAGATTGGACGCTGAAGAAAGTATTGCAAACGTATCTGGATGCAAGTGCCCAGCTCGATGCACGTGGAGGGAATTTTCTGGCTTGGCTGATCGATACACCTCGAAGTCTGAAACAGCAGCAAGTGCAAGGTTGGTTCATCTTCTCAGGGAGTCATTTGTGATCTTCATTCTGAGGTTTATCCCACTTTGTCACTTGACTTTTACCAGTGGGACGTCGGGATGTGCGCACCGATGAGCTCATTAGTGAGCTCGTAGTGTTACTGATTGACCAAAGCTTTAGGAATCTATTTAGCTTGTTTATTTGTACAAAGCTCATTTGAGTGAACACACAGCAATTCAGCAGTGGGTTTAAAGCTGCCTGGGTCCTTCCTGTGGAGAGTCTGCACGTGTGGCTGCTCTGGTTTCCTCCTGCAGCCCAGAGTTAATTGGTAATTCTAAAATTGGCCGTAGGTGTGGACTTGAGATGGAGAGAGCGTGTAAGTGTATAGATTGGAGCCCTGTGCGAGTGTGGCTTGTTTGAATGGTCAGGACGACAACAAAAGCACTGTGGAGACGACTGTCCATAAAGCTTGAGGGCTTTTCCCCTTTAACTTTCTTTACCTCTTATATCATATTGTGATGATGATGCCCACTTGAGGGGAAATCAGGGGCTCTACAGTATGGATGTAACATGCAGCTAACAAAAAGTTGAATTTCACTCTCAAAAGCTTATTTTAGCAACATGTGGTAGCAAGGTGCTGTCGATTCCTGAGACACCCAAACATAACAGTTACTCTGAGGTGTCAGAGTTGTCCACACTCCACTATAACACGTGTTATACACAATTTAAAAAAACCTTGGTTTCTCTTAGAAGGATGTTTTCTGCTGATAGATGGAGGTAACTTCCCACAGTGGGGAGCTGTGCCTCGTTTGGCCCACAGGTGTGGGAGGGTTGTCTGTAATGGCACAAATAAGAGGGTAAAACAGGGTTAAGGGCACGGTTTCACAGTAATGGGCTCATCCAGTGACGTGTGTAAGGAGTTTCATTCATATAGACAAACGCGTCATTTTCTCCAGTTTGTGTTGTAGACTTTTGCAGTCACAGCGTCCTCAATCTGACTGTGCGGCTGCACCCGTTCCTGCGTGGTGGCCTTTCTGCCAGCGGCGCTTTAAGGCGGCATTAGAGCAGGGCGATATGACCGAAAATATTTATCACGATATACATTCGAAAATTTGTGATAACGATAAAACTGACGATATAATTGACACGAGGCAAAATACTTTACAACTCCTCAACTTTATTAGTGCAAAAGACCCAACAATGTATTTTCACTTAAACAAGCAGCTGTTTTTTGCATTAAAGTTATATAAAATGTAACAGTGCAAATTCCTCGCTGACAGTTTAACCAAAAGGCATTTCCAGTGGAAACTGGCCGACATGTCCTCAGCATAACCATGTATAACATCCACAAAACTTAAAAAGAGGTCATACACACACAATACGGTAACATTATGTTGAAGCACAGCACGTATCACTCCGCGAGGCTCCGCCTACGATAGCCGTAATGCTCCGACAATCCATCAAGCGGTGCGGCTTCGTAGCTTAGCAAAGTCGTACTGAAACATTTGACAGATTTTCGAGCGCCGTGTACATAAAATCGTTTCCCGAAACACAACCAGAGTTCATACATAAGGCACACGGGGTTATAAGGGGCTCTGTCAACTTTCAGAAAAATCAAAGGATGATTTTAAGTGCGCCGTATTTTCCAAACAACACGGTAATAACGACGGCCCGCTAGCATGCGCTACCAAAAATAGTGCTTTGTTGTGTATCTGACGGACGAAAGCTAAACCAGTTCCACACCAGTGAAGCTGCAGCATTTTTACAAACCAGTTCAGGTTCATCTGTTTCATTCAACGATCTGCTTTCGCTCTTCTCGTTCTGCGTCGCCGCCATGTGCGTATGTAAACCTAGGCGCTGCGCACGCGCGTTTTACCCATATTTCATTTTCTTATCGTTGCCCAACATTACATTACCGTGAACGGTATGATATAGCCCCGCCCTAGGCGGCATTCATCTAAAGCCACGAGTTTGTCTGGGATAATGGCCAGGTGCTAAACGGCCGTAAGCGTGGACTCCTAAAGCTCTTTGGCAGCCTCGTGCCAGTAAGCAGTCTGAGAGTTGAGTTTGTGGTCTTGGCAGTCATTTTCACACATCTCCACACCTGATTGTGCACACTAGTGTGTTTCCTAGTTTGTCTTCAGCTCTATTTTTGTATTGAGCTCTATATTTGTCAGTGACCAAGTCAGTTCATCGTCTGTTTATCTTCTTTACTAAAGTAATAACTGACCTGGAGGGGTTGAAGATGGCGTTCTTTTTTTTAAGGTCGTATGTGTGTGAAAGCGTCTCTTTTACACTGTGTCGACTGTTTGCACGTCGCTGCTCGCTTCACTGAAAAGATGAAATGACAGGGAGAAACAGGTTGCTTTGAGCGGATCTCACAGTGAAGGAAAGTAGAAGTATATGGAGACGAGGCATTCACTGCCAGGACTGGTGCTTCCTGTGTCCTTGCATCGTTCCCTCCTCGGTGTGCGCTCCTCACCGCGGTCGACACATAAACAGACTTTTATTCTGCGCTGATGTTAGCCGGGAAATAAATCAAATGATTTTTTTATTGATAAGGATAGAAGGCCAGTGAGGTGCAGAGCCTTTTCTCCTTTAAGGTTAAAAATAAAAACCCAGGCTGTAGGTTACATATATTCAAACACAAACCCTTTAGAGCCCACCATAGACCCAAGTCTGCCAGAGCTTATCTTTATATTTTTACATGCTGTAGTGCAGGGCTCGCAAAATCGCTAGCCCGACGTCCCGGGGCTAGCGATTTTTCCAGTCGGGCTACCAAAATCTATCTCTGCCCTGCCCGTCGGGCTATCGTAGGAAGGAAAAATATATGTCAATGCTTTTGCATTCTTTCAGAAATGTAGCTGGGTAATTATGTCATTGGCATCGGTGAGCCACTGTCAATATGTGACATATTGAAGTCGCGTTTGAATTTGCGCTTGTTTTTTTGCTTTCACTTTGCAATCGTGCGAACTGTGTATAGAGAGCGACAGCACTGATTGGTGAGTGATGATAATTTGTGCACCAATTCCTCTGACATCGTCTTATCAATCGTTAGCTTACTATGCAAACATGACAAGTGAAATCTCCCGCAGCTTAAACATAGCCATAAAAACTGCGGCCTGGGACAGGCTGAATGCATATAACTCCTCATATTTCAAATGCAAAAGAAATATTGTGCTAGCTTATGTGGTTGCAATTCTACCGGCATTTAAAAATAGTTGTGCAAAACGGAGCGTGCACGCTTCGATAGGCCTTGAAGGGTTAAAGCTATCTGGATGTGTCTATGCACTGGAAACTCTGCACACACAAAAAGCCTTGTACACGTGGGTTTCCATGTGCTTCTTGCTTTCTAGGAAAAGGATTCATGTTGAAAGATTTCAAATATCCGTTACCAGAATTAAAAATGTTCTTAAAAAAAAATCTCTTGTTACACAAATTTACCTTCACTTGGAGATTTTAGAAAAATGGAGGTGGAGAGGGCAGAGGCAGCAGTTCATGTGTCTCATCTACTACATCTACTCTTATTTTACAGTTTGTTCATACAAAATGTTTTCATGGTGAAGTCTGAAGTATTTGCGAGCAGCATTATCTAGAAATGTTTTTGAGCCAAATGTCTGATATGATTTCAGGAACCTGGAATTTCAAAAGTGAAGCTAAAGTTTGACACAATCGTCTGAAAAATGGACGGCACAGACAGGAGCTCCTCGTTCTCTCGCATTTGATGCAAAACCGTTTCTGTTTGCATCCGTAACACTAATGATTCTTCATGCTGCACGATCTGTCTCGTGCACCGGAGCTGTTGTATCTGATCTCACTGAGTCAAAGGTGGTTTAGTCTGAAGGCTGAGCGTTTTGCTTACACAGATTACGTTTTCATACCACGTTCAGTATGAGCATGCACCACTGTAACAGCACAGCTACAGACCAGTAGTCCTTGGACGAATCCTGGACGTTATACGCTTGTCTCACAGAGATGCAGCATATAGACCGTTACACATGTACTAAGAAGCGTGTTGGACGGGGCTGTGACGTGTGGATGGGCCCAGGCACCGTGGGCCCTTCTATTTCTGGGGCTTTTCACGTGACGTCACCCTGTTGACAAAGTCTGTCGCTCACAGACTGACAGACACACCTGCCGACGTACTCCAGATCTGTTCGGGGACCCATTTTGTGATCATCTCACACACACAGTGAAAGCAGCAGCAGCAGCGTCATCACGACTGCTGCATGTGCCCTACATTATCTGGCAGTGCTGTTCGTTCCAGCACAGAGGAAGTGGAAATGTTTTAGCTGCATCACATACACCAAAGTTGTTGTCCTCCTCGTTAATCCCCAGCATTTCAAAGGCTGCCCTGGGAAACAGGAGCCAGTCATATTTGGACTTTTTACTTTTTCTGAGCCAAGCCATCTCTGCATCTTTCCCCAGCTTGAATATGAGAGTGCTGCGCTTGTCTTCATGCAGCCTAGCCTGCCGGGGTTAACGCAGACCGTGAAACTTTGCAGTTTAGTCCCATCTAAATGACCTCCCTGACTCGGGCATTTGCTCTGCTGTCGTGAAACTTGCCTTTCCAGCTCCCGTCACTTTGACATCTGACTTGAGGAAATGTTTTGCTGTAGCAGCGCGCCCGTCTGCAGTTCAGCTGCGACACAAATGCAGATCTGTTGCCAGATTCTTACTATGAAGATGGGGACTAAAGAGATCCGGTTTTAATACCGGATAAAGAGACGGCAGCGTTCTGGTCTCTCCTTAGGAGCAGAGCACGTGATGGATGAGAGTTTTGGCTCGTCCCCTGCGTCGCCCACAAAGACGTGCATCCTGTGAGGCTTCAGAGCAACCCGAGCCGGCACAGAGGCACTTTTGTCGGGACGATGCACATCGTCAGAAAAGGGAACCGCTCGAGTTCAAGCTGATCTCCTGTAAGAGGGAAGAGAGAACACGCTTTGTGTTGTGCACCTCTGGAAACATTACATGAAACTGCATTTAGTAACATTCAGCTTGGTTAGGTTTTGAGAGCAGAGGCTCAGAAGTTTTTCAGGCCCATTGACAGGTAAAGTGTTCATAATCTATTAAAGTGTGCGTGTTAGCGCCTCGTCTCTTCCTCCTCTAAGCACTTCACACATGCGCTGTCTCCTCCTACTGCTGTGCTGTCCCGCTGCCTTCAGCTGCCCTGTGTGAACTGTACGAGTAAGAATAGGCTCCGTCGTCAGCGACCGGCCCGCTGCTCACTCGCGCTGCCTCTGCATTAGATTACGCGTCCTTTTTAGAACGACCGAGAAGTTAAGTAGCGTTCAAAAGCCCTCGTCTGCTGCAGGGCTCTCCAGCTTCTCGCTCGGCAGGGCTGCGGGGGCGTGACACGAGGTCTCAGCCTGTCCGCGGTCCACGGTGCCCTTTCCCTTTTTTCTCACTTTCAAAGTGCACACTTGCTTCTCTGCAGGAGTTTGGCCTTTGAGTTGGCACCCAAAACATCCCCCCCTCTCCTCCCCGGTCTCGTAGCTTGTACAGCAGCTCGTGCTACATTGATTCACTGGTGTCGATACAAGCAGCGTTTTTTTCTTCAGGCTCTAATTTTAGCCCGCGCCGTGAGAGGCTGGCGTGGATGATATTGATGCTGGATGTCAAAGAGTCATGACGCATTTTCATTTCACAAATATGCCAAACAGAGTGCTTAGGACTTTGATGCGATTTCCATTTTGACTGTGTGAGCCTGGGATAGCGGCTGGTTCAAAGGCTGCTGTGATTGTGGGGTGGGGGGCGGGGGGCAGGGAGGGCGCCTGCTGGAAACGCTGTCGTGTAAAAAACCTGAATGCACTTTCAGATTCAGACACGTGTTCAGTCTGTGCTAGACGGGAATGAAGCTGAGACAGAGTGTGCGTGCGTGCGTGCATGTGCGCGCGCGTGTGCATGTGCGCGCGTGTGCATGCATGCGTGTGCGTGCGTGCGTGTGTGTGTGTGTGTGTGTGTGTGTGTGTGTGTGTGGGAGGGGAATGGGCTTGATGCCAGAAAGCAGGGTGGGTACACTGTGACTGCACATCCTGCGTTCCTGCGAGTCTCTGCATGCTTTATATATATTTATTTTCCTGCTGCTGTGAAGTCAGATAGCGGACACATGCCCTTTTAAATGCATTTTGAAAATATAGATTACTGGATTGCGGCTCGGCTCTCAGAGCCGCTGCCTTCATGTTCGTCTGAAATGCAATGCTGATTACGTGGGAGCTATAAAAGAGGGGGAAGCCACGGTACATGCTGTCGACGTGCAGGCCAGAGCAAAGAGGAGCTGCGGTTTCGTAGGTTGGCCGTGAATAGGTGCAATAAAGAAACGCATCGAATCATCATGAACGTGTTATTGTGCAGAAAACCAGACGAATGGCTTTTTCCAAATGAGAATGAATTGGTGACAAAAGCATTAAACATGTATGCATTTGCCCTTTTAAGCTGGGTAATTATGCAGCAGGTTGCCTGTGTAACGGCACAACAATGAAAGCTGTAATTCACTTCATATATTTTTTACAGCTGTCTAGCAGCCAGACGTTGCCCCAGCTTCCCAAATGTGTAATAATGAAGCTGTTTTCTTTGCATTTCTGCCACCTGTGTCGAGCTGCAGGTTATGAAGATCTCTGTGTGCTCTGTGTTTGCAGGAGGGACAGCAGTCTGGTGAAAGAGGAGATCAAAGCCTTCCTGGGGAACAGGAGGATCTCTCAGGCAGTGGTGGCACAAGTTACCGGTTAGTAGCTGACACGCTCAGCCACGTCACTCGCATCAGCCGTTTCCTGTTGCCATGCCACGTTCGCTCCTCCTCACTTTTGACATTGGCGTTTGAGGAACTTTGTGTTATTGTGAAAAGCTTGTGTCCTGACCCCGAAGACATCGTAGACTTGGGCTGCCCCCTAAACACTGACAAAGCGCCTGATTTCACGCATCTGTCAGTGGACCTTTTTTGTGTGTCTGCATCATCTCACACATAACAACACAAGATCATTTTTGCACGTCGAGCTGGTTCTCACAGATTGGCGGGGTGTTCTTGAATTCATTATGAAGCGAGTCTGTTCGTCGGTTTCTTCTTTGAAAGTTGATACGCTTCCTCTCATCCTCCACATGAACTGAACGTCTTGTTCAGCAGTCGTTGTCCTGAGTTCAGTGCATGAACCAGATTTGCACCTGCTGCAGGATCTCAGTGGTGACCCTGCAGTGCTGCTGCTGCTGTGCAGTGGAGCTGGAGTCTGAGCGCAGCATCAGAAGCTTGTGGATCCTGAGCCTGCACACAGCTGTTTAGCTGCAGCTGGAAGGAGAGCGAGGGCCTTTTCACACCCATGGTTTGGTTTCTCCTTACACAGGAAAATGTTTGTGAACTCATCAACACGTGAGAATATTTAGTCCTCTTATTGGCCAGATGTGCCTGAGAAACAAAGTGAATATAGGAGGAAGGTGTTCTGGGTTGGTGGAGAACATGGAGAATTTTACATTAATTTCATGGCTGCGAGCCAGAACTTTGCACGCCCACCCTTTGGCATCCCAAAATGCAAAGGATACAAGACTACGGGAAGGAACTTAAATTTCCACCTCAGATCGAGGTCGCATCACGTTCACACTACAAATAAAAAGTTCGTTCTGCGGTTCCGGTCGTGGTTCCTACCACACGACCGGAACCGCAGCTGGATCGTGGGTTTGCCAAAACACTCGGCCGACACTGAAGCGCAGCACAGGAGTGTGTAAACTGACCGGGGCAGTGTTTGCATGCCCACGGACCAAATTACTAAAGGCCCAGTGTCACAGGCCTAGTTTGAGATCAGTTTGCATTGAAGACACGCGGGTGCCTGTGTTCACTAACTAAAAGCTGAGCAGCAGTAAAACTTGCAAACGGGAAACAGAACTTTTGCACCACATGTTTCACAACACGTGGTGCAAAAGGCGCCACACAAAGGGTTTTAAAATCACGTTTGTCCCCAAAAACAGCATGACGCTTCATATTGAGCAGAGGCAGCTGAAGGCCAGTCGGTGCTCTGACATGAGGCGAGCTGAGGCTGTACGGGCGAAGCTTGGGCCAGTTGTTCTCAGGTCAGGTTTAAGGTGGAGTGCAAAGAAAGGCTGCTTTGTTACCAACAAGTCACCTGTATAATTCTGAACTCTGTATTACAGTTGACCCGTAGAAGAACACCCCTGTGCTGTTGCACACATTGTGGGTTTGTTGTTTTTGTTTTTCTGCAGGTATTAAAGTCACACAAAGGAATGTAACTAACATTACTCAATAACCAAACAGGTGCTGCAAAATAAGGCCAGAAACCGTGGCATTTAAAAAGTCGTACAGCTCAAACTCAGACCCAGCTTCCAGCAGCGTTTGACTGATAAGTGATGGAGGAAGACAGAAAGTCTGAACTTATGTGAGAGGAAACGCCGTGTGCTCCTTTTCCTATTCTGCTCTGTGTCTGTTGAACTCTTCCAGTGCTTGTCTACACTTTGTGCTCTGTGCAAAAACCACTGTGATGTAATTTGATGTGTGGCTGCTTTCCAGGCATCAGTCAGAGCAGGATCTCCCATTGGCTGCTGCAGCACGGCTCCGACCTGAGCGAGCAGAAGAAGAGGGCTTTCTACCGCTGGTACACGCTGGAGAAAACCACACCAGGTACATCTGGCTTGATTAACTGGCACAATATGTTTTGGCGCTTTGCCCTCATTCGACAGTTGGCAGTTGAGAGTACGTGATCGTGGGGGAAGGCGTGACCCTGCAGTTTGTGTGTGTCGCTCAGTGGAAGCAAATCGGAGACGATCTCCCCTCCGTATAAGATCTGCTAGTCACATGCTTTGAATCTTTTGCGCCAACCGAATCTCGAAAACGTCCGTCTTAGCGATGCACACGTACACGAATAGCACATTTGACTGCGGCTGTTGCTTAGCAGCACACTGTCTTGTTAATTTGTCATTTCTGCAGCAGTTATGAAGGATCAAAGCAAACGGAAAGGCTGTTTCACCTCCACCGAGGTAAGAAACGAGGAGAGCAGAGTAGAGTCAGCACAAACACAGCCTAAGTTGATGAGAGTCGGGGAGGAGCAGCCGACTAGGAAATGAATAAATAATTGTTTTGTCCTGAGCATCCTTCACTCAGAAGGCAGCAGAGCGGCAAAGCAGAATGAAGATGGAAGAAGAAACCTCGCAGTGAGCTCCGCACCAGTGTGGATGCCCCGTCGTCGCCTTCCACGTGACATCGCTGCATTGTTACAAGCCGTTCGGTCATTGCACTGGAGATCGGTTCACCGCCACCACTCTAGTCTGAGGTCTCCATTTGGCTTTGATTGGTGGGACAAGGTGGGAGGGGCCAAAGTTTTCTGTTGCTGATGAAGCCATAGTGTCAATCTTGGTGAGAAGTCTCGAGGTGCACCTTTCCTGTTTAAAACTTAAAGACCATTGAACAAGAACAAATCTCTTTACTGAAAACAGGGGTCTCAAACTCGCGGCCTGGGGGCCACTTGTGGCCCACGTCACCCCTACTTGCTCACTGTGTTCACTTCTGTCTGCGTATACGAACACGGTGGGAGCAGAAGTGCTGCTACGTGGGTTACTTTGGTCGTTCGATGAAAGGCTTCACTTAGTTCAAATCTGCGCTCACGTTTGTTTGTTTTACAATATTTGAAGTTTAAAAACACAAACACTGCTTTCTGTTTGTTTTGCAGTAGAACAGCAGAGCTGTCCTCAGCTTGTTTACGTTTGACAACCTCGTTTAAAGTGTTGAAAAAACAGTTTCGTGTTTGGCCTCGTGGCTTTAAGCAGAGCTACAAATTAGCCTGGGTTCCCACAGTTGTTGCCAGTGCTAATGGGAACAAAAGGTATGTGTATTTATGTGGACAAATGTCTCCCAGCATATGTCCCAGTTAATTGTTTTCTTCAAAGCTCGTTTCATGAGTCGGTCCCAACAGCAAAGACGTAAAGATAGCAGCAGAGTTTGCCTCTCTGAGCTCAGCATGGAGGCAAAGAAAACTTGCTGCCTCCACTGTTAAATGTTGCTGTGATAATAAAGTAGTGAACATCTTCTGGTATTTGCAGAAATGTTAAATGTTAACAAAAACAGTTTGAAAACTCGGAGGTGCTCTAAGAAAAGTGGAAGAAGAGCTCCAACAAGAAGGGACTACAGGAAGTGACCCGGTGATCAACTAGGAAAGTAAGAATCTGCATCCAACTCGAGTAACTTGTAGCTGTGTAGCATCAGATTCAAGGTAGGACTGCAGTACGAGAGGCATGAAGGTTTCCTGTGTCGTCCTAACTGATGACTCTGTCACTTCTTCCATATTACAGTGTTTTGATCACTATATTATGGAATCTACTCACTTAGAGCTCAGCGGCAGTTAAAGATGTGACTTTATTGTGTTAGATAAAGAAATGTTGGAACCAATGACGTTTGTTTTAGAGAAATGTGGCTGTCAGCAGAACGACAACGGTAGAAATCTAGAAATCACTACTACACCAAAAATGTTTCCAAATTATGTAAAGATTTAGGATTTACCTCGTAGCTCTTGACCTTCAGTGAGGTCATCTTAAATTATCCAGGTGTTTGACTGTCACGATGTCTTGGATTGGAAGCCTGTTGTAACGGCGACTAACTGTCCCAAACTGAAGAGAAAAAAACTATTTGTTGTTATCAAGTAACTTTGGGTTTGCTGCTGTGTGCACGGTCATCCTGACTCCACACTGTAAAGGGTTAACAGGCGAAACGAGAGGCCGGCGCGTCCTTCAGATCCGGCGTGTGTTTTCTGTACCGCCCTATAGCCAGGCAGCAGACGTCCCACGCCCTGTTCTCTGCAGCATGTTCCTCGGTGGAGCCCCGCCAACACCATCAGCTCTGGAAACTGCTCCAAGCTATTTATGGCCAGACTGAGCCCGACCGAGCCCAGCACCCCCCCACGCACGCACCTGCGTCGCTGCTGCAGAGAAAACTGACTCCTCGTTCACGGCTTTCTGATAAACCGGCACCGGCCAGGTGATCCGGTTCGGCCTTGTTAAATGTCCGAGCTTTCAGTGTAACGTGGCGAGGTTTACAAGAGAGCTCGCTCGGTTTCTTTTCTGCTGCGATCGTTACCTGAGCTGACGCGAGTTTGGTGTCCTCAGCATAACTAGTTATCAGCATAACTCGTGAGATTACCAAAAGACGATGTCGCTTGGTTTTTCACGAAGGACTCGGGGCTCTGGCTGCCAGAGCGACCACGGTCCTCGCGCCATCACATCTCTGCGCTGCTGCTCTGTCCTTCTGTCACTTGTGCTTCCAAACCACAGCGACACCTGCAGACTTGTTGACTCTGAGTAATCCTCCTGCTGCAGGTGCCACTCTGAACATGCGACCAGCTCCGTTACCTCTGGAGGAAATGGAGTGGAGGCAAACCCCGCCCCCCCTCACCACCGCCCCCGGCACCTTCCGCCTGCGTCGGGGAAGCCGCTTCACTTGGAGAAAAGAGTGCCTGGCTGTGATGGAGAGGTGAGGTCCAGAGGAAGTGTGCAGAGATGATAGATGGTAGGAGCGCTTCATAACGTCGCTCTTATTTCCTCCAGGAGTCAAACGGTGCAGCCAGCAAAGCCTCGCACGCACTCAGCTGCACCACGTGCACGACAAACAGCAGCCGCTCCAGTTTGTTGACATCGTCCTTGTGAAATTAATTTAATCACTGTGGCTCTTGTGCTATTTATAGCTACTTCAACGACAACCAGTATCCAGATGAGGCCAAAAGGGAGGAGATAGCAAACGCCTGCAATGCTGTTATCCAGAAACCAGGTAAACCAGCAGGTGCACGAAGCTGCACACGTGTTGTTAACTGTAATGAGTGATGGCTTTGTTTGCTGGCTACAGAACTGCGTCTGCGTGGTGCAGATATTGAAGCAGCTGTGAAACGCATCGTGTGAAATCTGTGCTCAGATTGACACAAACAGTCACTTGGACTTGAGGACGGCGTGACGTTATGAATGTGCTCGTTTTGAGCCGTAATTCATAATTATGACAACATTTGACACAAATGTCTTAAAGCATAAAATGACAACATCAAGACAAGTCGTATCCAAACGTGGCCACACTCGGAGTATTCTTCTTCTTCCTCATCCCAAATAAAAGGTTTCAAATATGGTGATGCTGTGTTTGTATGTTTCCTCCAGGGAAGAAGCTGTCTGATCTGGAGAGGGTCACTTCTCTGAAAGTTTACAACTGGTTTGCCAATCGTCGCAAAGAGATCAAGAGACGTGCCAACATTGGTAATGTAGCTCTGTTTAAATTACAAACTGTTAATGAAATGTGTGTTACTGTGTCCCTGCCATGACCTCTGCAGGGGGCTGGCAGTGAGGAGGACGGCTGTAGCTCGGAGGACTTTCAAACTGCTCCAGCCAAACTCGGGTTCTTTAGATATGCCGGCAGTAGAAACATTTTTTTATCAGTGCGTTTATTTATTCTTTCAGATGTTTGAGCTTTTTCACATTTTGTCAGAAGCATTTTAATCAGTGATGCGAGATTTTAGTAGTATGGTTTCTTTAGTGAAGCTTTGGATGAGCCTCCTGCTCATTGGGGTTTCCGCTCTAATCCGGTCTGGACTTTGGTCACTGCAGCTTGACTTTATTTCCTCACTCTTCTGTCATTGGCTAGGTTCGCTGACGTCCCTGGGGTCGCCGTGTGACCCAGCGTGGGTCGAGCTTTGGCTGTCGGACTGATGATGGGCAGCAGCAGTTGCTTCTTTCCTGATTGGCATTGTGTCGCCTGAATGCTCCAGACTTGCAAACTAACAACACTTGTGCTTTTATAGATGTGCTCACACTGCTGTTGATCAGCACCTGGCTGCTGCTTACCGTCCTCGTTACGATGGAGGCAGTAAGGCTGCACTCGCACGCTGCTTCTGCTTTGGGGCTTAGTGTGCAGTTCTGTGGTTGATTTCCATTATGACCTTATATGTAAAACCTTGGAATTAGAAGACGGCGTGTTTCCTTCTTAGCGTGACGGCAGCTGTTCAACAGTGTAACGGTGAATTCGATCTGTCACATATTTGTCAGCCACTTGTAACCTGTTAAAACTTTGTGTCTGGGCCTTCGCTTGCTGTTGCAACTATAATAAATACAGGTTAAAGAGGTAGGGATGTTGGTTGCATTAAAGTATACGTAGAAATACAGTTTATAAGTAAGGTGTAATGTCCATGGGTGTTGGCAGTGCAGTTATCCTCCAATCAGGGTGGAGGTAGGGCATGTCTGACAGCCTGTGGGTAAAAAGTCTGTTCGTCCTCGTCTTGATCTTAAGACTCTTCGTCTTAAGTTGTCTCAGCCAAATATTTGCAGTATTACTTCACTGCTTTCAGCTGTTTACTTCATCCTTACAGCAGCCTTTTACTGACTACTTTCAGACAGGTTCTTTTACTTTGGAGCATCGTTTCTTTCAGATGTATCGGGGCTTCTGTACAACCTCTCGTTGTGTCGCTGGCTTACAGTCACTGCTCTCATGTTTTGTAGTATTGTCAGTGATGCATCATAAGTCTAACGAGCCATCCTCTTTCTCCAAGAAGCCACAATCCTGGAGAGCCACGGGATAGACGTCCAGAGTCCAGGGGGACACTCCAACAGCGACGACATCGACGGGAACGACTTCTCGGAGCAGGTAGTGCAGGATGAACATGTGATCGTACTGAGAAAAGACGGAGCAGCTTTCTGTCTTCCAGCTTTGTTTTCATAATTGATCAACAACAAGCACGAAGCTGCGAGCTTCTCTTGTTAGTGAGCTGTGATCTTTTCTTTTACATGCTGCTCATTTCAGCTTTGTTGACTGTTCTGTCTAATTGGTCTCTGTCTCGTTAGTGTTAATAATCCCAACACGCAGCTTGCAGTGCACTCTGAATATACAAAGCACTTCAAGTTCTGTGCATGATTGAAACTTGAAAGGCGTCAGTGAGCAAATGTTTGTGCCCTCGTTTTGTCCTGTTACCAATGGAAACATGTCTGCTTTACCTGAACACACCAGCTTACTTATGATTGCTCAACATGCAAATCTCAAGCAACAAGGTTACATTTCAAAATATACGCTGCGGCTCCAGCGTTTTAGAACAGCCCGATTTGTCCAGTAATTTATTGCAGTTGAAGTCATTCGGTCCAGTGAACAGCTTGAACTGGTACAAAGGTAAGTGGTGAAACACCACAGGTTTAAAACAAATGATCCCAAAACTGAAACACAATGTCCGTTTCAGAACGATACAAAAAGACCTTTTTCAGGGAACAACATGGGTTAACTGTTTGAAGCTGCAGTAAAGGAGGTTGATACGGCCTTGGAAGCTGCTGCTCCAACTTTCCTGGATCACTTCAGCCCCTCTGCCTGTAGTGTTGGAGCACACTGTGGTACCAGACCCTGGACAGCATCAGCTGAGCAGTATTGTACTGCAGAAAGTGTTGGCACAGAAATGGTGAGAAAAAGGGAATTAACCGTGGAAGAGACACAGACCGCCACAGAAAAGTAGGAACGTCACAGTGTGAGCGAGTCCAGTTTCCTTCAGCATCAAAGTCACTCAGAAACAAAGTGTGACAGGAAGATGTCTGCAGAGCCAAAGACACGCCTGAGTCAGAGGACAGCAGCCGGTGTGATGGGCGGCTCACTGCATCCTTGAGCAGAACCGTTTTTATCATTTAAGGAATGTTTCTAAACTCGGACTAATGGTGTCCAAAGCTGAACTTGAGATGATTATCCATGCTTTTATTTCTTGACGTTTAGACTCTGTAATGGTCTTTTTACTTGTTTTAATCAGCTTTAAATCATCTTCAGACTGTGCAGAAATATGCAGCACGACTTTTAACAGGCACCAAGCGAAGATCTCATATCACTCCAGTTTTGGCCTCCCTTCACTGGTTGACTGTAAGTTTTAGGTTTTAGTTTTAACCTTTAGGGTCCTACATGGTCAGGCTCCCCAGTACATATCTGCCCTGCTGAAACGCCATTCTGCTTCCTGAGCTCTGAGGTCATCAGATCAGAGACTGTTGGTGGCCCCACGCACTCGATTTAAAACTCGTGGTGATCGGCCTTTCAGCCAGTGCAGCACTCCCACTGGTTTTATTATTTATGTTTTTGATTCTGTTAAAAAGCAGCTGAAGACATTTTTATATCGGCAAGCTTCTAATTAATTGGTTGTATTTTACTGTTTCACATTGTTATTTGTCGTATTTCCATTCTTTTCATCTTCTTTGTTGTAAAGCACTTTGTGATTTTTATCTGCGAGAAGCGCTATATAAATACATTTTACTTACTCACAGCACAGCAGCTTCAGGCACAGAGTCATCGTGGTCATAGTAAGTCTCAGTTTCAGCTGTGAGGAGAGGACGGGCTGCAGCAAGAAAGCCATCAGCAGGACGTCAGAATAAGACAGAGGCTTGGTTCCACAGTGAGTGCCATCACCCGGCTGTTTGCTGATCCAGGGTCGGTGACTCGCACAGAGTGAGAGGCACCCTGAGCAAAACAGCTACTGCAGCACCGTGCAGGACCCTCTGGTGTGGACCCAGTCTGTCAGGAGTTCATCCTACAGCAGGATAATGACCCAAACATCAGTCCAAGAACTACCTCAGGAAAACAGAACAAGATGGTGAGCTTGAAAACATGGAGTGTGCAGCACAGTCTCCAGACTGAAACCCCACCGAGCTGGTTTGAACTGGACAGAAGAGCGAAAGCAACGCAGCCTACAGGGTCCACATTCACGGGAACTTCTGCTACAGATATGGGAGAAGATTTGATTTCTGTTGTAGCCAGAATGCGACGGCTGTTCAGCTGTTATATCTGCCAAAGGAGACACTTTGGTCTATAAACTGATTCCATGATTTCTTTAACTCCAATCGTTTCTGTCAGAGTGCAATGAGACATTCAACTGCAGGATTTTCACAATAAAAGGCTGGAAAAGTCGGAGTTCTAAAACGTTTGACCGGTAGTGTGAATGTGTTTCTCCTGTGAGTAGGGATGGGTATCGATAAGATTTTCACGATTCCGATTCCATTTTCGATTCTGTTTAACGATTCGATTCTTTATCGATTCTTTTTACAAAGGAGGACACTGAGGTCGACTAGCTTAGAACTTTGTTTTATATCTTCTCTTTGAACAAGAGAGACATTTAGGAGTAACATGGCCTTACAAACCCAACAGTGAGATCTTAAGAGATCCAGCCTGCGGCTCTTCAATGGGGTGTCACAGGGTCCCCAGGAAAAACATTGTTATTGCTACAGAAGAATATTTATTATTATTTTACATTTACAAAGTATAACATAAATTATTCTGTAGCAATTACAGAAGAATATCCAGTAATGTCCCTGCCTACAATTAAACACATTCACTTACTGAAAATCATCTGCTGTGGCAAACGGCTGCAAGCCTTTGACCACAAACTGAGTCTCTGCTCGGTGACATTCGTCTATCCTGCCTGAAAGGAGACGCTGCCGGCAGACTGCAGCGAGAACTGCCAGCATCTGAGCCAGACTCTGTCTCATCATGGTCACTAAATGCACAGTAATGGTTTTGTAATAAGGCAGATCGCGCTAACATAATATGCACTGTTGTTGATTATTTACCTGCCGCATTGACGGGAGAGGACGTGCAAACGTTACCGCTGCTGCTGGGTTGAGATTCACGAGTCGAGCGGAATTAAAAACACGACATTCATTTAAGGTCATCGTGTGTTTTGTGAGCAAATGCTTTTGCATATTCGTAGTGTTTCCTCCCTTAAATGAAATATCTACTTTGCAAGTATTGCAAGTTGCCCTGTTGTCATCCGTTCTTGTAAAGTATAACCAAAGTTTTGAGCGTTTGAGCCGCCGTGTTTCCTGCCAGGTAAATGACGCTCCGCAACGTGGCGACGTCATTCGGGGCGACTGGAATCGATAAGGGAATCGTTTGCAAAAATGGCAAACGATCCCAAGGAATTGAAACAGTGGGAACCGGTTCTCAACAAGAACCGGGTTTCGATACCCATCCCTACCTGTGAAGCACCGCTTGCTGTAACAGTGAAAGAGAAGAAGTCATTGTGCAGATTTTACAGTGCTTCTCGCTCTTCAGATGACCTGCTAGCTAACGCAGTAACTCTTTGTTGGAATACCTCCAGGCCTGTGACCTCCCCTATTTTGACAAAAGACCTCTCAGCCGACCTTTTGGCCTTTATCGCCTGGAGCCCACCTCGCCCACACAGGTATCCCACACACAGCAACACGCTGAGACGCTGATGTTTGTTACCATAGATTAGTGGATTGGATTTGGATTGAGTGAATCATCAGCCTTTGTCACGAGTTTCCCTTTTGTGTACCTTTGTGTGTGCGTGTGCAGCACAGCTGTAAATGAGGCCAAAGCAGAGCCACATTTGCATCAGACTGAGGTTAAAGAGGTCCCTCCATGTCCACAGTGCTCTCTCACATTTCTGATGAATATAGTAATCAGATTTCATGTCACTGAAAAGTTGATGACTTGCTCGATGTCACTGATTTTCAGGCTCTTGTCACGCCAGCGTGTTCTTAACATCCAAACGAAGCTTTTGCAGTAGACGTGGTTCATCGTCTGACTGCAGCTGCGCTGTTTTACACTCTTCAAACGTCCGTGTATCAGCCCTGCATTAACCTGACGTGAAAACATGAACATTTATTGTTGAAGCTTTGAAATATTCATTTTTTACAGTTAAACCTTTAATGATCAACAGCAGCGGTCTAAATCACAGACCCCTCTGAAATCACAGTGACTGGTTTGACCGAGAAACACAAACTACATTTCACAAACTACAATCGATTAGTATTGATTGATTATTGTATTGAGCCGAATTGTTTTCACGTAATACACACAGCAGAATCCTTGAATGAAGCTGACGGTGATATTAATGTGGGGATCTTCTCTGGATCAGCACGTTGCTGAGTGACAGAAGGATGAGGTGTTGTAGACGATCCCTGCGTGTGATCAACCACATTAAACAAACCGTGAATTTGAATCCAGCTCTCAGCGTAGTTCACTGCACTGGCTTCGTGTCCATTTACACGGGCATCTGCCTTCAGAGAGTGAAGGATCGTGGGTCCCAGCACAGACATGATTGCATGAAGTCCTTCCAAACAAAAGCAAACATTTAGCCCGACAGGGGCGACGCTGTGCATCAGTAGCTGAGTGGTTGAACAGTGGGCTTGGACGAGTTCACCACAAAGGGGAAAGGTTAAAACAGCAGCATGAGAAGCACAGACAGCAGCTGCAGCGTTGCCCTGTTTCACTTTGCTCATGCACAAACTCTTCGTCTTGGATCCTCAGCAGGGGCCGAGCTGAAGAGGCAACAACAGCCCTAACACGAAAGAGGAGCCCACAGAGCAGGTGTGGTCTAACAGTGCACAGCTGCAGCTGCACGTGATGATGACGTGCAAAGGGTAGCACAGGACCTGGGTGGTCCCTGGTATGGGTGGGGGTGTGGCTGACAAAGCTAAAGTGTCACAGTTACCAGGAAATGAAGGGTTTCTGTCCACTAAAATGAAAGCTGGGGCTTAGTGAGCTGTGGATCAGTGCTGTAGTGTGCTGAGGGGGGGACACGTGGGGTCAAATGCATGCAGTTTCTGTCACAGTTCAGTTTTGTGCACACTAACTCAAATTGGCAAAGCTGTGAGTGCAGTGTGTTGCTGTTAGCGTGACCGTGTGGAGACTCTAGACTCTCTGTAGTCAGTGTCAGGCTGCAGACATGAACGTTACCTCCTAACTGGGGATGGGCACCTCAAGCAAAAACACCAGGCTTTCCTCAGAGAGCCACTACTGTCACCTTGTGGTAGAAGTATCCCATTACATGCTTTACTTACTTACATACTTTTTTTTTTTTTGTCTTTTTAAATGATTTCCTTTAACATGTCAAAAGCATGTGTTCTTTCCTTACCTCTGATGTAGAGACATTCTGTTTCCTGTCATGACCTTTGTCCTTGATGTTCCTCCCAATGCTCCTCCCTCTCCCAGGACGACAGCGCAGCGCACAGCGAGCACCAGGACCCCATCTCTCTGGCTGTGGAGATGGCTGCCGTCAACCACACCATCCTGGCCCTGTCCAGAACCGGAGGGGGGCCCAACGACATCAAGACGGAGTCCCTGGAGGACGAATGAACTGCACAGGACCTGGGATGGAGGAAGGGGACGAGAGAAGGGAGTGTAATAGATGGAGTTGGGGGACTGAAAAGAGACCAAAGTAATGCTACTTAGTAAAGCTTCATCATCTGCTCCTCAGCCAGCCCCTTACCAACTCTCCCTTCTCTCCTGGCCTCCCCCTTCCTCTTCCCTCCTCAGAGTAATCCTTGTCAACAGTAATTACCCCCAACCCCGCTCCACCTTACTCCATATATTGACACAGCTGGCAGAAATGGGTGACTGTAGGCCCTGTGATCTCTGTGGAAATGAGCCACAGAAGAAAAGGCGGCTCCCGCAAACCCCTCTAAACGGCGGCTCTTGTCCGGGAGTGTGAACTCTCTCTTCCCCTCAGTACAGGATACCTCTTCTTTCCTTACCTCGTCCTTGCTCCCCTTCTACTTCCCTCTCCAGCCTGGTCGTCTGAGCCGATCCTCAGTCTATCTCACCTCAACGTCAACCTCAGAAAAGTAATGTGTACTGTATATATATTATATACATGTTTTATACATATATATGTATATACATATATATGTATATGGTTCTTATGGTTCTCAGTCTCACTCACCTCATGGTGTGCTACCTATCTACCTACTTACCTGACCCTCAGATTCACCTTATCATTGTGCAATTCATCAGAAGAGCAACCTCTGGCCTAACATCTCGGGAAAAACGGAAGTCAGTCAGCAAAAATGATATCAGAGCTGCGCTGACACTCTTCTCCTCTGTCCATTCCTCAGTAGAATAAATGGCTTTCGGTTTCCTTGCAGTAGAGCTGCTAGGTTGGATAGAAACGTATCTGAACTTTCTGTAGTAGCCTTACGTTCACGCAGACAGACGTTGTTTTTTGCAAGCAGGTTTTCATACAACAGGGATGGGGACTGTGAATCACTGCACTACGAAACATGTTCAGCACACACTGACGATGGCAAACGGTATCAAGGTTTCTATCCAACAGCAGCAGCAGTGATTCGAGGTTCCTTACTTGCTCTTCCTCTGGTTCTAGGCCAAACAGCAACTGGACGTAGTCATTTCTGCTCCCTGTGACACTATTGTTAAGTACTAAAGACTATGAGGATCAAGCTGCGGTCAATGTGATAATCGAGCAAACTTTGTAAGCTATCTAATAAGACGAGTTATGCTTTGTTTGAAACATCATCCATGCCAAAGGAAAAGAGAGACGCTAAGCTAATACTGATCTGAAAACAGTGTTAAAGTCCATCCAAAGTTATTTATACCAACTCCTTTGGCCTACGCAGGTTTATTTCTTGACTCAGTATAGGCATGACACTACAGCAGGTCTGTGTCAGTAAAGGTAAGTTTTAGCAACCAGGCATACAATGATAAAATACCCTGAAGCTTTTTACTACTTCTGTGACGCTGCCTCGTTATAATAGTAATGTGCTTTTTCTAATATCAGAGAGGTCAAATTAGATCAAGTCCACAGTGAAAATGGTTACAAATATCAGAAACATGTTCGAGGCTTCTTTCATCTCTGTAGCCTCAGACAAAAACTTGCCATTTCAAAGGGAATCAGAGTCACCGACTACTAAAGAGGTGATTTTTCCTTTTTTTGCCCTGATGGAAGGATCTCCAAAACCATCTCTTACTGAATATCACTATGTTGTGAGGTGGGTTGTTCTTATTCAGTGCTGGGGGACTCGACTGTTTATTTTCTGTATTATTTTGTTTGAAGCAGTTATTTCTATATGCCAGATATGTCCTAGCACAAAGTGGAGCTAGAAGCTAGGTTTGCTCAGCTTAGCCACAGGACAGAAGCATCAAGGCCAGCTTTGTCTAACGGGAACAAACCAAATGTCTAAAGTTTATTCTTGAACATGTGACTTGCGGCTTTTCTCTGTGGCTACTTGTGGATCCTTTAACTCCGGCTCGAATTAACTGAAAACTAGCGTTAGCATTGACTGTTAGCTTAAAACACAATAATTTTTCTATTTATTTATTTTTTTACGTTTTTTCGTGATTTATGTGTTTTAATCAGTAAAAAAAAAAAACGTCAACCAAGTGCACATTTTTTCCCTTTTGTAAAAAGCCTGACTTTCTGCTCAGCTAAGTTAAGCTAGCTTCTAGCATTAGCTCCGTACAGTCGTGACAACAATTTTTTAATTACATTCCCCACGAAGTCAGAGTCCCTGCATTAGCGATGGTTTTGGAGAAAGAAAAGAATATTCTACGAAGCGGGATTAAACTAAACAGTCTGCCAGAAATTTAATGCCGGTCCTCAAGTTTGTGATAGTTTGATTTGGCTGTTGGTGATCATGCACCAAATAAGCTCACAGGTTTAATACTGCGGTTAATGTCTGGTTCCTGCTTGTACACCAACTTCCAGTCCTCAGCTGTAGTCTAGTAAAGCTTGATTTAATTGTACTGCTTCAGTAAGTTCAAAGCTGCAATACAGTGGCTCTCAACTGGGACCTGTGTTTGAAAAAGAAAGAGCTCTCAGCTAAAAACAGTATGTATTTATACTCATTTTTATGGTATTGTACAAAAACAAATGTTTTGAAATGAATCATGCTTTTTTTTTTTCTAATTATTTTTCTCTTTTTTTAAATTCTCATTATTTGACTGTTTTGCTCATCCCTTATTTGACTGAACAGCAGTCTTCCCGTTTGTATTGGACATAGTAAGCTACTTTATGAAAAATAAACCATGATGCACCTTAATGAAAATTAGTATTAACTAAAATTAGTATTTAACTAAGTATTGATGTTAACTAAACTTTACATGTAACCTTTAACAAAAAGTCCAATTTCCAATATATGATGGGGAAAGAAGAGAAATTCAAGTAGAGCTGCTTCATTCTAAACTAAAGCCCCAGTATGTGCCAGTCTCTTTGGTAAATAGCACCACACCAAACTCCCTGGTAAAATCTCCAGTTTCTGATTTGAACCAGCGCACGTGTAAACCGTGCACCCGTTTTTGACTCAGACAGATTGAAGCATTCATTGAACTGAGAGCGTGTCTCTTTAAACTACTTGAAATGATCACTTTTTTTTTTCCTTCTAAAGAGTTTGGGGGGGAGTTTGGCGTGATGTTCCCCTACAAAACATGCTGCGTATTAGAACTGGTGAAATTAGCATGCATTCAGAGATTATTCCCACTATGAGACACTTTTAAATGAACTGCCTTTGACTTTGAGAGATGCCGTGGCCCAGTTAGCAAGTACAAGTTTTAATCCGCTAGTATTTTTGCATGAACATTGAAGCTTGACAGAAAAGTTCATGGGGTGGATGAAAGAACCCTCAGGTGCTCACAAAGTAGATTGTGCTATTTTTCTTTTTTTTTTCCAGAAGAAAACTGGAACCCACCTCGAGCGTGACACGGGCACTTCCCCACTCGCTGTCATGCATACTCAGTGGAAGTGCTTGCTTTGAAGGGGCGTCCTCTCTTGTGGTTGTCAGGGTCAACATGCCTACGTGTCCTTGTGTGTCCCCTAGTGCAACACCATCCACTTCATCCCAGTATAGCTCAGAAAAAGAGGACTGAATGCTGTTGTATCAATCTCAAATCTAGTTATGTTCAAAATTACTGTATTGCCCATTTCAGAATTTAGTGCCTTTTTTGGACAGTAGACTGTTCTGTAATTAAGATGTAGTATATATACATTTTTTGTACAGTTTCTTTGTTCATTTTTTTAACTTGTGTTTATTTTAGTATGATATATATATATATATATATACATAAATATAAATATAATGTACAAGAGAATAAAGCTATATCAATGAGAATGTGTGTTTATGGTCTTGCTGGCTGCATGTATGCAGATCTATACAAAGTACACGAATCAAAGCAAGCTTTTAATAATTATCTGAGTCTTACAACCAAAGTTTTCATCTGATGTAAAATGTATAGAAATCATACATATACCAACAAGACAGCGTGCATCACTGTCACAACAGCGTTTGCATTCAAAGGCTTTATGGGGGGCCGGTCTCTCGTCAAAATGCCCGGGCCGATTCTTTGTCCCAGTCCAGCCCTGGGCACGACACGCAGTGAGTTAATCTGAGAAGGTGCATTAAAAAATAAATGGCCGGGCCAGCGGTGCACATCGCAAATTAACTCGCATACACACATTAGTTGTGCCGTTTCGTAATGACGGTATCTTAGCTAACAACCCCAACTACCAGATTCAACTTGTAATTGGCTAAAAACAACAGAGGGACGTTGCTAGCTGGCAGTTTTTTCGAGCGATGTTGAAATTTCCACATTCAGACACTTCAAATGCTTCAGCAGCTGTCCGCTCAGCGCAGCATCAGCACCGCGGAAATACACGGATACATCCGAAGACTCGAGACTGATCAAACCAGAAAGCTTTAATGAGCAGCTGGTTTGCCTCGCATTAACTGGTATTAACTCAGCCAGTTAATCGAAATGCAGCTGACTGAACTGAAAAGCTCGACTCTGTGGGGGTCAAAGTTTGCAGAACTACGAACACAGCTGGAATCCACAGCCGTGCGTGTTCATGGAACTGCATGTTCACCTGCTGGACGTCACTACCTGACAGGTTTAACTGTCTTCAGAACATTGCAGAGGCCTTACTGACAGTGTTTGGCTCTACATGTCTGTGTGAGCAGGTTTTCTCTCACATGAGTCCTCAGGTAGCCTCTGAATGCTGGACACTGGGAGACCTGTGTCTCTGAGTGGGAGACCAGAGATCACATTAGCATGTATGTCTCTGTATTAACAAACATGCCATAATGGCTTAGTTTATTTTTCTTATCATTGTTGTGAGGAGACCATAAATAGCATTTGTATTTTCTGTTGTACAGTTCATTTGCTGTTATGGATAAAGTCTTTTTTTGTTTCAAAATAGCTGATAAGTATTCGCTGATAGCTGCCAACATCTGCGAACAAATATAACTTTATAAAGTTGTTCTATATAGTGTGTAACTGTTATTATAGAGCATTAATAAATTTATTGCTAATGCATCATATGGCACACTGACTCCTGAGGAAAATTTAGATTGTTTTCATATATGACAGGTCACATAAAGGTTTGGTGAGTCCAAGCTTAAGTATATATTCCAAACAATAAAACCTTATTTAATGCAAATGTTGTGAATAAACTTGAAATTATGGATTTTAACCTCTGAAGACCTGAACTCTTTCATGGCATGCATTTTGATTTCTCTTTACTATTTGGGCTTTATACTGTTGATAGAACACTGTAAAGTCACAATTGAATAATGATATGCAGAACTCTTTATTTGGTGTCTGAACACTGCAGCATTTTTCCTGAGTACGAAAACAAAATGAGAAACAACAGCTGAGCCCCTTTAAGCAATATGGCTCATTTGAAAGAGCAAAATTTAGTATTGTGGTCTAGACAACCCAAAATGTGATGTCCCCATATGTGGACGCCAGGTCCTAGGAGGTTAAAATTGTATTTCCATGTAAGTCCATATGGTGAACAATAAAAGCATTCCTCCATTGTGGCTCGCTGTGATGGACAAGACGGTCACCTCTGTGCACGTCTGGGTCAGGGAATGGGTCTTGACTCATTTGTTCTTATTCGCTGAACATCAGCTCAGAGTTGTTGGTGCAAGTATTGAACATGACTTTCGGTAAGCCTCAAACCAGCTCTGACAAACTGACTGATGCAAAGTTTTGACTGTACCTTACAGTGTAGGGACGGAGTATCGCGGACCTCAACTGGGACAGAAGAAGGCAAACTTTGACCAATGCCTCAATCCCACTGACACACCTTTCATAGAGTAAGCAGAGTCTTGGGATGAGGGAGATGACTCGGCCGTCACTGGCGCTAAGGTTGCTGAGGTAGTTAAAAAAAGAGTTTGGTGAACCTCCAAGTCTGAGGCCGTAGTTCTCAGCTATGTTCTCAGGAAAAAAATTTTTTATCATAACCTTAATGACTGCAACACAGCAAAGGACATTACTAATGCAAACTGATTACACTGAACCTTAATCACCCTTTTATCAGTTAGTATAACAGACCTGGAATAGCTCTTACTACGACCGCCATGGAGACACTTCCAGGTCATGGGGTGGCTGTAGCTCAGGTGGCAGAGCAAGTCAGCCACTAATCAGAAGGTCGGTGGTTCGATCCCTGGCTGCATGCCAAATATCCTTGGGCAAGATACTAACCCCGTGTTGCCTACTGGTGGTGGTCAGGGGGCCCGGTGGCACCTGTGTCCAGCAGCCTCGCCTCTGTCAGTGCGCCACAGGGCAGCTGTGGCTACAATGTAGCTTGCTATCGCCAGTGTGTGTGTGGATGGGTGAATGACTGAATGTAGTGTAAAGCGCTTTGGGGTCCTATGGACTAGCAAAGCGCTATACAAATGCAGGCCATTTACCATTTCTTTCAGTTAGGAACCTTCCTAAGGAAAAAAGACTATTGGGATGCAGCCAATGACTTTTTAGACCCTTAACTTCTCCTTGCAGAGCTTCAAGGGATCTTCCAGGATGGTGAGGATATTTTCGGCAGACTTAAATTGGTCATCAGGCAGCGATTTCATACATTGATGTCTAATGTGGAACTTGATCTGCACTGGCGTGAGTTGGCTTCACAGCATAAGTTAGCGTGACGCTTGTAAGAAGTAAACCACCTTCGTGGTACAGAAAACCCAGGATCAACCCTGAAGTTATCTGGGTAAGTCATAAATCCTGTTTCATTGGCCTCTACACTATGAAGATAGACTTTAAGCTTATCCGGGTAACTTCAGGGTGCGTTTTATTTTACAATCACTGTAATTTATTTATACAAGTATAGAAACATTAGTATTTCTATATGCTTCTGTTACCGGCACCAGACCTAGGGGAATCTGGACCGGCAGCAAGCGGCACACAGGCTAGAGAGCACTGCGTAGCCAGATATGAGCAAACTGTGGATTAATAGAGAGGACACCCTAGTTAGCGTCTTGCTCAGGCCGGAGCGCATTTATTTCTGCAACATATACACAATAGAAATGCATTCTTTCCATAAAATAACAGAGTTCACAAACAAAAATAAAGTTACAAAAAGTTTCTCTCAAAAGCAAAATAAATACAAACTAATTCAAAATGACTTTACATACAACTTAAACAAAACACTCGCGGCTAAAGCAGAACAACATACCAAAATAACCCATCTCACATTCACACAACCTTTCCCCACATTCGCGCCAAATACGCTATTACTTTTGAACATGGCGTCCCCTGAACGCAACACAACAGACTGCAAACGTTGGCTGTGCCCCAATTCAGGGTCTGCACGCTTGAAGTATGCATTTTAAGTGCGATTACGTCACCGCCACGCGACGACGGCTGTTCCAATTCGAAGTGTGCTTCAAATGCGCCGTCGATTTCCCCAAATCCGGTTGTTCAGTCTGACGTCACTAGCCGTGTCTGGACCTAAAGTCCGCTGCAGGTCCATATATCAAACGATCACTGTGGCATTACTGAGAGTTGAAAACTGTCTAAAGTCTTTCATCTTTAATAAAATGATCAGCGTTCTGCTCTACCAGGTGTAACAATTGAGTTTAACATCCAGGCATCCATGAAAACGGAATTTATGACATTTAACGGAGTTAGAAGTTAGCAGGGAGTTAGCTCGCTAGCTTCTATCTAAATACAATATAGCATGTCCTGACTGCGGGGTTTTGGAAACAAATTAAAACGTACAGCTCTGTTATCACTTCCAGCATAAATGAAGACAGGAAACTAAACAGCAGTGACGTTTGTAGGGTTACTGAAGTTGGGCTAGCTGGTATATAATGATGTGCTACGTGACCGCTAGCGACACAGCTATGTTAGCATAATATAAACAAGCTAACTTTTTTTCCACTCGATAAAAGTTAACGTGAGTGTTCTCGGTGGTCAGGAACAAATGTAATCGCATGGCAGGATGCTGTAAAAGGACCAAACTTCAGCCAGGAGAACAACTGAGATAATCCATCCACAATACGAGGTTAGTCATTCATATACTGCTGCATGGGCTGGGCTGTAGTTACATCGTAAGGTTTTAAAAACTGAGCTTAAATAAATGATTAGTGGTAATAAAAGCCGAGGGAGGTCAACAGTGATCACTGACTGTTTTAGGAGCTTTTTGAGATTAAATAGAAGAAAATACAAAACATTAAACATGTTAACAACACAAAGGCCAAATAATTTCCCCCAGGGATCAATAAAGTATTCTGATTCTGATTAAACGCAGACTACTTTAGACCCGGAAGTAGGATTCGTCGCGTCATCACTGAACAACCGGATACCAAGCGTGGTCCCATACATCCCACAATGCAGGCTGCCACTGAGCTCTGCCCAGGGGCGTTTCTGGGATTTTTTTAATGGGGGGGCTAACAATCAGAAATAACTGTTGAAAACGACCTTGGAAGACGTTTATATATTCATGAGCATTTTTACATTCATAGAACAATGACCATATTATTGTTTTCCTAAAAAAATGATAGTGAGGATTTATTCATTTAACAGTATTTATTTGTAAGAAACACTGCATATTGTATTATATACAAGAACCAACACATTTTCATTTAGAAATCAAAGTATATATATTCATTTAAAAGAAAAGGAAATGGTAGGTTTTTGTTTTTCTTTAAACATCAGAATGGCTGGTGTGGTTTTGTTAGCTTATTTAGGATGGAGGTGATCATTTTTGGGACTATTTTCTGTAATTCCACTGATACCAGAACATGTTGTGCACTCTCCCAGTTCTTGCACAGGTCCTTTTGGAGGTTTTTCACTGTGCATTCATGCTACAGTGCTGATGTTTCAAAGCACTCAAACAAAGGCTCAGTCTAGGTGCAAATTTCTGTCTCCAGTGTACTTGTCATATTAAAGAATCACATAGAAACATAAATGCTTATATTTGCTCACAGAAAAATATAATTAGTATAAAATAAACCCAGGGTCAAACTGAAGGTTTCTAGAAGTTACCGAGAAGCTAAAAGTCCTGCTTCATATTGCAGAGGCCTATACTACAACATCCCAGGCTCCTGTTTCCAGGGTAACCCTCTGATGTTTACTAGCAGATTTTTTGTCAGTCAGCAGTATCCTGCCATGTCGTTGCTTCAGTCGGAATTTAAGAGAAGTTACCAAATGTCATTCAAGCGTTAGGAGCTGATGTGTTGTTGCGCTGCAGGGTTTGGCCCAGAACCTGCTGAAGAGAACATCTGAGCGGAGCTCCGTCAGCAGATGTGGGATCGCCTTTGAAGTAGTTTCTAACATCCCAGGAGGAAGTACCAGGACATCATGTTAGTGTTCAGGAAGGAAGGAAAAGACATTTGGAAACCAGCAACCATGAATTTCACTGAGACATCATGTCCACAAATGAAAACAGATGTGATTACAACATCTGTGCAGGAACAGCTGGTCACTGCTTTCCAAATATCAGCGCTTCTCACCTCAGACTTACAGTCTGTGTGGACAGAAGGAGGACAGAGGACCGGTGGATGAGGTCGTGGAGTGGTCTGGGAGAAATCACCCGGTGGTTAAAGAAAGAAAAAGTATGAATAGCATGAAACGGAGGAGCTAAGCTAGACCAAAGGTTTTGCAGAGGCACTCTTTTTGTTCTCTTGAAAAATAGATAAAGATGGTGCTGAAAGATGCTCAAACTTTATTTTTCCTTCTCTAAAGTTAGCTTAAAAAAAATAAAATGATAAAAAAAAATAAATCCTAATAAAACCCAATAGAGATGATGCAGTGATTATGTAATCTCTTTTACCAGGACATCGTCGTAAAAGATTTTCTAATCTCAAAAAATGAGTACATAATGTACCAGAGAATAAAGCTGTAACTCACACTCTCACTCACTCACTCACTCACACACACACACACACACACACACACACACACACACACACACACACACACACACACACACACACACACACACACACACACACACACACACACACACACACACACACACACACACACACACACACACAAAATTGATTTATTATCACTTATAAAAAGTTGATCTTTAAACAAACATTCAAGCTTGATCATTTTAAATGCAAATGTATAAAACACATTTCTGCACAAAAACTAACACAACATTAAAACCAACACAATCCTCACCAAACATCAGACTGCAGCACATACAGGGAAAGTCACAAGTAACGTTCTCAAACACCCTCACGTGAAACTAATGCAGATTCCTGCATTTGCTTGACAGGAAGAGGAAAATATAGATTTATAACTGTTGCAAAATTCCAGCAGTAGCATTTTTGACGAGTGCAATGATTTTAACCAGCAGAATCACATCAGAATAATCCCCTTTATTCCTACACAGTGCGGTGGGACGTGTCCAAGGCATTTTTCCAAAGGCTTTATTCAAAGCATTTCAAGGCACAAGACTAATAGCACACCATATAGTCATACATTACAAAACACACATCTGGATGTCTGCACTCATATTTGTTTGTCTTTGGAACTGCACGAGAAAGATATCGGCTAGCCTTTTTTTTTGGGGGGGGGGGGGGGGGGGGCATTTTTGGTATGCACAGTAAAAAGGAAACTGTGCCTCCTGTGAATCCGTCTGTAGCGTACTTCATGTGTACCCTCGCTTCCTTACACGACATACACAGGTCGCAGTGCTTTGATTACAATGTAATGTCTTTTGAATAAATACATTTATAAAAGGTTAGCGTGTAATTATCTAAAAGCATTCACATTTTCAGATAAAACATCCAATGTCTGCCAAGTACGTCACACAGGAATGGAGTCCTGTAACAGGAAAAGCCAAAAATCATCCTCTAGACACGAGAGCGTGGAGTGACTCATCCAAACTTACTGTCAAACCTCCAGTAAATCGGTCTAAAGTACGCCAGACACCACTGTGCCAGTAGGCTTAAGCTTTTGTCCCATATGGGCAGTGATGTGCTGGGGATGCCCAGCAATGAGCCATTTAAGTGTTCCACGACTTGCGGTTCTCCCCCCTGCCGCGACCGGGTGATCCGGTTCCACCTTCGCCTTTGGCCAGAGCTGTAAGGGCTGCCAGGTTTGGGCTGGACCCCGACAGATGGGCACTACGGCGTTTTTGTTGCTGCTGGCGATGGCGTTTGGGATCGCCACGGGTTACTCTGTCAGGTCTTACCAACACGCCGTAACCAGGGTTGCAGTGGAAGTAGTGCTTACCAGCCACTGACCCATCGTTCTTTCCTGAAAGAAAGAGGAAAATACATGAATCGTAAAAATTTAAAAAAGCAATAATGAGGCTTTAATTGGCAGTGCATACATGTTCATGAAGAATGAGAACGATCAGATTTGGTGTTGGGTCTAATCTAAACCTACCTGCTGGTACTTCAAGTTCCACTCCAACCCAAGTCCCCTCTGCAAAATCTGTGGGTCCCAAATATCGCACCGTACCACTCTTATTAGCCCCCACACTCACAAACTCGCCCTCTTTCAACCACTCGGGAAGAACAGCAGAAGCAGCTGTATCTCCATCCTCTGTGTCAGAGATGATTTCCAGACTTTCCTTCGGCACTGAAAGGTTGGGTCCTGTCCCACAACTTGAGGGTTGGTTCACCAGTGTGGGGGTATCATGCTCCTCCTCACTCAGAATCTGCAGAAATGACTTGAGGTCTGAAGACTTCACTTTCTGGATCTTGAAGGGGTTAGCTACTGAGGGACCTGATTTGGGAGAAGAAATGGGGCCTTTGGCAGGTTTGACAGAAGCTGCTGGCTGCTGAACCTCACTGGTGGCTGAGGATGAGGGTAGGAAGGAGGCACCATTTGTTTCTGGAACATCAGAAGTTGACTGTTGCTTGGATGAAGCTTGAGCAGCCAGGTCTACAGGCGGTCCTGGATCAGGACTTGAGGCTTGGATCAGGCTTGGAGAAGGATCTTGAATAAAGTCTGAAGCCGTCTGATCTTGTGTGCGCTGCTGGGGTTGCAGGACGGTTGATTCCAAACGCCTCGCTCCTTCTTGAGCAGATCGTTGTGTCTCATTAGAAAACGCCAGTTCACATTCTACTTTGTTTGTGGCAGCCACCTCGAGATCTTCTCTTGGAGGAGTCTTTGGTTCACTGTGGTCTACATGGCGCACTTCTGTCTGCTTGGTCCCATTGTTTTGTGCCACCTCTGAATGATCTCGTTGCTCTGATCCACGGTCCTGTTTTTGTTCGGTCTGGTCTGGCAATTCTGCTTCTGCAGCTGGATCAGATTTTTCGGCCTCCTTTAACTGGTCTGATAGGAACCGATTTGGTTCTTGTTGACTCGGCATAACATCTGGTTCAGATGGCTCCTGCTCCATACTCTCTGCATCTGCTTTCTGTCTCAAACTCAGTAATTCCTGAGGCCCTGATTGGTCTAAAATAAGAGTGTCCGATTGTGTGGTGTCAGAGAAAGGAGAGAACTTCTGTGTCACAACATTTTCCTCCTCGTGCTCATCGAGCACAGTTTCAAAGCCATCCCTGCTACCATATGACGAAGGCAAGTCCCAGCTCAGCGTGTAGACTTCTGACAGCGTTACTGTAGATATGCTTGTTGACATATATCCACTGGAAGCCTCGCTCACTGGACTGGTGGTGGAGTCTTCAGTTTCTGGGATGATTGGAGGTGGAAGAGGCACAGATCTGGGGATTTCTGTTTCATCAATGGGGACCTGGGGGCAAACCATAGAAACGTGGTTTTAGCCAAAGAGCGTCTTTTTGCCAGTTTCCAAAAATGGAATTGCCACAAATTCATTTCCAATTTCTGATCATAACCACCCTAGTGCCAGCTCCTGGTTAGTCCAGCCTCAAGATGAATGTTTTTCACCATTTCTGAGGATCTGACTGAAAAACCTACCTGTCAATCACAAGGCCAACCTGCCCTCAGTTTTTAAACATGGAAGCTACATCATTGTCATTCTACAGTCTTTGTACTTGGAGCCAGGTTCAGTTGGATACTTGGAGCAGCAGAAATGTTTGAATAACAATGACCAGCAGATGTTGCTGGTATTAAACATGAATGTATTCCATATAATCACAGTCCTGTTATCGTGCACAGGATGGTCAGGTGAACTTGTCGTGTTTTCAAAGTAACACAAACGTCTAAAAATATTAAAGTGAAGAATCTAAAAAGACAAACAGCGCTGCCAGAAGCCGTGCAGGCTTTTTATAACTTCATCCAACGTTTTTGTACCACGGCATTTACAGCCGATGACGAACGATGGGCGAGTTTCGGTTGACACAGACGGCATTACTGAATACACTCCACTCCGATCAGTTTCTATGTTTGGAAGAACAGATCTACACAATGTGTTAACACCATGCGGGCGGGGCTGGAGGACTCACCGCCTGCCGCTGTTTGCTCATGTCCTCTTCAACGCTGGCCGACTGCACCACGATGCGCGGCAGACTCTGCGACGGGGTCGGAATTAAAAAAGCAAAGTTAATGTGACTTCAGATAAAACATCTCAAAGCTGCTAATTAGCACTGAAGGCTTTTCAAGCTGATTTCAAGATGCAATCAGGGGCCAATCAGCTCTGTCCGCTTCAAACCTGAAGATTAACAGAAGTCTGTTCATGCCACACTGCATGATGTGGTGATTAGCTGCTGTGGGAGCATCAGAGAGACAGAAGGACAGAAACAAGCAGAGAGAAAACTGAACCTGTGATGGTAACAATGAGGCTGAACACCGACCTGCTACGCCCTCTCTGGTACTAACATTAGGCCAGCTGACCGTCTGCTGCAGCTGCAGATGATTCTTCATAATTATGAAAGATGTGCAATCAGATTCGTATGTTCACGTGACGAAAGGAATCAGATATTTATTTCGATAACAGCGTTTCGAGATGTTGACACGAGATGCAGACAGTGTAATAAAAACATTGGTTCATTAGACTCGTAATCATGACAAACTAGTCAAACAATCAGTATAATTGCACCTTAATTATAATTGCACCCATCATCATTGATCCCTGCTCAGGATTCAAAACTCGTCATCCGTCAACTGATTAAGCACGAAGAAAACAAAAACCCATCTTGATCTTTAAAAGATGCGTGTGCTTAGCAGACAGGATTTTAATCATGACGACTGAGTTCATGCAGAAAGGAAGCTGCTCGATTTAGGACACAAGGAGCTTTGAGAGCAGAACGACGACCTACGTGGTCCGCAGGTCTGACGTCAGAAAGTAGGTCAAACAGGTCTATCCTACCCCTCGCGTGCTCGGGAAAATAAACCTGCAGGTCAACACAACACATCAGGTGCACAACAAATGCTGCCTCTGCTTTACTGGTTATTGAAATCAAAGCACAACAAGCACCCGTCTGTGTTAACCGCAATCTCCACGTGTCCGTGTTCTCGACAGCCGTTCATCTGAAGCACGGCAAGCCCAGGAGGTGCTGAGGAGTAAACGTTTAGTTGAGGTTGTTGTTGCTGGCTGCTGTGCAGCATCAGTGAGAGGAGCTAATCACCAGGAGGCTAAAGTCACAGTTCAGCCATGTGAGCGCACACTCCTCTTTGGAAATAAATGCGCACCAGCTTTGGCACCTTTGCTGACGGTGGGCTGGCTTCACTGCATATCGTCCGTTTCAGGAAAATGCTGGAAGGTGTGTATTTAACCGAATCAAAGAAACGTGATGTCCTATGGTTTGCAGCACACAGTTTACTTGGAATTGTGCTTCATTTAACACAGCATAATGTGCGTCGACTAACTGCTGAAAGCTGCGAGTCAAAGTTGTGTCCTGGAACTCTTCATCCAGTCGTCACCCTGAGCGTTTAGAGCCAGGCTGCCAGATGCACATAAATCCTTTTAGTTTCAGGTTTTTAGCCACGTGGCTGCACAGTGCAGCAGTGCAAACTGACACTTGTGTATTTTACTTTTCTTTTGTTGTTGCTGTTGTCATCTTTCAGGTATTGATGTGATGTGTGGTAGATCAATGTTCCAAATGTAGCATTAAAACCTCTGCATTTAAGCATCAGCAACAACAACGTGTGTATTTACAGCACCTTCAGTAAACCTCCAACAGGTCCGAGTGTGATCGTACAGCCGTAACACAGACCGAATAATTCCCGCGCTCCCTCTGAGACGATCGTTTCATCCGGAGAGCGTAAACTTCCTGATTTAACAAACGATGACTCAAACGTTCTACTCGCAGCAGTTCAACATTTCAGTAGTTGGTGCTGGAAGTGCTGATCAATCTCACGGACAACCACAATTTTAGCCAATAGTACTTATCATCTAGACCAGTGGTCCCCAAACCCCGGCCCGGTACTGGTTTTTATTTTGTTGTATTTATCTGCGACACTTCAAAGGCCGGTCTGTTTATGTCCGACAATATTTTCACAGACCGGCCTTTAAAGTGTCGCAGATAAATACATCAAAATAAAAAACAGTACCGGTACCAAAAAGGAGATTTGTTGATAACACACGGGAAACACCCAGGGAAACCGAGTTAACGATAAAAACCCTGAAAACCATAACTTTCACGGCCGAGCCTGGACTCTCACGGACCAGTACTGGGCCGGGGTTTGGGGACCGCTGATCTGGTCTACGGATGTCTGCTGTCTAACAGGACAAACTCCTTCATTTCTTTATATGAAAGAAATCTTTAGAAAAAAAGAGTGAGTCATAGTTAATGAAACTTTCATGCAGACTTAATAAATTAGTTTTGTTGGTTTTATAACATCAGTCACTTCTAAGGTCCAGAGATGTGCAAGTATCGAAAGTACAAAGTACAGCAATATTCAAACCCAATGACAGCTCTACAATTCATGTAGAGCCCCAAACACATTCGTACGGGCCGTGATCATCGACCAAATTACCCTTTGGCAGCCCGCTATTATTTGCGTCACTCCAAGCTTTTGTTTTGTGTTGACCGTTGTAAACATCTGTGGCAGGAAGATGCTAATTAAAGCAATATTCTCAACAACAAGCACAGCGAGGCCTGCTGGGTTTCCTTTCCAACATTCCCCTGATTAGCTACTCTCCACAGCTCAAGGGCCAATCAGCCAAATGAGACGCTGGAGTGTTTGGCTGCTATGAAAAAAGCTGCATGATTGCAGAAGAGCAGATGCTGCGCAGGTTGAAGGAGCAACGTGTCAGGATAAAGTTCAGCAGCTCGTAATTACCCCTGGTCTACGCACAGTAAGCGCCTGAAGCAGACGTGCTCACGAACATCAGTCGGTGGGGACAGCTCAGCCATTCAGTCTTGTTCTGACTAGGGCTGAACGATATATCGCATTTGCGATAATATCGCGACATGATCAAGTGCAATTTTCTAACCGCAAAGGCTGCGATTATACTCTGGACATGTCCAAATTCATGGGCTGCATCCTCCTGAGGCCGCATTTGTAGACCGATTACGTCACAGCGACGCGCCGAAGGCTGTCCAAATTACTACCATATCCCAGAATTCATAGCGCGGCCCAGCCAAACTCCAGTTTCCAGCAATGGCGGCCGCTACTGAGTTTTAAAATTACTCATACTAATCTTTCTGGGTCACAAAATAAACTTTTAACATATTTTCAGGCGAGAAAGTAGTTGTGTAAACATCAAATATCTGCTCGGTTTATCAAGATATCCCATATTTGCAAAAGTGCTTCGACGTTTTCAGAGGCGTCTGCTACCCACCAGCTCGACAGCTAGCCGGGAGCTCGAGGATTACTGATGCGGCCGAGAACGGCACAACTCCCGGCACATCATTTTCAGATCACCGCGGAGTTTCGCTGCTCGGGTTAAACGTAATATATAAGTCACTTAGACAACCTAAAAATGTTATTGTCTGGCTTTTTTCAGTGTTTTGTTTGTTCGTGAGTAAATCGGTTTGGCTGAGATTAAAGTTATTAGATTAGATAAAATAAAACTTTATTAATCCCCGGGGTGGGTTCCTCCTTGGTTTTCACACAGCTGACTAAACGTCAAACAGAAAACTTATTAAACAGAAGTATGAGACAGTCGAGAATTTACACCAGTGTCTGGTTATATTTTAGATAGCAAGAAGCAGACGGCCGAGTTTATTAAACTCCACCGAGACAGCGGTGATGCTAATCAGAACTAGACCGTCCAATTTCACGCCTTTAAACTTTAAAGGCGTGTTTGTGTGTGTGTTTATACAATTGCTATTATGTTTGCACTTTATGTGTAATGTTACTGACTGCAGAGATCAGTAAGATGTGTGTATTTTTTATTTATTAGTTTTATTTATTTAATATTATTTTTTAATTGAATGACTGTCTAGTAGTTCACAGATGTCGAAAAACTGAGTGTGGTAAAGCCACTGATTTTGTTTATGTATATTTCTGCAATCTGCACATTGTACTGACTTTCATTTTAATGTTTACACCAGGGTTCCTTGTCAGCACTTTATGCTCAGATGTTTGTAAGCTAAAAATAAACTATTGTGTATGTTCAAATATACTGTTGTGATTGAAGAAGTTAAATAAAAATGTCAGTCATCAATTCATGCATCACCTCATGTCATCATAACAGAGGTCTGTCTTCCAGGAAAGAACAGTTTAAAATTAATGTAATATAGTATTGGCCATACTATATGATGTATTGCTTGTCTTTGTTTAATAATACAGAAGACAAAGACCTTAAAAAAATAATCGCATATCGCATCGCAATCGCAATATTGGGGCAAAAAAATCGCAATTAGATTATTTTCCATAATCGTTCAGCCCTAGTTCTGACTCAGACACAAGACTCGAGTACTTTAGAGTTATTGGCTGAAAACGGAAGCACGTTCATTACCAGCTGCCTTGTTCACTACAGTGCATCGCTTTGATTTGCCCGTTTCTTATGACAGATGCTCTTCCTGACATCGCCCGAAGGATGTGTGGTTTACACACTCGTCTGCCTTCACATGGCAGACGAGTGTGTAAACCACTACACTCCATTTTATTAGCAGCTGAAAAAAGATGCGGCCATCATGGCGCCACGTGTTGGTTCATGAACCGCCGTCTCTCGGGTAGTGGAGTACTACACTAACAGCTGGTGCCAGCTGGCCGATTAGCCTGTCCAGAAATGCACACCACACGCTCAGCTGGTAATTAGCGCCACCATAGTAAGTAATACGAGGATTTCACTAATTAGATTTGTCACATAATTTCTTTCACAATGTTCCGAAAAGCATCAAGTCCAGTGTTTTGAATTAGGTTTGTGAGCCTGTGAGGTTACAGGATGATAATAATAATCGTCGCTGTCCTAACCGTTCCCTAAACAGGAGACATGTTAGCAGCTACCTGAAAGGTGATGGCAGCTGTGTCTCTATCGGGCTGTAGTAATGTTGGCCATTTTAATATGGACGTCGGCGGGATTTACTCCGTTTTGCCAAAACTAAACACTCTGCAAACCATCCAAAGCTTTTATTCACAACATGCTTTTCTTCGTAATCTTAAAACAACGAGGCAAAAGGTGCACTTACATCATCTGCCTCATATTTCTGTTTCCACAGACATTAGCTCTGTTTCTATGGCAACAGAAGAACTCAGACTGTTGATGAGGAGATGGCGTGTTCAGATTCAGGTAGCAGCGACGCATACGAACTTTAAATCCCTGATAAGGATGCAGGTCGAAGACAAGCTTTAATGCAGAGCACAATAAACAGACCGAATGAGCCTACCTGCTGATGGACAGCTGTCTGGTCTCTGCCCTCTTTCCCACCAGGAAGCAGCGACTTCAGTAGCCTGGGTACGGCCTTCACTAAAGGGAGAGAAGAAGCAGTGAAGCCTGAATGCTCTGCAGAAGAAGGAAGAGGAGATGGAGAAGGGGGGCAGAGAAAAACCAAACAAACCAAACCATTTTTGAGAAAAAGTTTGCCCCAGACTAAAGCATCAGATGCACAGCTGATGACATCAAAGGTCACACAGAGGGTGTTTTTAAATAGCTGTACCCGTCTCTGCGTTCAGATTCTGGGACAAGGAGCTGGGAAGGGTGCGTCTGGAAGGAGGAGGCGGCGCCACAGAGAGGTCGTGATGACTGTCCCAGGCCTGCAGACACGATGAAGAGCACTTCAGTCTTTGTGGGAGCAACATCCAATGGCTGCCAAACACAGCTGCAACACAGCTCCATCCATTCATTCACTGCGTTAAGCTACATCTTCTATTGATACACCGAGTTTTAGGAATTTCAACCATTTTTAGTTTATTTTTGTTACCATTTGTCCACAGTGTTTAAGTCATATGTCATTCAGCGAGGTTACACAGATTACTTGTACAGGGCTGGGTTTAAGTCCTGAATCGATTTAAGTATAAATGTATTTTGGCAGAAACGGCAGAATCTCCGATTAAAGCTCACAAAACTGTTTCATTAACTGCCAAACAGCTAAAACAGCAAGTAAACAGGAAAAGATG
>NC_140540.1:806175-1111175 GCF_057382185.1 Mchenga conophoros
AACATGACCTCTGAAGCTGAGGTCAAGGTCAGAGATTTGAACCTAGTATCATATCCTATATTAGTATCAGTGTGTAAAACGTACATCTTCACCTCTTCCATAGGTAGATGCTGCTAATCAATACATCTGATTAACTGATCATCAGCAGGTGTGAGCACTTCTATAAAAGCTAGTCTTTTGTCACTTTGCTGGTCTGGAGCTTTCCGGTGTGTTAACTGAGGAGGAAAGACGATCTCAGAGAAGCAACTGTGGCTGCTCATCAATCTGGAAAGGGTTCAAAGGTCACTCCCAAAAACGTTAAAGCGCATCACTCTGCTGCGATAAAAATGAACAGAGCATTGATCCTTCCCAGGAGGAGCAGCTTCACCCAGAGGTTGCAATGTTTAAGTTCATCATGGCACAATTAGGAAAAGCGTGAACATGTGTCGGCTTATTTGGAAAAGTGTCCATGAGAAAGCCTTTTCTCTCCACAGAGAACGTGCCGTCTACTTCTGGAACGCCGGGATTCATTCCTCCATATGTGCGTCGAAATGTTCTTACTCTAAAATGACCACCAGATTCAAGAAATGTACACGCTCACCATTTTTGTTCTCACTGCCATTTAGCTGATCAGGAAGGCCAGCTCTGTTCTGGGATGCACCCTGGACCCAGTGCAGGTGGTGGGAGACAGAAGGACTCTGATGGACAGAGTCTCCCACCCCATGCATGTGAATGTTGCTGCAGAGCTGCTGCAGTGACAGACTGCTGCATCGTCGATGCATGAAGGAGCGTTTCTGCAGGGCCTTCCTCCCTGCAGCTGTCAGACTGCACAATCACAACTGCTCCCAACAATCATAGATGTTCACATCTGCGCTGTAGCAGCTTCTACTGTTATAACTGCACATTACTTACTCAGCTTATATATACACTAACTTATTGGAAGTTACATGTCTACATTTTAATGCACAATCACACAATCTGCACGTTTCTAATGATTCTAAATATTCTTCACTATTTAAACATCTTTCAGTCTCCTGCTGTCTGCACATCTGTACACTAATCCCAACAACTGTGCTCTGGTAACTGTTGTCCATGATGTAAATATGTAAAAATTGTGTTTTCTGTTCTTTATATGTGTGTTTTGCTGCTGATACAACCAAATTTCCCCTTGTGGGACAATTAAAGTATTATTCTATTCCCCTTTCCTTCCGTCCTGAACACTAATGCAGACGCCAACATGAATCCTGGTACTTACTCCTGGGATGTTAGAAACCACTTCAAAGGTGATCCCACAGCCGCTGACGGAGCTCCGCTGAGACATCCTCTTCAGCAGACTCTGGGCAAAACCCTGCAGCGCAACAACACATCAGCTGATGTCCTCAGGTGCGGGCTGTGAAGCACACCCATCACACCATCTAAGCTACACACACCTGTCTCCCAGTAACACTGACACAGATGCGTTTCCTGAGGACCAGCTGCATGTGGGCCGGATGGCTCAGCTGCACCACCGTGCGCACCGTCAGGTACACCCTCTGGTCAGCGGGCGCCACGCGACTCAGCTGGGGGCACTCGTGGACCGTGGAGTCCCAGGACGCCTCGGCCTTCACCTGGAACGCATTCACAAGGAAATGACCGGCTCAAGATTTCCCTCCATCTGCATCTGGTAGTTTTAATTCTCTCTAAAGCAGGAAGAAGAAACCTGAGGGAAAAGTCATTTTACAGCCTGCTCACCTCTGGATCATAGTGTTTAACAATATGGAGGTCAAAGAAGTCGTCTTCATCTTCCCCACTGAGCAGCGCGTCCTGTCCTCCGGCCAGCGGGGCCGACAGACTGGACTGGAAATCGTCGGCTGGAGGGAAAACGCACACGGAGAGGAGCTTCAGCGCTGCTACAAGCACACGTGGTTTTTACCAGGAGAACAACAACATACCACTGAGATCCAGAAACAGGGCAGGAGTGTGTGTTTCCATCCCAGGTACAGGGACCCTGTGGAGAAAGTGACCAGCTGCTAAGGTTTGTTCCTGAGTGAAGGTGGCGACCGCTCTGTGTTTGACACCGCGAGGACCGTGGATCATTCGACGGCTTCTTGTGAAAGCAGTGCAGTTTTTAACAGTACGCTCGATCACTTACAAACATGCTACAAGTAACTATTGGTTGTTGTCATTAACTCAGTAACTGAAATTCAGACTAAAACAGAGAATAAACAGTCGGACATCTTCAAGATCAAAGGGCACAGAAAATAAAGACAGAATGAATGAATTCAACATTAATTTAGAAGCTTTGAAATGTTAGGTAGTAAAATAAAACGACACTGGAGACTGTGGCCTGAGCTTCTGCATGTTCCATCACATTAAAGATAAATTCACTTTCTAAATACAGGAAAGCTTTTTGGAGCAGCTCCACATTTACCAGAAATCTTTTCTTGCTCATTTTCTTCTGTTGTTTAGAAAAGTAAAGAACCCCAATAAAACCCGCCCACCTCTCTACTGGCGCTCCAGGAATGCCGCTGCCAGCGGACGGGACCATGACGGCGTTCCGTTCTTCGGTGAGGGTCAGCCGGCACTCCAACAGCTGCGATTCCCTTTCAACATCATCCTCCGACTTGTCTGTGCGCGTTCGCAGGAAACGAAAGCAGCAGCAGGAAAAACGTCACAAACGCTTAGTGGTAGAAACACCGCTCAGACAGATTTTTATCATTATTTATAGATTCCCTCACTGGTCGTTATATTAGGTACACCCTTCATATTATTGCAAAAACCCCAAACAAACTAATGGGCTGACACACTGCACCAACTGAACATATTTAGAAATGCAAACATGGTGAAGGAGACCTGCAAATGAATGTGCCGTGCTTATTGGCTCATGGTCTGAGGAATCGAGACTTTCCTGATGTGCTGGGTGTTTCCTCACACAGCCATCCCTGGAGTTCAGTGGCAGCTCTCTGGGTGATGGACAGCGACCACCTGTGCCATCCCTCAGTTACTGCTCTCACACGACTTTCAGAAATCATACTCTGACCTTTAAATTCGTCCAGTTTTTTCAGTAGATGCGCCTCACCCTAACCCTCTCCTCATTCTCGACACGCTCACAAAGGTGTCCGTGCCACCCGCCCAGCTGGGTGACGGCAGTACCCCATCAGCCTTTTACGGCTGAGGGGTAAAAACTGCAGCATCTCTGAACGCACATCACATGTAACCTGGATGTGCTACACAGCCACACGGTCGGCTCAGAGGCGTGTCAGACTGTTGGCACACACCACATCCTACGGCGAGCATTACTGCTGCGCCCGTCCCTGTAACCATCACACAGCGCCCATCTGCTGATAGATTCTTCCGACGGGTTAATGGTTCACGCCACGAACGTCAGATAATCTGAAACTGGCGTCTGGAACACGACAGCGGAGTTCACCATACTCAGTGACCTCCATGGTAACCAGATCTCTTTGCTCGAGTTGGATGTGCAGCAGACACAAAGAGCAACGGTGTGATGTCATCACGTCAGCATGGACTCAGGTCTGTGAGGAACGTTTCCAGCTTTTGTTGAATATACAACATGTTTGAAGGCGAAACGCCGTCTAACCCGGTACGAGCAAGGTATACCTAATAAAGTGGCCAGCGAGTCCCCTTTCTGCCCTTGTCTTTCCAGCTGTACCTGCTTTACAGACGATCTTCTGCAGCTGTTGGTCCAAATACTCCTGTCTCTGCGTCAGCGTGACCAGCCACTGTTCCCTCATCCTCTCCAGGTCCACCTCCTACACACACGCACGCACACACGCACGCACACACACACACACACACACACACACACACACACGCGCACGTGAGACAGACTGAGACCGTGTCCTCGCCATCACACACAGACTGCACGGCGTCTCTTACCTGATAGCTGTCCATTTCTTCATCTGTAACCTAAAATGTAAATTCATGCACATTAACAGTTAAAAGGCTGAAAACTGAAACCGTGCTCAGTCTGAAGAACGGCGTCCTCACCTGTTTTGGATCGTTTTTGGGGAGACGCACCTGTCGGACCTTTACATCTCCAATAGACACAGACAGGATGGAGGCTGCAACGAGTGGCATGGTGCCCGAGTCCGGCACTGGACAAACTTCCACCTGCACTCGCCGAGACTGTCCCTGTTCAGGAAAGAACCGTTACAGACGGCTGGACTCCTTTCTTCATACCTAATCGCACGCACGCACACGCACACGCGCACACACACGGACACACACGGACACACACACACACACGGACACACAACCTGTCTGAGCTGGAAGATTCCTCCTGTCCGGACGTCTTTAGCAGGAACAACTTCTACAGCTGTGAACTCTCCCGCCTCATTCAGCTCCATCACCTTCACCCACAATTCAAGCTGACGGGTCACCTCGCTCCACCTGTGAGAGACCGCACCATCAGTGCACAGCAACAAGCACAGAACATAAGAAAGGTGCTCAAAGGCTGACGCTGCACCAGATCGGTGCATTCTATCTGAAGGCCAGCAGGTGGCGACAGCTGTGGTTGCAAAAGCTCTCCCTGCAGTCAATGAGATGACGACTTCCTGTTCTGACCTCTGTAAACACTTTTCTCCTTCGTATACGTTATGAATCCCTGTGGGTGGGACTCCTCTCTGCATTGAAGCCAATCACTCAGTGAAGCAGTGGGTGCCGGCGCAGGGACGGTACCTTACTCAGGGGGAGCTCAGGGTGGTGGATCTGAACTCACTTAATTTGGCTCATATAAAATAAATATTACATATAAAGTATAAACATATTCCAATAAAATGCCACCATCTGCTCCAATTTTGATGTCTTCTTGTTTTCACATTTCTCCTCAAATCTCCCTTTTCAGATTACTGAAGTTTATTTGCTGCAGATGCGCTCGTACTGATGCACCTCTCTCTGAGGGATCTGGTCTTGGCTTGGATCACTCCCAGGTCCCACAGTGCCAGATTCCTGCGATGGTTAGCCTGTTTGTGACCGTACACTTCGATGGCCACCGCCCCCTCAGCCAGAAATTCCACAAAATCTTCCGATACCGGCACAGATAATTCCTGAAGATGACACGAGGCACGTTTTCTGTTAGTGACAACTCACCTGCTGATCACAACTTTTACTTAACCACAGAAACGCTCCACCTTGGTGCTGTCAAACACTACAGTACACTGAGGGTCTCTGGAGGCGGACGCCGAGCTGGAAGAGGCCACCTCTGGAGCGGTGAACACCGGCTCCTCCTGCGCCCAGAAGCGATACTGGCAGAAGACAAAGTTGGACAGGTGGCGAGGAAGCCCGGTGGCCTGGAGGATTTTCACCTAGGATGAGCAGAAATGCACCTCAGAAGGAAAAGGACTTTTTCCCACAACGACAAAACACAACCAGAAGGCAGTTAAGCTAAAGTTAAGTCTGTGAAGGTTCTCAGTCATCCAGGTCATCGTAGTCAAAGGAGCTTGCAAAGAAAAGCGTCTGGACTTCTTTAAGTTGAAGACATTTCACCTCTCATCCGAGAAGCTTCTTCAGTTCTAAGGTCAAACAGACAACATTGTCATCCCCATGTATGTATCAGAGAAACTCAGGAGTTTTCTCCAAGCATCCCGGTGCATTTCAGACCCAGCAACACACTCAGACACAAGCTGGTTCATCACAAAGACAAAACTCCAAAACACAGACTTAACAATGTGGTGTTTGCTGTACAGTGCAGCGAGGAATGCCCAGACCTCTACATCGGAGAGACCAAACAACCACTTCACAAGCGCATGGCACAACACAGAAGAGCCACCTCCACAGGACAAGACTCAGCAGTCCATCTGCATCTAAAGGTCAAAGGTCACTCTTTGAGGATGCCAATGTTCACATTTTGGACAGAGAGGACAGATGGTTTGAAAGAGGAGTGAAAGAAGCATCTATGTCCACTGTGAGCGACCATCTTTGAACAGAGGCGGGGCTTACGACACCAACTCTCTGCCATCTATAATCCAGTTTTGAGATCCTTCCCAGACGCCTTAACGCCCACTCACATCCTGGGCCATCTGACCTCAGGAAATCACATGATAAGGTGGGACCAGGTTTCACAATGAACACACCCGAAACTCTGGCTGATTGTGACCCACACCCAGTTACACACCTTGGCTCAGGTGATTAGAGGATCATCAGGGGTCCTTTTGTCCCTCTGTGGGGGGAAACTCCCACTAGGTTTATATCTGGGACTCTCCACCATTTGACCTTAGAACTGAAGAAGCTTCTCGGATGAAGGTGAAACGTCTTCAAGCAACTTAAAGAAGTCCAGACGCTTTTCTTTGCAAGCTCCTTTGACAAGCTAAAGTTAAGTAAACCTGCCGCACTTCACACGAGCGCATCCAGCTCCATCATACGGGGCAGAAACGCTCGCTTTAAGTGGAGACCTACAACAGGCAGGATTATGACTTCGTGTCCTGCATTATGACTAGCAGCGTTTCGGAGGGGCACGCTGGGTTTCTGCAGAGCTGGACCTGTTAAAGAAACTGAAATCCTCTCACCACGCAGCGGAGTCTGCGCTCATGTGGATCTCCATCTGTGCTGCTCAGCTGCTTGTCAGGACCGCCTCCACCTTCCTCTTCACAGCTCTCTGTACCACGCCACACTTCGATGTGAAGCCGACCTGCCACCTGAAACACACACGGGCATTTCAGCACCATCAGCTAGCTGCTAACTGTCCGTTTGGTGCCGTGCAGGTAAGTTCACACTTCTCCAGTTCATCAGAGGGAAAAACATGGCCGCTGTGGCTGAAAACGAGGCGGCGAGATGCCGGCGTAAAGCCAAAACAATCGTACCTCTCCCTTCTGGTTGATGATGGGCACCGCGTACTGCAGTTTGACGTCGTAGAACAAACAGGCCAGGAAGACATTGGCCACACCGATCAGGCTGTGATTCTCTTGCTCATCGAAAAAGGGGTCGGCACGTTTGAAATAGGAGCGCATCACCTCGATCGGGGAAAAAGGAAGCAAGAGTTAGTGAGAACGTATAATCCCTCATCCACCCAAACATCTGCACACAGGTGCACCAATCACAGAGAGAGAAAACCACTCAACATGCAGACTGGACGAACTGCAGATCAAAACACCAACCTGCTCTTACCCCCGTTCTTCTTCTGGGGGAGCTCCTGTTTCATTTCACTCCAACAAACTGAGTGAAAGATTTGCTCCCTTAAGCTGCCTACACCAGGCTTAGCCAACACCTGAGGTGTCCTTCAGGTTTTAGATCTCGCCCTGGGTCAACACACCTGAATCACACCTGATTAGTTCATTCCCAGGCCTCTGGAGAACTTCAGGACATGTTGAGGAGGTCATTCAGCCTTTAAATCAGCCTGTTGGATCAAGGACACCTAAAACCTGCAGGACTGCGGCCCTCGAGGGCTGGAGTTGGACACCACTGGCCTGCGCTGTCACACTGACAGCAGAGCGAGCCGCAGGCTCTAATACTCAGCTTATTGTTACCTTACGAGACGTTCCACTTAGTGGCAGTTACAACTTTAACCTCAATCACAACTTTCATGTAGTCTGCTGTTGCCAGCAAATTCAAAAAACAAAAACAAAACAAACATTTATATTTCTCAGTCTCACATGTTATGTTTTTTTGTTCCCAGCTTTCCCACAAACGCTCTGACTAATGAGCGTTCCTGCTGCGTGGCTTTCATCAGTTTGATGCATGCTGCGTCCTATTTGTGGGCGTTCTAGTTCGTGTCTCCACTCACTGGATTGTCTTCGTCCAGCTCCTTCCACTCCTGGTAGAGCTCCCTCATGTCCACCAGCCTGTTCTCCATCTTCTCCAGAGCCCAGATCTGCTTCCCTTTACCTTTACGCCGCACCTGGATGGCCGGCTCGCTCAGCACTGCATCGCGCTGCGGCGACAGGAAAACCAAAAATGGCTTTAACAAACGTGCCCCTGTCAGCATTTCCATCCTCACAGTCGGCTACGGCTTTACGAGTTCAATCCATGAGGACTGAAACATCATTTCAACACTTTTCCTCATCAAATGTTGCTGCGACTGAACTGTGAAGCCTTTATCTTTAACAGGTACCACGTTTGTTTTAAAGCAGACGTCACCCTGCTGTACCTTTCTGTTGGCGTCCAGGTTGGCGGCCGGGATCTGCAGAGTGACCAGATACTCTGTCCTTTTGTTGAGCTCCTCAGCAATGAAGCCGGCCTCCTGAGCCAACAGCCTAGCCCGAACGATCTGCTCTTTAAGTCGTCGCAGGCTGCGGGTTATCATGGCCTCTCTGTAACACAAAGACACGATGACAGTCAGCCACGCTGTGCAGAGGCTCCTGGATTTCTTCTTTGGGGACCTATCCGACAGAGAGAACAGCGCCACCTGTCCTCGCTCCAGCGACGCACACGTTTGTTCGAGCCGGCTGACAACACGGCTGCAGTAGCACTGCCTGGGACGCCCGATGGTTTCTCGGGGGTGACTCGCTGGCGGAGCTGCTGCAGCTCCTGTTCATACATCTGCCTCTGGCGCTCCAGAGCACAGCGCTTCTCCTCCTGGTGCTGCTTCTCCAGGGTCTGCAACACTGACTGCAACGGGTCTGCAGGAGGACACGGGGAGGATAATTGAGAAGACACTGATTATTCTGGCTTTCTATTAGAGACACTGTAGGTGTGAGTGTGAGAGTCAGTGGCTGGAAGCATTGCAGACACACAAACGCTGATAAACCTCAAACCAAATCGACCCCACTAACAGATCAAAGCCTGTCAGAACTGCTTTGGCTTCCAGTAAGACAGTGAGGGCACATTACTGTGTCTGACTTTGGCTGTTCTTCACATTATTTATATTTTTACATTCAAACTCTGCATTCACTCCATTTCCCAGCAGCACACCTGCCAAGCTTGAAGTGAGGGTATCAACAAAACGCTTCAAGATTTTTTCTCCTTTTAGGTCAAAAAATAAAAAAGAATTTTTCAAAAAATGAAAAAACAAACATCTTTTATTAGCTCATCTAACAAATGGCTGACCATTGACAACAATGTTACGATTTGAAGGCAACATTTTGAAAAAGCGTTCGCCCCCCCGTTACTCTGACTCACCGTTGTTCCACATGCCTTTCATCATGACCTCGGCCTGGGCGAACTCGTAGCCGAAGCTCCTCTCGCTCGACACGTCGCTGCACGCGTCCGGCTCGCCGACCTCCAGACAGTCGCTGCTCGAACGCTTTGTCATCGCGGCATCCTCCTCTTCCTCGCCCCCCTTTTGCACCCTTTGCCTGGGCAGGTTGATCCTGTGCTCGCGTGTTGATTCGCACAGAGGAAAGAGCGAGTCGGACAAAGAGGAAGCGTCGCAGAGTGAAAGAGAAACACTTTGTTACCACATGTAACAAATGTCGGCGTGAGAAATACGACGCCGCAGATCCAGGTTCAAACGCACACCTGAAAAAGTGGTTGTTCCCCCACAGGATCCTGTCGCCATGGTGAAGCTGCACGGGATTCACGACCTCGGTGCCGTTCACGTACGTTCTGCAGAGAAAGCACAAAGCAAACATTTGATGTGCATCTACAGAAACAAATGAACTCTCCCAAAAATATTAAGTATAGTTTTAGGTTGTTGCATCATTATTAGAGCACACGGCTCTGATTCAACTCATAAAAACATTTTATTTTAGTCGGGCTGGTGCATCCTGGTGCTCTCTGTGAACTAAATCAATGCAGGGTTGCCAAATGTAGGCAGTCCATATCACCGGAGTTTGCTGCATGTGATCAATAACCAACATGGACGGAAACAATAACACTGGAAAAATATGAAGCTATTAAACAGAACACAGCTGCTGTCACCAAAGTGCTTGGTGGCAGCTCCACAGTGCTCGTCATTGCTGCTAACATTTGAGGCACTTTGCAGGAAAGTGTTGTCTGCAGCTGTGAGATTGACCTGCAATCCAATTCAAACTGAACGCAGCTTTGTGAGCATCGCAATGAGCCGGTCTTCTGCAGTATCGTTTGTCACGGGCTAGCTACATACTTAGCATTGCGGTGAGGAGTGAGCACCACGCCGTGGCTCTCTGTGACGTCAATGACACAGTGTTCTGCTTGGATGGCCATCCCACACAGCTGGATGTCCTGTGAGTCGGCTGAACCCACGCGCGTGTGATCCTGGATACAGGACAACGGTCACTTAACAATCTGAATACTAACACAAGCAAAACAGCTGCACCTGAGCACATCTGCTGTTTGTTAATGCAAACATCTAATCAACCAATCAAATGGCAGCAACTCGATGTATTTAGGATGGATGGTGAGTTCTCGGTACTTTTAGGTAGTAGACCAGCAGCTCGTTGAGGGCAGGGTCAGCGTTGAGGTTGACCAGATAGCACTTATCGTCGACCACTCGGATACCAGACGACTGCAGAGAAATGCCCAGGCTCTCCAACTGCCTCTGACGCTCCTGCAGAGAACACACGTCACGTTCAACACAGGAACTAACCGAGCGATTGTTCTGATCTGGAGCTGCTTGATGGAAGAAAAGAGAAGTGGCTGGGATACTAAACAATCTCCATCATGAACAAAACAAAAGACTGATGACATGCGTCAGCTCAATAAATGAATTGATTCTGAGTTCAAAGAGAGTTTTTAAAAACATATTCCTCTGGATAGAGATGGAAAAATAACGTATTCAGCGTGTCCTGAAAACTGAAGCTAAGCTGAAGCGTTGAGCTGCAGTTCCTCTAACGGCCACTTGAGGCTGCAGGTCTACGGGCTGGTACAATGACAGCGTCACCATCACTACCACCACTTATGGATGCTTTCAGTTCATTTCAAACCGCTGCACAGTGGCTGAATGCATTTTTTACCTTATCCATTTGAATACTAGTAACACGTAGAGGTTGGATGCAACCCTCTCCCAGTGAGGTGACAAACAGCTGACTGAAGTTGCTAACCCTCTTAGCTGTGCTGTTGGTGTCTTTTGGCCCAGTTTATAGAATGATGTGACCAACAGCACGGCCGTGTGTGCAGTACTGTCCGTCTCAGCGTTGGTGAAATCCCATAATTTAATTAGTTTGTAGTTTAACAGTGTTTACACCTTCCTGTCAAAGCCTTCGAGCGTTAGCTGATAACTCCAAACACTGAGGATTTAAACGCTATCAGAAAGCCACGGTGACGTGTTTTGTATGCGGTCTTGTGTGTTTGTGTGTTGCTACCTGTGCAATGGCCTCCGTTTTCCTAAGTTTGTCCTCCCAGGTGACCGTCATATCTTGGATCAGTTTCTCCGACTCCTCCAGTCGCTCCTTGAGCTCGGGGGCCTTCATAGACTGAGAGTGACAGCAGCTTCATTAGACTCTGGACGTGTGTGGATTATTACCCATAATTCTCACTGATCAGTCACAGGCTGAACGAGGCCAAACCTCCGCCTCGGTGAGCTGCTCCTTCAGCTTCTCCACTTCCTCTCGTAGCTCGCGGATGATCCTTGCGTTGGGGTCTTCGTTCACCACGGCGTGGTTGACGATGTTCTTGGCCCGGTCGGCGTAACGAAGAGTGGACAGCGTCTCGTCGTAGTTGTCTGCTGCTGGGCTGATAGTGGCCACCATGGCGGTGCGACTGTTCCCTCCGAGGCTGTCCTGCAGGTACGAACATCACCTTAAACTCTGAGCATTACAGTAATATAATTAAGCACAATGACTCATGAGCACGCAGCTGAAATCTAGGATGTTGGGGAAACAACATTTCACACCATTACAATGCTATCTGGAGCCAAATTAAACACCCAAAGCTGGCAAATGGAGCCTTTTTCAAACTGAGCAGAACTAATGAAACAAACAGCAGAGCCTTGAAACGTCACAAAATTAATTCATTTGAGGCAAAAGAAATCCTCCGATGTGAGTTTGCAGTGCGATCTGAGGCTGCATACTTGAAAACAAAGTTCCTTTCTTGTACCTTGAGCAGCCAGGTGAGCACAGAGTCTCTGTAGGGGACAAACTTGCTCTTGTTCTTCCCTGCTCCGTGGTCAGCCAAGGCAGAGATGACTAAACCCAGAGTGCTGAGAGATCTGCAGGGAGGGACAGAGAAAGGGCTTGTGATGCTAAGATTAGAAGTCCACACCTGAACAATCTCAGCTTCAAACGACTGAGTGAAGCACCGACTCAAAGACCGCTCCTGTCGGTTTGTTAGCCGGACGCCGATGCGCTTCTGCAAAACATCTTTAATTGCAGAAACTAAAATATGCTTCCTGTTCAGGGGCGTTCACACTGGTGACCCAATAGCAGGCTACACACATCAGAACTGTTTCAGCACTAGAGATGCTCAGAGATGCAGAGAAACAAGAAGTTTCCAATAACTTCAAACAAACACGGGTGTCTGGAGGCTCTACAGCCGAGGTGGGGAGCTCCAGGCCTCGAGGCCGGTGTACACCCTGGGTCAGCACACCTGATTAGGTCATTACCAGGCCTGTGGAGAACTACACAACATGCTGAGGAGGTCATTTAGCCGTTTAAATCAGCTGTGTTGGCTCATCATCTAAAACCTCGAGGCGGACACTAGACTGAAGACAAACAGCAGCAGGCAGTAAAACCGTCTCGACTGTCAGTATCACAGCTTTATTTTATGCGCACTCACTTGTTGATGTTGCTGCCTTCTTTGAGCCGCTCCCCTGCAGCTCCAGTCTTCGCTGCCCGCTCGCTTCCAGCCAGATCCACCAGACTCAGCTTGCTCACCTTCTCCCCGCTCGTCTGCAGCAAACACACAGCGCCGCACAGGAGCTCATCGAGCTAGAATCTCTCATAGCTTTTGAATGAGAACGACTCAACAGAAGCAGCGATTCACAGACAAAAGACGAATAAAACACATCTGGGTATCGCAAATGTTGACGCCAATTATTATTTTATACCTTTTTTTATAGATGTAACTGAAAAACTGGACACATGATGTGTTTTTGTGACAGAATGCTAACAGCAAAGTGCCAACAGACACCGACAGGTTTGAGTGTTTATACTTCATAGTAGGTCAGTGTTGCTTAACAACACAATAAATAAAGAAATAAATTCCTCCAGATGTTTGCGTCACTCTTCGAGTCCGGTCCTGGTACCTGACCGCTGTCAAAGAAAGTCAAATATGAAAACACGAGGGCTGGCTCAAGACTTTTGCACAGTGCGATGCAGGTCTGGCTGGTCGACTAACATCAATGTGAGGATCAGCTGCTTCTCAGTGTTGCATGTTGGGACTTTGAATAAGACGAAACGAGTCCCCTTGAGTTCGGACACATTTCATTAACACTCGAGCCAATAACTGAAAAATAATCAGCTGCACAGAGAGACGGCGTGCACATGCGAGCGTGTCCTTACCCCAGACCGCAGGTCCATGAGCGTGTGCGTGAGGATGATGTTGAACACGGCGTGCGACCTGCTGCTCTCCTCATTCATGTTTGTGGCCGCCACCGTGCGAGACTTATTTCCCTCTGACATCAGAGACTCGATGTCCTGTTGAACACCAACAAACACACGCGCCGTCTGCAGCCACCGTTATTACTTCCTGGTCCTCGGAAACCCGATGCGATAAAGAAAGAAACAGCTGGTTTACCTCGTAGCTGGTCACAGCCAGACGGGAGAGACCGTCCACGTAAGGCCCCAAAACTTTGTGCTCTCTGACTCTCAGCGCTTGTCGGCTTCTGCAGAAATAAGGAGACGGTCACAGCTTTGAGTCCTTCAGCTGCCTGGACTTGTTCAGGGACCCTGAATGTTTCATGTTATTCCAACATCCCAGCAGAATGACGAGCGAGGCTCTCAGCATCTCACCCCTTCGGGTCGAGCAGGTCTCGGACCTTCTCGTTGTAAATCTCCATGTAGGACACCTCCACAGTGAAGCTCTCCCCTTCACGGGCCTCCTTCTCAGTCCTGCTGAACAGCGAGCTGCAGAGTCGAGGGATAAGACCGGGCTGCTCTGACGAGCCCATCATGGTGTACGACTTCCCAGAACCTGAAGATAAACGATCCAGACGCCAGTGAGAGACAGAACGAATCACTGATCATTTAACACAGAGCGCTGCAGCTAATGCTTGTATCCAGGATCATAACAAACTTAATTCATTTAGGAAAATTCAGCTGGAATAAAAGAAGCTGCCAAACTAGAGTCAGGTGAGAGCGCTTCATGTCTGACGAGAGTGTGAGGGTCTCAAACAGCATCCCATGTTATTCATTTGTAATCACGAAGAGGGGACTGCTGGGCCAGGCTTATGTTGCACCCTGCAGCTGTTTGACAGACGAGGCTTATGGGAGCTGTGGGCAGGGAGGGGCTGACCTGCCCGAACCTGCATCTGCCCATCAATCAAAAGTTAATCTACTTGTTTCGGTTCAGCAGATGGAAAAATGGCAAAGAAGATGGCGTCCTGACAATATCAGCCAAGGCATCATTACTTCATCACGTATGAAGTCGAAGACACCAAGTGCTGCTTCTGCTTAAACAGGCAGAGCGTGCCGTGATAGTAAGATTGACTGTGCCAGCTCTTTCCTCCAGAGCCAATATGTGCAGCGCGACAACAGATCAGTACCCACGCGGGTCAGGAAACACTCAGCATTCAGACAGAAACAGTGTGAAACAGCTTACTGCGCTGTGGAGCACAGAAACAACGTTTTGCAGTGACTGTGACCCAAACTACTGAGAACTAAAAGTCACAAACAGTCAAATCCTGACTCGCTTCATTCAAACCTGACGTAGGAGGACAAATGGAAACATGTGATGCTGCGGTAGGATGTGCAGTTCCTCTTATCGTTACTCATTTGAAAGTTGTTGTTCTGAAATGTTACCCGTCTGCCCGTAAGCAAAGATGCAGGCGTTGTAGCCCATGAAGGCATTGTCCAGCAGACTCTCCCCGAGGCACTGGAACACCACGTCCTGACCTGCACACAAAACTCAGACTAACTGCTGGAATCAGACACAAACGAAGCTGATGAGCTACAAACTTTTAACACGAACGAGACGACAGGAAGAATAATTTCGCTGTTTTCAGACTGAGCCACAACCAGTGTGACGCAGTGTGTAACCCCTTCATCCCAGCCCCCCCACGGCCGCTTTCTCAGCTCCATAAATAGCTCAGCGCATCAGGAAACACTGTCAGGAGACACGTTTGAACAGACTGACATGAACCTCTGTGAAAATGTACCAACCTGCAAACTTGTCTTTCTGAGAGTCGTCCATAGACCAGAAACAGTAGTCGTACGCAAAGACCTGCAGAAAACATGCGACACACGTCTGTAATGTGCACACCATAAATGTGTGATTAATAACTCATCATATTTACCTTGGGCTGATTCCTGGAGACAGAAAAGAAGAAATAATATTGTTACTGATATTTAAACTTATTTGTCATATTTCTCAGTAAAATCTTTGACCACAAACACACACGTGCACGTACACACGCACACATGAACTGACCTCGTTCGAACCTTTGGTCGCGTTTAATAAACATCCACTGAGTGTGTATGCACGGATGTGTGTTACAGAGAAACACAAGAGTCTACTTTAAAAGCTTGTTTTTCCTGCAACCAAGTGCTAAAAAACACAAAATCGGTTTCTATCTGCTTCCTGTTATTGTCTTACTAGAAACAGGCTGACAACATCTTTGAATGGGTTTGTGCTCCAGGCTGTGAAAAATTCAGGCTGATGTCAGTTGAAGAGCTTCCATACTGGCTTTTCCACTTGTGCTGTTTTTCTGAGGAAGCAGAAAAGCAGCAGGACTGAAGGAAACTTGAGGCTTTCCTGTCTGCAGCCGGATGGAAGACGGCTGTGCAGATCTCCAAGAAGAGGAAGTTCGGTGCAGATGGTATCTTCAAGGCTGAGCTCAATGAGCTCCACGCTGGGGAGCTGCTGAGCACTCTGGGGCAGAGGCGGGTGTGTGGACGGTCAGCTGAACGAACAGGATGCGGTGGGCTTTAAGGCAAAGCTCAAGCTACATCAGGACTCCGGCTCAGACGTGACGCTGCCCCCATCTGCCAGACACGCGAGCTCAAATACAACAACCACCAAACTGCTCACTGCACTCAAAACCAAAGCGTGAGCGTCATATTCCAGGGAGCACAAGTGCCCCCACACAGGAGGAAGCAAAAGCCAATCATATAACAGCACAATCAAACTAACCCTGTACAAGCAAAACAACGCAAACACTGACAACACACAAGTCTGACATGCAATAATATGGCAGCATTTTCAGCCACACTGAGTCACTAAAAGTAAAGGTTTCGCACTCTCACTCACTCACACACACACACACACACGAAACAAGGCCTCCCTGTGTGAGACTGGGCTGGTCCATGAAAGAGCAGCCTTTAGTCCCGCTCTCCTGGGACGGTGAGGACATTCCTGAGATAACTGGAATCACTAAAGCAGGACGACGGTAGGTCAGCAAGTCTGTGATCAACAAAGTCTGGCTTTATACAACCAGTGATTTACAAATCAAAAAAATGGAGACGTCATAGTGAAGACATAAAATTAAATGTTATCATGAAGTTTGATATTTTAAAATCCATCCCAGGGCATTTTCTTATATATTAAATGTTCTCTTAGAGCATCCGAGGAAATTCATGAAAATAACTGTTAAAGTCCTGAACTCTTCCACAGCAGCATTTTTCATTTCTCTTTGATATTTGGGCTGATTGGCACCTGATGAACGTAAAAACAAAGAAATCACCAGGTTTTTTTTTTAACCTAATTTGTGTTTCTAAGAAAAATCAGAGCCATATGAGGATATCAATTTAAAATTTTGATAGAACAGTAGCAGCATAATGTCCTCGTAAGTGGATATCAGGCCTTTGAAGAGCAAGACTGAGTATTTTGGTCTAAATAACCCAAAATGTGACGTCCACATATGTGGACGCAGGTCCTAGGAGGGTAAAGCAGGAACAGGGCTTCATTAATCTGACAGGCCCTGCTGGGCTGCAGCCTCCCAGGGTGCTGGGACATATTAACACCCCCTGAAGCAGCTGAACCATCAGGCAGTGAGCTGACTAAGCACAAACTTTACAGAAGAGGCCGTCCTCTTCACAGCAGACAGGGGAACTGCAGTACTACAGACACAGATGCCTTCTGCTTTCCACTTTGGCTGAACACAAAATGCACACAAAACAATCGGCACACAGAACCGTCTGTTAGAGACGCTGATAGCAAAACACCTGCAAGTGGCTAATATGATCAAATCAGCCGATGACGTCGGTCTGCCGCTATTATCGCCTAACGTCTACACCCTCTTTATTATGAATTCATATTATGATCCTGCTGTGTAATGATGGTAGCATGTGTTCCCTCCTACAGGAGCTGACCAATCATGATCAACCTTTGCATGAACACCCTGTGAGTGCAAACATCTGAGTTATACAGATATTTTATACAAATCCAACAATCGTGTGCATTTGTACATTTGACAGTGCGATTAAGCACCAGGCTGAACGTCAGGTTGTGCGTCACAATCCAACGTATTATAGCGTCACACTGCAATGACTGCAGCGTTTGTAACGTCCCATTGAGACAGCAGTGGTAGGACTGGAGACCAGCTTGTGCCACAGAGGCCAAAAAAGCAGTTTAACTCCAGTCGGCAGGAAGGTTTTGGAGAAGTCGGCGACACGTGAGAAGATTATGTGAAATGCTAAAGCTTCGTAAAGACCAAATTTACCGACTGGATAAATTAGGTCACGCCTTCCATTAGGAAGAATAAAATTCTCTTCTATAGTAACAACACTGTTGATTCTTGTTAGTTTGTTAATGTAAAATCGAACTATCATGAGTTACAGATGAGTTTACCACCTCCACCGTTCCCGTCTGACCTCTGTGCTGGTCTGGGACCATCTGTGCCGCACTGAGCCTGTAAAACGTGTTCATACCGAGCCCCAAATGGGGAAACGCAGCGCCGCTGAAGCGTGTCAGGACAGAAGAAACACAGATACACACGCATGAAAAAATGCAAAGAATCACAGTGAAATATGAGACTCGAACCTCCTTACAAAGGCAGTGATTCATTTAGTCCATGTTTGCCCTAAGGCACAGTTACATGCTGAACAGGGAACCTGAACGAGGGCCAGGACCTCCAGGGAACATCTCCCTGCACCACTCAGTATCTGGCTCACTGCAACACGAGGAGGAGGATCGGCCATCAAAACAAATACAGCTTTGTGTGTGCACAGCAACGCGCTGCACCAGTGTGACATCATAAACGCGACTGGAGTTACAGAAAACTCCGACACCATTTCCCTTTGCTTCTTCCTGCTCCTTCAAATGTGTGTCAAACTACCTGAGCAGGGCTGAGCCGGGACACACGCCCTTTGTAAAGAGTAACGATGCAGAAGAGCCAGAGGGAGATTTCCACGGAGGGTGGGTGGAGTTCTAGATTTGAGCCCTTTTCCAAACGACTGGGCGCCAACCTGAAAAGCTGGTTAGATTCTCTCCAAACTCACCTGACGGTAACTAAATGAGTGAATCTGTGATACAGTCAGTCCTGCTATTGTACACATATTACAGCACACTCACAGCCAGGAATCTCACTGAACTGTCTGCACTTGTCCAATGCAAATAGCTGCTCATAAAAAGGAGAGAGAGTCATTAAAATGTTGCAGCGATGAGGAGAAGAGTGTTGCTGTGTAAGGCAGAGGGCCTGATAATGTCATGGTCTTACCCTGATAGCATGATATCAGGATATCGTTGCTTGTGGCGCAAAAAAGTTGCAGCTACCGCAGTGGCTTTGTGACCCCACAGAGGTCACGCAGAGAGGTCAGTGTAAGACATGTAGGTGGCTGTATCGGTGAGTGCATCTGAATGTGATTTTAGTCATCACACTGACACATTACAACTTCTGCTTCTACAAACCAACCAATAGAAATGCAGCATGAAAGACCAAGTATCACAGGTGAAGAGTCAATGTGACCGAGAAGCTGAAAACCTGGTACGGCAGCCTTTCAACCATCTCACGTCATGGAACCACGTCCACGATGCTGTGTCAATACTCACGGAAACAGGAAACGGTTTACAGAGCTTGTAGACCCCCTGCTCACCACTTTTGCACTGGCCTCACATTTCTGACCTGGAAGCTGTGTGTATGGTGCTGATTCACTGAGACAATGTCTGTCTTGGTAAATACTTATCCAACAAAGGACCAGACGCAAGCCTAAATCTCTGAATGTTCTTCAGCGGCTATCATGACAGCGACATCGCACGGTAGGAAGTAGCAAAGGAATTGCAGCTCTGAATCATAGCCAAAGATTTAGTAGCTATCATCAGTCTACAGAAAAACCAGAGTTTATTAGATCCATGCTGCAAAGTTCAATTTAACACGTTCTGAAGCACACCTATGGTCAAGCTCCAGGTCATGCTCCAGCCACCAACACCGGTGCACGTCTGAAACACAGCTAAACAAGCTGTGGCGTGCTGCTTAACTAAAGTTTACTTTGTCAAGTGTGATGTCATCAGATTGATGATCCGCAGCAACGTGACTCAAGCCGACACGTCTGCTCAACAATGTTTCCTGACAAAGAAACTGATTGGCTAACCAGGGAGGCTCCACTGTGGACAGGATCAAAGCAGGAGTAGATGTTGTGGTGAAAGTGGAACAAAGGAGAAAAACGAAACCACAAAGTGTCTGAAATTTAAACAGGTTGGCTTCAAACTCACGACTACTTTCTTCCATGTAACAGCTTACCGGGGGTCTGCTGTGTTCATACTAGTGACGGCTGGATGCAGGACTGTCTGGTTCCCATCAATCTCCACCACACATTTGGTTTTCAGGTCTTTTTCTGGATAGTGGAGAAAAACAACATGTGATTTTTGGACTAAAAAAAACAAAGTGAAATGTTCAAAAACAATCTGCAGTCTTCATAATGCACCGTTTAAAAGCAGCAGCTCATATACTGGGTGTCATAACTTTCCCTAAAAGTGACTGAGTCACTCTGCAGAGTAACAGGTGGCATGCATGCATGCCTGTGTGTCCTTAAGCTTCAAACAGGCCAACAAAGGGAGGCAGGAAAGAGGTTTTATTGAGGCTGATTCATCCAGGCCTGCACAAACACTACGACCAGTTTACAACTCCCTGTGCAGACACTAAGGAAAACCAGGCTCACACTTTCTCTTCCTCATTCCTACCTGCACTGGAAGGATTTTAAGGCGGAGACAGAGCAGCAACTTCCTGTCAGAGTAGGTGTTAGGGCATATGAGTCACAAGGTTGTATTTTATCTTTTAAAATACTTTATCAGCTTTCATTTGAGGGTCTTAATCAGAAAGTGATAGCTACACTTAAAAGTTCAAAGGTTGCTGCTGCAGTTAGCTGACACTCCAGTCCAGCTCAGCTGTTGTCAGAAGTAACAGGCCAGTGACAGTGCACAAAACACGTCTCTGCCATATTTGAAGCTTAAATTTAAAGACATAAGAAGTGCGTGTATACTTCAGAGCTTGAGGAGAAACCGAACCCTGCACCGAGCCTTACTGTTTACCAAAAGTTGAACGAGAGCAAACACGGACTCAGATATGGGTGAAGTGCAGGGCCGATACTTCCCTTTGAAGGTGGACGGTTGCCTTTAAAAGGCTTCACTGAAACCAGCGAGTGCAGCCGTTTGTACTCACCTCTCCTGTTCATTGGCCGCACACGAACAGCCACCTTTACATTGGAGTCACTGACACTGTTGTCATCCATGGTGGCACCTGACCTGCGTCACATGAATTAAAAAACAAACAAACCCCAAAACACCCGTGAAATGACTTGGCGTGTACGTAATATCACACATTGTGAGATAACACTTATTTATCCGAGTGACACCTGAACACAGCGATTAAACTGCGTTCATTTTCGAAATCACTTTAACTCCAGTCAGTGACTGGTGAAGTCTGCCGTGAGAAGATAACAAGGCAAAGAAAAGAAATAAACCCTCCATAGTTCAGAGTAGCAAACTAACCGTGTGTGCAGTGGTTTGCCCGTCCGACTCCCTCCTCTCCTCTCAGGCACCTTCAAGTAGTGACACACAGCAGCTAGCCGGACACGCTAATGAGGGCTGCATGACAGCAGCACACAGGATTAAATACTTCCACATTTACCGCCGACAAAAGTAACCGGCACTAGTACACAGCACCGTGGAAAGCCCCGTTAAGGTCTAAGAAACACTTACGATGGTCCAGGGTTCACAACCACAGCTCCTCCACCTGTTGCATTTCCTGAAGACTTTCCGCAGGAATCAGTCAAGCCATGTCAGCTCGCGGCTAAAGGGATTTGCTGCGAGACTTAAGTCAGAGAGCTTCCAAGTCCGTCAGCTGCTCCGCGCACACGCGGACCGTCGCTATGAGACGGAATGGAGCGCCGCTCTGTGGTCGCACCTGTCGTAGAGTCTGCGCGTCTCCTTCCAGCTGCGCTTATTCGGCACATGTTGGGATGTTTTAGCGAAACAGCCCTACTCGCTGTTAAATAAGCCAAACCTGGCGTTGTTTTACTCATGAACAGATTTACGCGTCAATAAATGACAGGTTAAACACTGCGAAAGTGTGTTTACGTTATTTTGCGACAGCCGCTATCCCCGCACGACAGGTGCCGTGTTCGGTCGCAACGTGGAGTTGTTTACTGTTACCCCAGAGTGCTGTCGGGCTTTAAAGACAGATGAAGCACTTTTAACAGACCTCCTTTCGTAAATAATTGGACTAGGTGACTAACGAAGGAAATGGGGAAGCCAAAGAAAAAGAGTGAGTGTGTGGCAAAGCGTTTAAAACATCGCAAACTGCTTTCTAAAGTGCTGAGGGTGATTGTAGCTTAAAGCTAATGCTAACGGCAGGTCCCATAAGATGATGACAGAAGCTGCATAACTCGGCAGAGAAGAGTTCAGCAACTTTTCTCGTTTTCATAGAGATCCGTTACACCGCATATTGGACCGTGATTCACTCCGTAAAGCTGCATTCGACAATTTGGACTCCTGCACATTATAAAGCTGTTTAAATAACCTGCGAATAAATCTTCTCACTGTAATGACAGTAATCTCACTATGCTGCTCTTGGTCAGGTGACCTGAGCCGAGCCGAGCTGATGATGATGACCATTGCCGATGTCATCAAGCAGCTGGTTGAAGCCCACGAGAAGGGAAAAGACATCAATCTTAACAAGTAAGTAATCAACGATACAGTAGACATACAGCGTGTGCAACAATAGTCTGTAACCAAAACAGCAATGAACTGGTCCCACTAACTGTCTACCCTCCATGTCACAAAAGATTAGAAATTGGTATCAGCTGCAGGAAACAGTCATGTGATTACTGTGTAGATTACATAGGCTGCATATTACAATAATTAAGAATCTAGTATAGATGGTAGATCCCCCCCCCCCCCCCCCTTATGTTTAAGACGTGGGTCTTTCTCTGGGCCTGTGGTCATCTAAGTGCTGCAGTCCTGTAGTCTGGGCCAATGATGTTGTTGTTATTCATGCAAACTTCACAACCAAACATCTGGTGTGTGTGCCTTAGTGCACTTGGCATGGGTGACTTGTACATCTGTGAAGAGCCCCTCAATGCATTGAGGGGCTCCAAAACCTCCAACGATTTATGGAGGTTTTGAAGGAATCAATGCTGTCATCCAGATGTCAAGCAAGACAACGCTAGACCACAATGTGCAAAAGACATTAGCACATTATTGAATAATTAATATGACAAAGGAGCAGCTGAAACACATCGAGGAACAACGAGAAACCTCTTCCTGTCAACACCAGAGCCGTTGATCTCCTCAGTGGGAAACATGCGCCTATTCCAACTTTTTTAAAAAGCTTTTTGTGCCATAAAACCAAAATAAGTTTGCATTAAAGAACAATTTTAATTAGTTTTTTGTACAATTTTCAGTTCTAGGTGAGTTTTAAGCGAGTTGCATTTTGTGTTTTCAAACAGAGTTAAGACTCAGGCCTCAGCTAAATATGGACTTGAAGCTCAGCCCCGACTGGTGGATATCATCGCAGCTGTTCCACCGCAGTACCGTCGAGCGCTGGTGCCCAAACTAAAGGCCAAACCTATCCGCACTGCCAGCGGGGTACGTTGTGTTTATTCTGCCGTCCATGTCTCTGTCCTGCAGTCTGATATTTCAGGTTAAGGTTCAGTAAGGCTGAAATAAAATGCACTAAGTGGCTTGTTGAGTAATAGTTTGGAGTCACATGTTAGCAGATGTGTGTGTGTTTATGTCTGGTATAGGATGAGTACAGCATACAACACTGATGGGGTTTAATCCTTCAGCTCAGCTTTAGATGGACAGTGAAGATTGGAAATGCATGAACGTTCAGACTATATGGAAATTATATCTCTCACAATACCTAACCCCCAAAATGGGAGCAGATTTAATAACTTGTGTTTTTACTGCAGATTGCAGTCGTAGCTGTGATGTGTAAACCTCATCGATGTCCTCACATCAGCTTTACAGGCAACATCTGTGTGTAAGTTTTGCTTTTTGATGAGAGAAAATCTGTGAGGACATATTTCATCTTTGAGCTGCTTCAGCATGAGCAGTATCAGTGCTGTGTAAGTATATTTAGTGGTCATACTGTGGTACACAGAACAAACCCTAAAGCCAGGTAGATGTAAAAGCTTTGACATGTTTGAGCTTGAAGTGCTGACAGGAGTTTATTAATAATCAGTTTTTTGTTTTCACTCTGGCAGCTACTGTCCCGGGGGACCGGACTCTGACTTTGAGTACTCCACACAGTCTTACACTGGCTACGAGGTGAAGCACCTTGATTTTCATCTACTGTGTATGCCTGCTCGGAAGGTTTGAAGCCTGATAAAGTAAATAAGTTGTCTCCACAACCCAAACTGGGAGCTGTTTCCACAGCAGCCTCTGCGTCCCATTCTACTTTCAGAAACTCTCAAATCCACAAATAAGCAGTCAGAGAGCAACGTGCTCGTCAGAATAAAATGTTATTGCGAGGTCTTTACTGCCTGATCATCCAGGACTTTGTGAGGACAAAGACTTAAAAATGAATTCTGGATTTATCCTGGAGCCGGTTTAGAAAAGCTACGGACAAAATCGAATCGTGGCAGTGCTCTCGCTGTGTTTGTGTAGAGACCAGCATTTATACGCATGTGCCTCGACACACACGTGTAGCTACATTTCTAGGGAAGTTCACATCACGTTATGATGTCGTGTTTGAGAATTGTCTTTGTTTGTGACTTCCCTACAGTGAAGAACCCAGAGGTATAAATCCGTTATAATAACTACAGTAATTCAGCCTAGAAGTAACAGTTACATGAAGTGGTCCTTTAGCATGAGGCAGGATGTTTGCAGAGATATTGTGCAGGTGAACAAGAGCATTCCTCCGAAACGGTTTAACATTCAGCTCAATGGACACGCTCTGTTCAGAAATGACTCCCAGGTTCCTCACAGTGTTACTGGAGGCCACAGTGATGCCATCCACATACATCAAGTTTGTATATTTTGTGCATTGATACTTTGAGCCATGTTTTTTAATTTAACCCATAAAACGAGTTTGTAAGGTTCTTAGCACAGAACCCTGTGGAACACATGTCTGTCTTTTGTATGTAAGCAAACGTTAAACGTCCTTCCTGCTTCTCCCCTTCTTTCTGACAGCCGACTTCCATGAGAGCCATCCGAGCTCGTTACGACCCCTACCTGCAGACCAGACATCGAGTGGAGCAGGTCGGTGATTTTCTACGGTGTACTTTTTAAAAATTGACATTGTTTTGATTATTCGTGTTATTTTGGCTTTTCCTGAAATTACAGAAGCAGGAAGCACCTTAATCAGGTGTTTCGATTGAAGTGTGTCTCTTTATGTGGTCTCTAGATGAGCCATTTCCACAAATCAGCCGGTGATAATATATTTAGGTGCTGTAATGAGTGTCGAGGCTTTCACTGACCCTAATTATGCCATTATTTAAATTTATGGGCCCATTAGTGCTTCGCAGCAGAGCAAAGTCAGTCATTGGAACAGTTCATGTGGATCTTTTTTTAAACTGGACACAGTTTTTGTTTTTTCCATGGAGCTTTGCCTGTGGGGGGTCCGGTTTATGTGCACTAGCTGTTTAAAGTTTAATTACAGTTAATTTTTTGAGGGAACAAAATGATCGTTCTGCTGAATAATGGTGCATTGCTGCACTTAGCTGAAGATGCAGATAAGTCCATTGCTTTAATGGTACCCAACCCTCGGGTGTGATTTGCAGCTGAAGCAGCTGGGCCACAGCGTCGACAAAGTGGAGTTCATCGTGATGGGCGGGACCTTCATGGCTCTGCCTGAGGACTACAGAGACTACTTCATCAGAAACCTTCACGACGCCCTGTCAGGACACACCTCTAACAACGTGGCTGAGGCTGTCAGGTATTTAATGAACTCCAGCGTTGAGCCTGGCAGGGGTCTGTGTCTCACAATAAGAGCAGAACACATAGTAGGATCTCTCTTGATAACAAGGATGTTAAAACGGTCACGTATGCTAGAACTACTGAGAATAACAACGGTAGCATGTTTGGACCCTTCCATGCTAGTAAATGCCTGCTTTTGTGTGAAAAGGCACGTGAGAACATCTCCAATGACATAATGTCGGAGTTAAAGGTTGGATTTCATGCTGGTTTCAAAAAGCTCGCAGCGAGTGATGCAGAGATTGTGAAGCGGCTGACGTCTTTGGGATGTGTCGATTCCTGCAGTGATTATTAGACAGAGGTTTTTCCTGTAGGCAGCAGGGCCTGTTTGCACGTTTCCCTGACGGCCACTCGCCCCTGCAGCCTCTGGTCTCAGCTGCAGTGTTTTTACCATCGGATTTTCAGAAAATGTGTAAAGGTTGTAACCACAAGAGGGAGCTACTTCACCATTTTCAGTATTTCCCTGAACTCACTGAGCTCTTCTCGCCTTCTGATCATCTCATTTTACTCTGACTGTCCATTTGCATGTTAACATCAAACTATTACCTGAGTCTTACCTGCAATCTTCTAACAGATTTTCTGTCACCCGTTGTTTTGTTTGACCTCTTCTGTATATTTTGGTGGTGATCTGAAACGTAACTTTTACATTTGGATTATTACTCGATAAGCCAGTTTTTTTAGTGCCTTGTGTCATGTGGCGCACCTCGGCCTTTTCTCCCCGTTTCCTGTGTCTCTCTCAGGGCTACTGTACTGTAACCCTGAGAGATGGCGGGAGAGAAGAGACGGTCTCTTCCGCTGAGACCATTTATGTTGAGGCAACAGTAGGTGGATCAGCTGATTGCCCAGACGCAGCTCTCTCTTCTGACCAAAGTGTGGACACAGATTTTCATTTAATGGTTTTTCTTTATTTTCATGATTATTTACTTTGTAGATTCTCTCGATTGAAACAAAAAAGTGTGAAATAACCCAAAACATGTTTTATATTTTAGATTCTTTAAAACAGCCCCCTTTGCTGTGATTACTGCTCTTCGATGAGCTTCATGAAATGCTTTTCCTTAGTCGTGGTTTCGTAGCAGCTGTTTGACCATAAAGGCCTGATTCACACAGTCTCCTCTGAACATGTAGAGATGTGTCTGCTGCCGGAGCTCTGTGTGGCATCTATCTGATCTGAGCTGCGCTTTCTGAGGCTGGTGACTCGGATGAATTTATCCTCAGCGGCAGAGGGACTCTTGGGCTTCCTTTCCATAAACATGTGAGCCAGTTTGGTCGTAGCACTTAATGGTTTTTGTGACTGCACACATTCAAGGTTTTAGCAAGAAACTCCACAAATGATCCCTGACAGGCACACCTGTGAAACCATCTCAGGTTTGCAGCCCTGCCAAAACAAGCAAAGGGCGGCAGCTTAGAGGAATATGAAAGATAAAACATATTTAGAGTTATTTAACCTTTTTTATTTGCCTCCAAAGATCTGGTTTCATATATTTGATGTCTTCAGTTTGTACAATGTAGGAAGCAGGATTTTAATAGTTTTACAATTTTCATTAGTTTTTATTTTTATTTAGTTTTGACTTCAGATTTTCAATTTTATACCAGTTTTAATTAGTTTTTACCAATTGTTTGGTGAAAATCCTTAGTTTCAGTTTAGTTTTGATTCGTTTCAGTTATAGTTTTAGTTGTTTGCAATAATTAAGTGCAACAAAATCCCAGTTTCATCACATCAGTCATGCTCTTCTGCTCATCCTTGGGTATGTTGCTATTGCAGCTACCAGACCCTGCACAGGTCGCCTGTCTGTCGCAGGGCGAACACGCAGAGACAGACAACTCACATTCCCACCTATGGGTTCTTTAAATAAATAAAGGCAGATGAACAACCACTGATACCAGGCAACTATAAAATGTATATCTTGGCCCCAATGAGACTATTAACTCTCGCAGCACCGGGTGTTCGTAATTTTGGTTCAAGTGAATTGATAAACTTTTTGAAGGCAATTGACTCACAGTTGTGTAGATGTCCTCGTCCTGTTGTCTCGGGATGCATCACGCTGCCTTGCCTGCGGTTAGCTTCTGTTTCTGGGGATGAGGGTTGAGTGTGCTCCCTTCTCAAGGTAAGCTAGGTTAGCCTTCTTGTGTGAGCTTTTCAAGCGCACTTTAAGGTTTGTGGGATTTTTTCCCCTTTAGAAATGTCCCTCATAATTTGTCTCTTTCCACTACAAGACACTTGCTTTATCCAAAACAGTCATATTCAAAGTAATCCCAAATTGGACTCTGGCGCTTTCTCCTGACATGATTCTGCGCGTGGACGCAGCAACACAGACGACTCGACTAACGTGCTGCCACCTGCTGGCACAATGAGACACAGCAAGCAAAAACCTGGAAACTAAACTTCATTTTCACCCTTGACACGCACACATCAATGAAAACTAAACACATTTTTGCTATAAATTCAGTTAATTTTAGTTAGTTTTGTGAACACTCATTACTGTTTTAGTTAGTTTTCCTTTTTTTGTTTTTATTTTTATTTTTTATTTCCTTTAATGAAAATGTTTTTCACTTCTAGTTTTCGTTAACGACAATAACCTTGGTAGGAAGTAGTAAAACCATTAAATGAGAAGGTGTGTCCAAACCTGTGACTGCTGCTGTACATCATCAGGTCTGTTTCCTCAGAGGCTGTGCTGCACACCATGCTGGTGATTCTTTGGGAATCGCTGTTTGTGTGTCACCAAACGTGTTAACCTTCATTACATGTTTATATAATCAGCTGAAAAATAAAAATGAAGCCAGTGCAGCATGAGTGTAATACTGGGACTCCCAGCATCCCCTGCTTGTGCCATGCAGTAATAAAGTAGCGTGCCTGATTCCACTCTGCTTTAGTTCAGTCACCACCAGACTTCCTGAAAGAAGTAAAAAGACGTTGATGAGGAATCCACACATTAAACTGTTGAATGAGTTCATTCAGGATTCGGGTGAAAGGAATAATCGAGGTCACTCTGACGAGTCCTCTGCTTTTACTCCCATCGATTTCTCACTCGGCCACTTGTGGCCAGTTTTGAATGAAATTGTCCCGCAGCTGCTCAGTGTGGATGAGTAGAAACACCAAGATGATTGGAGAAGATTCAGAGTCAGGTTTATAGAGACGATTGGACCAAATAATGGGTTTGTCTGCGGCCAGCCGCATCAGCCTGTTTGTGTTCAGGAGCTATTTGCTTTCCTAAAGTCCGATTAGGCCCGAGAGGCTAGTTTGTGCGATTGCGTGTCTCTTCTGATGTATGTCCCGTGTGTGTACACGAGTGTGTTTGCGGGAAGTGTGTGAAAGTGTGCCTGAATCCTCCCTGCACTTCTAACAGCATGCTTTGTTAAGATGCTAGGATTACGGTAATTGCAGTGGCTGCGTCTGCAGGAAACACTCGGTTTTGCTGCCCTTATCTCTGTGTGTGTGTGTGTGTGTGTGTGTGTGTGTGTGTGTGTGTGTGTGTGTGTGTGTTTGAAAAAAGTCGTGTGCATTTGATGTCTCTGCTTCTCACTCTGCTCCTGATCAGATCGCAGCAGTGAGATACCTCGAGATAATCGCCCGAGATAATAGACTTTTTATTGATTCATCTCACACAATCTGATCATTCTCTCTGGAGCATAAACTCTTGTAATTGGTGTAAATCAGCCAGCAGACTGTAAAAGATGGACGTTTATTGCCAGCAGATACAGTCTGAAGGAATATGAGCCGGTGTGAAGGCAGCTAATCGTCATCAGAGCAGCTGGAGCGGAGAGAATGACACCTGGCCAGTGTCACGAGAAGAGGTGTGTGTGTGTGTGTGTGTGTGTGTGTGTCTGTCTGTCTGTGTGTGTGTGTGATTTCGATCAGTCACTCAGATAAGTCTGGAAGCATCACTGGACTCGATGTTGTTTCTGTCTCGAGATTTGTAGAAGACGAGTGACCGCGCTGCGTCACATGTTGCTCTGTTCTCCATCTCAGGCGTCCTTGTTGTTTATTGCTTTATTAGTCAGCCTGTGTCAGGTGGCATGCAGGGACACTTAGTGAGCAGTGTGGCCTACTGTTAATATTTAATGGGTTAGCTTTTATGATCATACTGCACGTTGTTCCAAATATTACTGACATGGAAAAGATGCAGAGTGCAGAGCGGACTAAAGGTGGTCGTACCAAATATTCACTTTGAAGATCATTAAACTTGTGCAAACTGTTTCTGCCTCATGTCCTGTACTTTCATGATTTCAATAAATCACTGCACCTCAGAAAGAAATGAGGGGCGACTCGAGCACTGAAAATCATAAAGAAATAGAGATTATAAAGAATTCGAACAAAGGGTCTGATTGAATATGTGATTCAGAGACAAATTGTTTAAAGGGACGAGCCAGTCGGGACTTTCTAAAGTTTCTGCTTTTCTTTATCAAGTGTGTGATTTTTGTTTGATGCCAAGACCGTTGACAGACTTCACTTAATATGAACAAGATGCTATCAGGTTCAGTCAGATTTGAAATGGAAGAAGTCTCAGCAGGACAGTTTAGATTTCACTGAAAGTGTTTGTCTTTGCAGAAAGATTAGACTCACGGACTTTGGCAGAGTTGCAGAGAGATCTGAATCCAAGTTTATAAGCTGGGATTGTTTGTAATAAAGCAGATTTTTATCTGGACGAACCACAAGCTTCATTTGAGATGTTACCCGGCCAATGGCTGCTCTGACTCATGCACTGCTCCCGCGTCTCCTGCCTCTTATAACCCAGAGAGCCTCAAAATGTATTGTAATTATGTCAGAAGTTGGCAGATGTATTTGTTGAATCCATTTGAAATGGTGTTAGAGACAGCTTCAAAGAAAACGCTTGAATCCAGCAGGACAAACACATCTCTTAATAAGTAGATCCAGATCATACCCAGTAAAGTGTCAGTGACTTGCAAACAAAACACTTGTTAATGTCTCATTTAGCATTTCCCCCTGTCATGCATTTTCTTTATTGGATTAATCAGTGTGTCTTTAATGTGAGGTTAGTGTTAACTGTCGGGATAATGAGCCGAGCAAACTCGCAGCCTGTAAATTGATGTTGCTAAATGGTCCCAGTAATATGTTTCCTTCATATGGAGCAACTCAAACATTTAGACTCTGTGAGACTAAATAGTGAAATTAAAAAGACATTATCACACAGACATGAAAGTGATATTTTAAAAACACCCAATGAGCAGAAACGACATCAGCACAAGTAACTGGGAATGTTTTTCTCCTGCAGGTACTCGGAGCGCAGTAATACCAAATGCGTGGGGATCACTATCGAGACGCGGCCCGACTACTGCCTGAAGCGGCACCTCAGCGACATGCTGGGCTACGGATGCACCCGGCTGGAGATAGGAGTCCAGAGCGTCTATGAAGACGTGGCCCGCGACACCAACAGGTCCGTGGGTAGAAGTCATGTGACAGCAGGGCGGGGATGGCTCAGTAGGTGGAGTGGCGGCCCCATGATCGGAAGGTCAGGGGTTCGAATCCACTGAACGGCTACCCTGAGGTACCCCTGAGCGAGGTACCGTCCCTACACACCGCTCCCCGGGCGCTGCTTAGTGGCTGCCCACTGCTTCACTGAGTGAATGGGTCGAATGCAGAGAGAGTAATTTCCCCACGGGGATCAATAAAGTATACATTATTATTATTGATGGGGTTGCAGCCTGCAGGCTTTAACAGCTACTCTCTGCTTGTGTGTTTGTGCAGAGGCCACACGGTGCGAGCTGTGTGCGAGTCTTTCCACCTGGCAAAGGATGCCGGCTTCAAAGTGGTCGCCCACATGATGCCAGACCTGCCGAACGTGGGCATGGAGAGGGATGTGGAGCAGTTCATTGTGAGCTTTTTTCTTTCTCTTTAGCGCAGTTTTACCGCTAATCTGAGCTGAAGGTGAGAACGGATACGAGGAACGAGTGAGGGTTGGTAGGTTATCGGTATTACTTTGTCAATAAGAGGGAACCGCTTCCACCGGGGCGAGTGGACTTGGTTTTGGAGGTTAAATGATGGCAGCCTTTTGCTTGTACAGTGCTGTGAATCCCTGTCTTCTGCATATACAGGAAATGTTGTGAGTCCTTACAGTAATCACATTACTTTTGAGGCCTCGTTGGTGGCCTCCCTGGAAAATTCTGGTCGCTAAGGAAAAATGTGCATTCAGCGAGCAGCTGGTTGGTGGTTGCTGGAGGTCAGCAGCTGTGCTGGGTGCTGTCAGGCTGAATAAGAAGGTGCTGCACCAAAAGTGTCCTCTCGACCGCTTTGGTCACCAGCAGATCGCCACGGTTTGGATGGAAGGTGCCGACCGCTCTGCAAACACTCACTAACGAAACATCAAATGATGGTGAAACTCAAAAAAGTGAGACACAAACTTCAAATTAAAAGTTGTGCCTTCCTGCTCAAACAACACGTTTCAAAGACGCAGCTTTTAATCAGTCAATCAATCAATCAAAGCTTTATTCGTCACATGCAGGTTGCCCTGCAGTGAAATGGGACCCCCCCCCCCGACCTTACACATATAGCACAGACATTACATGGGGATACAGGTTGGAGATTGGTAGCATTAGAGAAAAAAACATTGAAATGTACACTACAGTGGGAAAGTACAAGAGGAAAAAAAGAGACCCCTACTCATGCTGTGCTTCCATAGTAGAACAGCATGAGAACAGGAAACAAAAAACTCCTCTGCACAAAAAGCACATAAATGTCCACAGCACAACTTTGTGAAGACATGACAAGCCACAGGGGTGGGTGGGGGGTGAGGAGTAATCCGAAGCAAACACAGCAGCCGCCCTGCACAGCGCTACCATTCCAGCGCGGCACACAGACCCGCCGTGTTCCCTCGCAGGAAACAAGCATCGAAGGCGTTGGAAAGGGAGGGGGGATGAGTGCGTGCTTATCAGTGTAAGTGTGTGTGTGTGCGTGTCCATAGTTCAGCTGAGACAGTGTCCTTCGCCCTGCCAGGCTAAGTAAACAGTCTACCAGCCAACCCAGGTGTCCTTGCATGGGATGGGAAGGAACAGACTCAACACAGTCGCTATCAGGGAGTTTTTTGTTCGGCTCCAGCCCGAACAGTGAGAGCTCTCTGCCCGTGCTAACGAGCGTCCAGCTGCAGACCGCCACGTAGTGATGTGTCGGTCGCGAACGAACCGCCTCTTAGAGCCGGCTCTTTGAAGTGAATGCGCGAGCCTCTTTCTCTCGCACTTTTTTCCGCTTCACTCCGCACGTGACCCTTGTGCTTGAGGAGCAGAGGGGGGAGGGGCGACTTCCTGTGTAATTTGCATAATTTTGAATCATTATGCTTTAAATTTTACTTCTGTGATCCTCGTCTTCTTTTTTTTAAACAAAAAAGTAGTCACTGGTCACTTGATTATTTTGGACCTCAGCGTTGGCCAGGATCGAATCCCTGATTGGATATTTTTATGGATTTCCTTCATAAGAAAAGTTGTAAGCGGACAGAAGTGTGTCGACATGTTCTTGAGAAACAAAATGATTAAAAGCTCCAGACTAAAAATAGCATGTTTGGTCGATCATCAGGTTTATTGTTTGTGGAATAAGTAGTCAGACCTTCCCTCTTCTGCATGGCAGCAGCGTGCGTCACCTCACAGTGCGATAGTACCAAATATGTCCCACGTGTAGCGTCTCAAAATAGACCCGGAGAAGACGGCGACAGTCACTCACAGTTGATGGAAGTCTTGTCAGATGCCACTCAACGACGGGCTCAGTTTGCTGCTGTGATTGGAAACATGGCTGAATGCGCAGAATCAGACGGGCTGCCTTCCCAGAGCGCCAAACTGTAGGACGTAAATGACGACTCGGTTTGAAGCTGCGTGCGCTCTGAGCTCATTCCACTTGTTTTGAAATCAGGTGATGAAAATGCAATGAAGGAAAAGAGCAGATATGACTAATCGGTGCAGGTGATATGACAGTGGCTGTGTAAGAACCAGCAGTGATATTGATTTCCCCTCTCGTACCTGATAATTAAACCGTGTTTGTGTTTCGTTTTTAAGCTGCTGCCTCTGATACGTGGCTCGCTTTGAAGGAGAATCTGATACAGAGATGAAAAGACCCCAAACCGCCGTGTTGCTCTGAGATTAGCTGTAACCTGCTTTCACACTCAGCTCAAAGTGAAGACATGTTTGAAAAAGATGTTTTAATCTCAGATACTTAAGTTTAAAATGTCAGAGTTTGTAGAAGCCTTGGCTAACAGCACAGCGTGATGTGGGCAGTTTGTTTGGTTCTCACAGGTCCAGTGGCTTTATTGTCTTTCCAGCCACGTGCAGTAGGGGTGGGCGATATAAACGATATACGATAGAAACGATATAAATTTGGCCAACGATAGAGATTTTGACTATACCGCTCTAGCGATAGCGCATGTTGATGATGTCATCAAGCTGCGCCTGTTTTGGTCGAAAGCATCGCAGCGGCTACAACCATTATCGTCTGCAAAATATGCCGACAGTCACAGCAAAGAGATGAAGCACTGTTGAAATATGGGGAAAGCCAAAAACTGCGCTTCCTCCACTTCCCTAACATTGATTCATTAATGTTGAATTCTCTGCAGCTGCTCTGTTCCCATGTTGTTGCAGTATATTAATGACTAACCTCGTATTGTGGATGAATAATCTCAGTTGTTCTCCTGACTGAAGTTTGGTCCGTGTACAGCATCCTGCTATGCGATTGCATTTGTCTCTGACCACCAGAATCCCTCACGTTAACTTTTATCGAGTGGAAAAAAAGTTGACGTTCATCCTCCAGCTTCACTGTGCTAATGTTATGCTAACATAGCTGTGTCGCTAGCAATCACGTAGCACAACATTATATACCAGGTAGGGGTGGGGGAAAAATCGATACTGTGTAGTATCGTGATATTTTGTATCGATGCAGGGACAGCAGAAATCGATATTTTGTTACAAAAAAGGTTTTTGTGCTCTGACTTCAGAGCATGTTGATCCTTTTTCTGAGCAAGAACCCTGACATCCCTTCACTGTCCAAATGTGTTTAACTGTTTTTGGCAGCAATAAACATGACAGTTTACTTATTTTAATTTAAGACATGTTTTATTTTAATTACGTTTAAAACTTTTTTATTTAATGTAAAATTATATTTTGTTTTAATTTACTTTCAAATTCTTCAGTTGCTGAATGGGCTGCATAGTTTTCATAAATAGCTATAATTGTACCAGATGGTTGCATCCAGTTAAGCTGGACTAGACTGTAATACAAACCGTTCAGTTTGTCAACGATAAAACTGAAATGAGAGAAAGACTGAGTGTGAGACTTTGATATTAGATAAAATGAATATTGATAACGTTTACCTTTATGGACAGAATCTGAATATCGCAAAATATTTAAAAAATTGCAATAATATCGTATCGTGGGATGTATGGTGATTCCCACCTCTACCAGGTAGTCCAACTTCAGTAACCCTGCAAACGCCACTGCTGTTTAGTTTTCTGTCTTCATTTATGTTGGAAGTGGTAGCAGAGCTGTACGTTTGAATTAGTTTCAAAAATCTCTCAGTCAGAACATGGTATGAAATGTTTAGGTGGAAACTAGCGAGCTAACTTCCTTCTAACTTGTCTGTGAAGGTTCTCAGTCATCCAGGTCATCGTAGTCAAAGGAGCTTGCAAAGAAAAGCGTCTGGACTTCTTTAAGTTGCTTGAAGACGTTTCACCTCTCGTCCGAGAAGCTTCTTCAGTTCTAAGGTCGAATGGTGGAGAGTCCCAGATATAACCTAGTGGGAGTTTCCCCCCACAGAGGGACAAAAGGACCCCTGATGATCCTCTAATCGCCTGAGCCAAGGTGTGAAACTGGGTGTGGGTCCCAATCAGCCAGAGTTTCGGGTGAGCTCATTGTGAAACCTGGCCCCACCTTATCATGTGAATTCCTGAGGTCAGATGGCCCAGGATGTGAGTGGGCGTTAAGGCGTCTGGGAAGGATCTCAAAACTGGATTATAGATGGCAGAGAGTTGGTGTCGTAAACCCCGCCTCTGTTCAAAGATGGTCGCTCACAGTGGACATAGATGCGTCTTTCACTCCTCTTTCAAACCATCTGTCCTCTCTGTCCAAAATGTGAACATTGGCATCCTCAAAGAGTGACCTTTGACCTTTAGATGCAGATGGATGCTGAGTCTTGTCCTGTGGAGGTGGCTCTTCTGTGTTGTGCCATGCGCTTGTGAAGTGGCTGTTTGGTCTCTCCGATGTAGAGGTCTGGGCATTCCTCGCTGCACTGTACAGCAAACACCACATTAAGTCTGTGTTACTCGCAGCAACAACTCCACCTCATTGTGAGTCCATTTAAAAACTCGGTGCTTTTCCTCCACATTTTGCTGCAACGTTTCAAAGAGCCGGAAAGCAAATAAACAGCAGACAGAAATGAGGCAGGTCGAATCTTCTTGCGTTTCACGCATGCGCAGGACTGGAACGTGAGCGTTTTCGACCGTTTCAATGTGGACGCACAACTCTGTGAAAACGACTGAAAACGCTAGTGTGGACGCGGAGCGTTTTCAAATCTATCCGGGCCAGTGTGGACGTAGCCTCCAGTCACTGAGCAGCTCCCACCCCTGATGAGCCTGTGTGAGCACTGAGCGGCTCGTTCAACAGACTTTTACAGGAAGGAGGTCACTCTTACCAGCAGCTGTCAGACGGCTGGACGTCCTGCTCATCGGCTTCTTTGTTCACTGTACGTTTCACCAGAATCACTCCCCCAACACACACACACACACACACACACACACACACGTGTACATATTTCTGTACATATGAACTTCAGTTGTGTGTATAGGACTACTTTGTGTCTTCCTTCTATAGTTTATATTCCCCCTTCTGTAACAGCTGTGTAACACCCAAATTTCTCAACGGTGGGATAATAAAGGTTTATTCTATTCTATTCTATTCTATTCTAGTCTATTCTATTCTAGAACAGCTCTGGCAGCAATAACTGGAAGTAGTCATGTTTTGGTCTCTGATATCTCGCTGGGGGACATGTGTCCCACTTTTCTTCACAGAAGTTCTGCTTTTATTGTGAAGGTGTGAGGAGTTCATTGGCAGATGCTACAATCCTCACCTTCATACAGGGAGGACTTTATTTCAAACATAATTATATGGCAAGTGTCTGTGAGCGGAGCGACTCATGAGAGCAGAGTAGGACTTCTCTCTGAGCAGAATAAGGAAGGAGTGCAGCCGTGAGAGCGTCTCCAGTCTGGTGCACGTCAGCTGTGGACTTCTTTCAAAGCAAACCTCACGTACATGTGTGTTCACTGAAGCCGTCGTGCCCGTGAATGTGACTCACATTGTACCGTGGAGGGCGGGACTGTGACAGGAAGCTGTATCTGTGTTTCCTTCCCTGCAGCATTTCCTCTGTCGCTCGTCCTCTCTGTCGTCTGTGTTTCTCCCAGACAGCCCAGAGTATTTTCTCTCTCGCGTCTCCTTTTCTCCTCCGTTGTCTCTCACTTGATCTCTTTCTTCTCTCTCCTCTCCAGTTGTAACGTTCCTCTCGTCTCCTCCAGCAGTCACACCGGCTTCCTCTCTGCCTCTTTTATCACACTGACACTTACATTATACAACTTGTGTGTGACTCCCCTTTGTTCCTCCTCATCATATCTAATCTTCCATGACACCCGTCATGCCAGTGAGTGGAGCGTAAAAAATATGAATTTTCACTCCAGGATCCAAACTAAGCTTTTCAGGATCCTTTTCCATAAAAATCCGAGCTAAAGCTCTTACTGACGGAGCATCCAGGAACAGCCGGTTTGAAGGACGGGAAGAAGAAATGATCAGAAAAGGTGGGGGAAATGGAGAAGAGAGGAGTGCCTAGATTTGCATTAAGATGTTTCACTTTAGTTTGCTTAATAACCTCTGGAGTAGCACACTGTGGAGTACTTCCTTTGTAATAGCAGGTCCTTATTTTATGTCTTCACCACATTTTGTGCCAGTAACAGAAGAACATTTCAAAAAGGCTGAGCAAACGTTTCCATATCAATCACAACACCAGTACAGACTGTACATCATGCAGAGCTCGAAAAGAAGATGAGTGGGCTTCTTTAAGTTTGTTAGGTTGTTAAAGCTCTCGTTCAAGAGGCTTCTTCAGTCCCAGGTGTTTAAATAGGAAGCGGTCGACCCCCTCGAGGGTTTAAACACCGGGAGCTCGTTCAGGTTCTTGACACTACGTGACCAGACAGACGGGGATCAGCGGCTGTCTGTCTGCTAAACTCATGTAAAGAAATATTAACGTGGCTGTTAGCAGTTCTGTAAGATTTTAAAAACATCTTGTAATTCAATAAACTGAAGCACCAGATTTATGCCAACGACTTAAAGCAATTGTTTTCTGAATGATTTTGTTGGTCTCTCACATTTTTGTCATGCACGAGCCAACTGGGGCCACGCTTTATCCATCGACCTCACGTTTGACTCTACAGGGTGGGCCGTTTGTATGGATCCACCGTAATAACATGTGAATGGTTGGTGATATTAAAGTCCTGTTTGTGGCACATCAGTACAGGGAGTGCAGAATTATTAGGCAAGTTGTATTTCTGAGGAATAATTTTATTATTGAACAACAACCATGTTCTCAATGAACCCAAAAAACTCATTAATATCAAAGCTGAATGTTTGTGGAAGTAGTTTTTAGTTTGTTTTTAGTTTTAGCTATTTTAGGGGGATATCTGTGTGTGCAGGTGACTATTACTGTGCATAATTATTAGGCAACTTAACAAAAAACAAATATATACCCATTTCAATTATTTCTTTTTACCAGTGAAACCAATATAACATCTCCACATTCACAAATATACATTTCTGACATTCAAAAACAAATCAGCGACCAATATAGCCACCTTTCTTTGCAAGGACACTCAAAAGCCTGCCATCCATGGATTCTGTCAGTGTTTTGATCTGTTCACCATCAACATTGCGTGCAGCAGCAACCACAGCCTCCCAGACACTGTTCAGAGAGGTGTACTGTTTTCCCTCCTTGTAAATCTCACATTTGATGATGGACCACAGGTTCTCAATGGGGTTCAGATCAGGTGAACAAGGAGGCCATGTCATTAGTTTTTCTTCTTTTATACCCTTTCTTGCAGCCACGCTGTGGAGTACTTGGACGCGTGTGATGGAGCATTGTCCTGCATGAAAATCATGTTTTTCTTGAAGGATGCAGACTTCTTCCTGTACCACTGCTTGAAGAAGGTGTCTTCCAGAAACTGGCAGTAGGACTGGGAGTTGAGCTTGACTCCATCCTCAACCCGAAAAGGCCCCACAAGCTCATCTTTGATGATACCAGCCCAAACCAGTACTCCACCTCCACCTTGCTGGCGTCTGAGTGGGACTGGAGCTCTCTGCCCTTTACCAATCCAGCCACGGGCCCATCCATCTGGCCCATCAAGACTCACTCTCATTTCATCAGTCCATAAAACCTTAGAAAAACCAGTCTTGAGATATTTCTTGGCCCAGTCTTGACGTTTCAGCTTGTGTGTCTTGTTCAGTGGTGGTCGTCTTTCAGCCTTTCTTACCTCGGCCATGTCTCTGAGTATTGCACACCTTGTGCTTTTGGGCACTCCAGTGATGTTGCAGCTCTGAAATATGGCCAAACTGGTGGCAAGTGGCATCTTGGCAGCTGCACGCTTGACTTTTCTCAGTTCATGGGCAGTTATTTTGCGCCTTGGTTTTTCCACACGCTTCTTGCGACCCTGTTGACTATTTTGAATGAAACGCTTGATTGTTCGATGATCACGCTTCAGAAGCTTTGCAATTTTGAGACTGCTGCATCCCTCTGCAAGATATCTCACTATTTTTGACTTTTCTGAGCCTGTCAAGTCCTTCTTTTGACCCGTTTTGCCAAAGGAAAGGACGTTGCCTAATAATTATGCACACCTGATATAGGGTGTTGATGTCATTAGACCACACCCCTTCTCATTACAGAGATGCACATCGCCTAATATGCTTAATTGGTAGTAGGCTTTCCAGCCTATACAGCTTGGAGTAAGACAACATGCATGAAGAGGATGATGTGGACAAAATGCTCATTTGCCTAATAATTCTGCACTCCCTGTATATGTGAGGGAGCAAACTCCTCCAGATGGGCGGTGACCATGGTGGCCATGTAGAAGTCGGCCATCTTGGATACAACTTTTGTTTTTCAATAGGAAGAGGACCATGTGACACATCAAACTTATTGGTAATGTCACAAGAACAACAATGGTGTGCTTGGTTTCAACGTAACTTTATTCTGTCATGAGTTATTTACAAGTTTCTGACCACTTATAAAATGTGTTCAATGTGCAGCCCATTGTGTTGGATTGTCAATGCAACCCTCTTCTCCCACTCTTCACACACTGATAGCAACACCGCAGGAGAAATGCCAGCACAGGCATCCAGTATCCGTAGTTTCAGGTGCTGCACATCTCGTATCTTCACATCATAGACAATTGCCTTTAGATGACCCCAAAGATAAAAGTCTAAGGGGGTCAGATCGGGAGACCTTGGGGACCATTCAACTGGCCCACGACGACCAATCCACTTTCTTCCAGGAAAGTGTTCATCTAGGAATGCTCGGACCTGCACCCATAATGTGGTGGTGCACCATCTTGCTGGAAAAACTCAGGGAACGTGCCAGCTTCAGCGCATAAAGAGGGAAACACATCATCATGTAGCAATTTCAAATATCCAGCAGCCTTGAGGTTTCCATTGATGAAGAATGGACCCACTGTCGTTGTGCCCCATATACCACACCAAACCATCACTTTTGTTGCTCCAGCAGTCTTGGAGGGATCCATCCACTGTGGGTTAGTGTCAGGCCAATAGCGGTGATTTTGTTTGTTAACACCATTCACATAGAAGTTTGTCTCATCACTGAACAAAATCTTCTGCGTGAACTGAGGGTCCTGTTCCAGTTTTTGTTTTGCCCATTCTGCAAATTCTGTGGCCGATCTGGGTCATCCTCGCTGAGATGCTGCAGCAGCTGGAGTTTGTAAGGATGCCATTTGTGAGTAGCTAATATCCGCCGAAGGGATGTTGGACTAATGCCACTCTCCAGTGACATGCGGCGAGTGCTACGCTGTGGGCTCTTGCTGAATGAAGCTAGGACAGCCACTGATGTTTCTTCATTACTGACAGTTTTCTTGCGTCCACATTTTGGCAAATCCAACACTGAACCAGTTTCACCAAACTTAGCAAGCAGTTTGCTAACTGTAGCATGGGAGATGGGTGGTCTCGTAGGGTGTCTTGCATTGAAATCTGCTGCAATGACCCGGTTACTGCGTTCACCAGATATCAACACAATTTCGCTCCTCATGTGTTAACCTCTTCGACATGTCAATGGCTGTGAACAAAGAGAAATTTGTAAATAACTCATGACAGAATAAAGTTACGTTGAAACCAAGCACACCATTGTTGTTCTTGTGACATTACCAATAAGTTTGATGTGTCACATGACCCTCTTCCTATTGAAAAAAACTAAAGACAATGGCCGACTTCTACATGGCCACCAGGGTCACCGCCCATCTGGAGGAGTTTGCCCCCTCACATATACTAATGTGCCACAAACAGGACTTTAATATCACCAACCATTCCCATGTTATTGCGGGGTATCCATATAAATGACCCACCCTGTATATCACTGGTTTACAGACAGCTGCTAATAATAGTTTGATTGAGGTCCTCTGTTTGCGAGCATTCGGAGGCGGGGGCTCCTCATTGTCTTTGGTCGAGATGAATGCAAACGCAAATCAGTCATGCTTCCTGTTATCTGTGGCTGCTGCCTATTATAATGGGCCCGCTGCTGTCTGCAGCATCCCAGACCAGTTTAAATCTGCAAAGGGCAGCAACAGGAGAACTTTGCACTTCACGCTCGTTCTGATAAAGAAATTCGATTACAACTTCCTCCCAGCCTGAGCTCCTCCCTCACTTATCTCCTGTGTACAGATGCTCCTGTTCTCAGGGAGGCATCCTAACGAGTTTCTTCTCTACCAACCAACAGAAGCTGTGAATTTACAGTCCAAACCAGTAGCAGGTGCATACTCGCCGCCCCCAGTCCCAGGTCTCCTTCTTTTGGTATCGAAGCGTTGTTATTTGTCGGATCGGCTCCCCCTCCTCCCCCTCCTCCCTCCCTTCAGCTGCACTGCAGGGCCGTGTGGGACATGTCCTCGTGTGATTATGAGCTGTGACGAGAGAGGGGGAGATTATGAGATACCGATAATGCGGCCTATTTTGGAGAATGCGCCTCCACTCCAGATTTTCACGGTCCTGATCATGATAGCGTGCGCAGAGGGGAGGAGCATGACTGGAAATCACACTGACTCCTCTTACTGCGCAGACCCAGACATTTCTTTCCTCCCACTGAATAACTGAGTGTCAGTGGATGCTGCTTCTAGCCGGGCTCGTTGCCTCTGCAGAGGCCCGTTTTTCTTGACCCGTGTGGAAAAGTCACATAAATTAAGTCAGCTCCTCCTTTTCTCTCTGACCCCGTTTCATCAGTTTCAAGAAGCTCAAACAAACTCTCTGCTTCATTCCAGAAATAAAACTTTGATGCAAATGTGAATTGTTCTCTGTTAAGCGGTGAGTTTAAAGTGCAACATGAATCTGCTTGTTCCAGGAGTTTTTTGAAAATCCAGCTTTCAGGCCAGATGGACTGAAACTGTACCCCACTCTGGTCATCCGAGGCACGGGTCTGTACGAGCTGTGGAAGACCGGCCGGTACAAGAGCTACACGCCCAGCGCTCTGGTGGATCTCGTGGCTCGGATTCTGGCGCTGGTGCCGCCCTGGACCCGAGTGTACCGAGTGCAAAGGTGAGTGGATACGCTTGATGGTACGTGAGCTGCGTGCACGATTCTCAATAATTCCAGCACATGGCTAAAGCCAGGTCATGCTTCAGAGCTGCATCTGTAGGGTGATGAAGTTTAACAAACTCTGTTATCAGGAGAAAGCCTCAAAGATGCAGTCAGTAACTGTTTGAGGTTATTTCATAGAACAAAGATGCTAAACTCATAAATATGCATGTACAGCTTCCAACAGGTCGATGTGTTTGAATGAATGTAATAAAAATGCACAGAGGCAGCGGTTTGTGGAGGAAGTGACTCACATATGGGGCTCACCCAGCACTGACACACACACACACACACACACACACACACACACACACACACACACACACACACACACACACACACCGGGAAAAAGAACGGTGGCCAGTTTTTCAGGTAACTTTGTGCTAAAAACATCAAAATACTGCAAAATATTCAGTGGATTGTATTTTATTATATTATTTTATTTTATTCCTTAAATATATTAAATATCCTCGTGTGTGCAAAATGTCTTTTTTGGGCCATAACTGAGTACAATCCAAATGTAATATAAAAAACTCATTTGTCTTTTTACAGCCACCACAGCGACGATTATTACAGTAGAATCTGCAGATGTTTTATACGTCTAATAGGAATTAATTTGAGGTGTGACTTATGCAAAGCTACAGGAATGGAATGCAAGAATAAAAATGTGGAGATGAAGCTGAGATGAACGGTTCCTACAGGAACCCCAAAGTGTTTTTGTTTGGGCGGGGTCAGGTTAACTGGTGACTCTAAATTTCCCTCAGGTGTGAATGTGAGCGTGAAGCATGACAGCAGAGCTGCTTCTGTATAAAAAAGAAATTCTGTTAGTGCAGAAAACCACGAGTGCAGTACTGTACCAAAGATGTGGAGCGCCTCTGCTGTTCAGTCATTTCTTGTATCATCCGCCCATCAGGGACATCCCCATGCCGCTGGTGAGCTCTGGTGTGGAGCACGGCAACCTGAGAGAGCTGGCACTGGCCAGGATGAAGGACATGGGCACTGAGGTGAGACTATAAGGCCTGACATGCTGTGCGTCAGCTTATTTTAAGGGAGGAAGCTAACGGTGTTTTCCAGCTGGGATTTGATCCGACAAAAGGGGAGAACAGTTGAACTCGAGTGGCGACAAGTGCCAACGTGCAAATGCTGACTGTGAGAGTAATTTTCCCGCTGTAGCTGTTGTGGGTAAGATGACAGATTAAAACGCCACACAGGTGTAGCTGAGGACTGCTGGAGCACAGAATTGCGTACCCTCCCGCCCAGCCGACCTCCTCCAGCATTTATTGAATTTATGCTGGAAAGTAGATTAGAACGTGGGTACGAGCCCAGCCAAGCTGAAAACACCAGGCTGGGCTGCACATGCGAGAGTCAGCAGCTGCAGAGCGTCGTTTAAAGAGACTGGATTTAAAAAGCAGCCGTTATCAGACAGCGAGAGCCGAGCTGAAACGCCACCACAGAAAGAGCTCTGCGTTGCTCTTCCCAAAAACACCAACTACCCTCACGCCTGTCTGGCTGAGCTCCACACACGGCTACGAACCAGAATCACGCTGCGTCGATCTCACACGCAGCTCTGCGCTGTTATGCTGATGTTGTGATGCCAAATTATTCAAACTTGACCTCCTTCTCTTGTTGACGCTGCAAACTTTTCCAGCCGGTTTGCAGAAAGCTGCTCCTCTTTGTTTACCTCAACTCTTTCCCTGTTTTAAACACAACTAATGCTGTGATGAAGTCTGTAGTTCAGGCTTTAAACCGCCGTGAGCACTCGAGGGCAGAACAGCTGAATGAATGTGGCCTTCGAGTGAGGAGGTGGAGCTCAAACGACTCGTGTCAGACGGGATGAATACGAATTAGTTTGAGCTGGGAGTCACGCGCAGCGACTCTACAGGTGAGGTACTTATTCCCGAGAGGTCACCGTAGCAGATGGACGTGCACATTTGATTTTAGGAAAGATGATAGCTCCCCTTTACCCGGGCTTGGAGCCAGTGCTTCCTGATACTGGACTCGAGTCTCCTCCTGGCCTCGACCCGGGGATGCGTCGTGTTCGCCGCTGCAACGCTGAGCTCCTCTAGAATCCAAGGATAAAACTTTGAGGCTGGAAATGAGCAGAAATGGTCCCCTTTAAGACACAGCTGGCCATCCTTGAAACAGAAAGCTTTAAAGTTCGAATCCGTAAGATTTCAGGCCTGGTTCATTTGGAGACACAGCGGTTACCGTGGTAACAGCAAGTGCCCTTTATCTGTGCTTAGACAGCTGCTGAGAGCAGAGGAGGGACCGGTGCCAACGAGGCTCCAGTTTGATCTTAGGCATTGCTGTGGTCTGAATTCGTGTTGCACACGCCGACAGAGCTCCTCCCATTACAGCAGGGACACGCCTCGGCTAACCAGCTGATCACCATTTACACAGATAAACAGTCGAGCCCCCCCACACCCCCAGATCCCTAATGGGGCTCCATACTGTCATCAGTGACTTACGACCGTCTAACACGGTAACACCTCCAGCAACAGCTCGCTGACGTGTTGCGTCTTTCTGAAAACGTTTCACCTGTGGCTTGAGCCGTGGCTTAGATCTGCATAGGAGCAGGTAACACCGCAGCCCACAGTCACACTTCCTGTCTATCGTTTTGTGACTGTGTGCAGTTAGACTGCAGGTCCAGACGTGGAGCCACATTTAACTTGTGAGAAATCTGAGATGATAAAAGTCTGTTTTATATTAGAGGTGGGAATCACCATACATCCCACGATACGATATTATCACAATACTTAACGCACGATACGATATTATTGCAATTTTTAAAAATATTTTGCGATATTCAGATTCTGTCCATAAAGGTAAACTTTATCAATATTCATTTTATCTAATATCAAAGTCTCACACTCAGTCTTTCTCTCATTTCAGTTTTATTGTTGACAAACTGAACGGTTTGTATTACAGTCTAGTCCAGCTTAACTGAATGCAACCATCTGGTACAATTATAGCTATTTATGAAAACTATGCAGCCCATTCAGCAACTGAAGAATTTGAAAGTAAATTAAAACAAAATATGATTTTACATTAAATAAAAAAGTTTTAAACGTAATTAAAATAAAACATGTCTTAAATTAAAATAAGTAAACTGTCATGTTTATTGCTGCCAAAAACAGTTAAACACATTTGGACAGTGAAGGGATGTCAGGGTTCTTGCTCAGAAAAAGGATCAACATGCTCTGAAGTCAGAGCACAAAAACCTTTTTGTAACAAAATATCGATTTCTGCTGTCCCTGCATCGATACAAAATATCACGATACTACACAGTATCGATTTTTCCCCACCCCTATTTTATATATAAGCTGCATGTGCAGGAGCATTATACTGATGAGCTGTAACAGCTGTGAGGTGATTGGACTTTCTAATTCGTCTGTGTGTGTGTGTGTGTGTGTGTGTGTGTGTGTGTGTGTGTGTGTGTGTGGGTTTGTGCGCCTGCAGTGTCGTGACGTCAGAACCCGGGAAGTAGGCATCCAAGAGATCCACCACAAAGTCCGACCTTACCAGGTAACCGACGCCCTCACTCGCAGCGTGAGACGGGCCGAGGAGACGTTGTGGTTTCCTGATGCTCCCTAACACAGATGTCTGTGTGCAGGTGGAGCTGATACGGAGAGACTATGTGGCCAACAGCAGCTGGGAGACCTTTCTCTCCTATGAAGACCCTGAGCAGGACATCCTGATCGGTCTGTTGCGGCTGCGCCGCTGCTCTCCACAGTCCTTCCGCCCGGAGCTCAAAGGAGGCGTGTCCATTGTCCGTGAGCTGCACGTGTATGGCAGCGTGGTCCCTGTGAGCAGCCGAGACCCGAGCAAGTTCCAGCATCAGGTGGCTTACACTTTCACACACATGCACACACAACAACAGATATGCCCGTGACGGTTTCGCTCCGAGCCTCTCCGAGTTTTTCTCCACACCGGCCGAACCTCAGAAGCTCTGAATGTTTTCAAACCAATTGTATTTGTGTTGCGTGTGCAGGGGTTTGGCATGATGCTGATGGAGGAGGCTGAAAGAATCGCCAGGGATGAGCACGGCTCCTGCAAACTGGCTGTTATATCAGGTGAGTCGATGCAGACGATGTGAACTGTTCTGACACAGAAAAAACAAACACTTTAGTTTGTAAAAGTAGACAATCTTTAGTAACTGTAACCACGGAGACCACAGTGAAAGGAGGAAAAATCTTTACCCTTCACCAGAAATTTGATGCTTTTAATCTGAAGGAGCAGAGAAGTGTTTTTGAAGATGTGGCCGAGACTGAATTGTACACTGTAATAACTGACTACTTATTTTTTTAAGTGCTGGTTTACACATTCACCTAACAACAGAAGGATCCCTGGTTTGATCCCGGGATGAGACTTTGCCAAATCAAACAGGGGGCCCGCCCGGTGTGCTGAGGCCTCGTGAACAACACAGATTTATCTGTGACGAGCCAATAATGTCACTGCGTGTGTCAGACTGAGAGATTATCAGGAGCCGGTGATGTGAATGTTTGGGTCCTGTGACACTGAGAACGCTGTGATTCATCCTGCAGGTGTAGGAACAAGGAACTACTACAGGAAGATGGGCTACGAGCTGGAGGGACCGTATATGGTGAAGGACCTGTACCGGCCGGGAGCGGACTGAAACGGACTTTATTTATCAAAACAGCACTCTGGGACGCGAATATTAATGTGATGGTGTTCTGCAGTATCGGAGGCGGTGCTGGTCGGCTTGTTTTATCTGGAGCACACAGAGGCCGCCGCTGCTCCATTTCTTCTGTTTTTTAAAGATAAGGAGACGTACGAGAGGATGTAAGGAATTAGGGAACGCTATCTAGGGTGAAGCCAGCCTTGTGTTTTGAGTTCAAATTAAGATTCTTTAAACGTACAGTGTCCTCATATGGGCGCCTTTTATTTAAAGTTGCGCATTTCCGAGTCTCCCCCTTTTTCTGTAAACACGGGTCCCGGTCGCACCGCTCAGACTCTTTCACAACAAGCAGCACTGATTCACTTTGACGTGGAACAAGAGCCAACCTGCCGAGGCATTTTTAATTCCACTCCAATGATCCGTGCGCGCAGCGGAGAAAAATCGGCATATCTGGGTATCCGTGAAATAACCGTTTGCCTGGGATGGAATGAGACGCCTGCATCACGGTTCCAGTTAATCATGTTTATGTTGCAATCACATAGAAACCCATTACGAGGGGAGCGTTCATTAACGGACGGCGGCGGATGAACAAACAGTGGAAAGCGTCCTCGCCGGGCAGCTGTTGTTTTGATTTGTAGGGCAGGAAATTGAATATTAGCGTTACATAAAAGCGTCTCAGTTAATCCTGTTTCTTGTGTTTTCTGTCATGCCTTCTTGTCTTTTTCTGGAACAATAAAGTATATTTCAGTAACTGCTTGTGAGATTTTGAGTTGTTGTTGCAGGGAGACCTTTGAGGCGTTAAAACTAAACGACAGAAAGGTGGAAAGCTTCCAGGGGTAAAGGTCACATCCTATCAGAGCCTCTGATAATGTGATCCTCATCGCCGGGGGTTGGTAGCAGACCCGCGCCGAGAGCTCATTTGACAAATCCTTTCCGGTCAAATCTCGTACCTGTCCTGGCTGCTGTTTTAAACCACAGTCACAGGAAAGCGTTTGTCATCAAACATAGCGATAAAGGGGGCTGACATGGAGACCTCTGCCTCGTGTAGGATTCGACCGCACGGGCGACTGGAGCTGAACGGATGCGGCCGCTGTGTCGTGACTGCGCTGTGTGTGTTGCAGTCCTGACGCAGTGAGGTACACGCCACACTCGGGCTTTTCTCTCCACGCTTGTTCACTCCTTCTATCAGCTGTGAAATCTGAAAGGACTCCTCGTCCCCCACCCGCGCCGCCACACTGTGCGGAGTCGGGTCTCATCTTCTCTGCGACACGAGCCGAGGTGCAGCAGGCTGAAGGTTACAGAACTGCCCACTAACATTACCACAGTGAGAGATGAGAAAGGCATCGAGCTGTGGTGAGCTTCAAACCGTTTTAGACGCCCGGCCCAAAAGTCGAATTTAAGTAAACAGATGTGAAGCTGTTTAAACTCTCGCAGTGTAAAAATAACGACAGAAGCAGGCCGGTAATCCTGTTTTCAGACTGAGAGTGAAAATATGATTTGAAGTGAGGAAATATTTAAACGTTTTGTCTCAGCTGAGCTCCCGACGCAGAAGAGTCAGGTGCTGTATTTAAACGATGAAGAGTCCTGTATGATCCAAACGCAGAAGTTATCACGTCCTCTGAGAACCTGAGGCATGAATTTAACTTTAATACAAAACTTTTTTTCTCATTTCTGAATCTGAGTTATGTAAAAAAAAAAGTTTAAGTACCAAACGCTCGTGTTTATAAAAAGGATCCTTCACGTTGGTCCAGGATCAACATCGTGTTGTCTGAGCATCAGTTAGCATTAGCCAAGACTTTGCTACTTAAACATTATCACAAGCAAACCAACATGAGCATCGTAAATGATAAAAGAATAATATAAAAGAAAATGAATAAAGAAAACAACGTTATGGTTACAGAAACAAAACGAACATGTCTGATTGGCTGGATCGGGACCAACGCTGTTATGATGATGCACCAACACACACCAGATACACCTCCGCCCTCCAACTAGTCGCAGTAGACACCTGCTGCTCCCTGAGCTTTATCAGAGCTTGCTTCCTATCAAAGGGGAGTTCTTTCTCCCCACAGTTGCTCACAGTGAATTGTCTAATTGTTGAGGTTCTCTCTCACATTCTGCAGGGTCTATGCATTATGCATTACCCCGAGGTGAATATGATCGTGAACTGGTGAATGAATTGAAGTTGAATCACAATGTGGTAATCTATTTACATCCCATTCACGAGTTCACATTGTAGGAGAGAAGAAAGCGAAATCTCAGCAGAGAACTGGAAACCAGCTTGAGCTCACTCTGCCGAACCACAAAGTCTCATCAAAATTCATCAAGTGTTTCCAGTCAGAATGACTCAAATATTCGACCAAAAGTTAATTCTGAGTTTAAAAAACAAACAAATATGCAATAATTCAAATAATTCATCCTCAGCAGTGAATCAAAATGACTCGGATGACCACATTTTTATGGCGCTGATATTTACAGCTCAGACTTGAGTGTCTCAACAAAAGCTTAGCTCAACCACATGTTCACGTTCTGCTGTTAGCATTTAGCTCAAAGCCCCGTGTTTCCCACGTTTTTATTTAAACCTTAATTTGTGGGAAAAAATATAACTAAGAGATTTTTTTTTAGTCAAACAAGTTTTTCCAGATTTATGCTTTTAACTTTAACACTCACAGTACAATGAAAGAGTTAGTGCGCCTGTAATGTTTCTTCCAGCCCACACTTGCTGTAAGTTGATCCCTTCCTAATGCAATTCCAATTTTGAGTAATGGGGGATAAGAGCCTTTGGCAAGTACAAGTTAGCCAAATCAAGTTGGCGTCGTCTAAAGATAGTCTAGCACGAAATTCCCTCCTAATGTTACTGTCATTCAGTAAAGACATATGAGGGAATGAAAGATAACATCTAACATCTGCTGAAACTTCATCGGTTAACATTGAGACGCAGTGGGCTATAAATATGAGCTGGAGATTATGGTTCCCATCTGTAATATTGAACTTCTAATTGTTTCTGTACACTCTGGCTCGTGTACGTGAAAAGTGACACAACATGAGTAATTTTGCTTTTGTACAACACTTGACTGGATTTGAAACGAAGGATCTGGTAGCTGCTCACAGAACTCTGAGTGTGTGGTCCAAAGTGGACTTTAGGAGGGACCAGATTTGGTGCATTTGCAAAAAGAACAACTAAAGGAATCCTTTAGAGCAGGGGTCGGCAATCCTGGGCACGCGTGCCGAAGGGTTAACTGATGGCACGTCCATAGCTGGACTGGCCATCGGGCATTTGCCCGGTGGGCCGATGGTGATTTTTCGTTTTTATGGGCCGATGATCTTATTATTATTTATTTTGTAGTAACGGTATAAACAATGAAAGGTGGTGGATTGGCCAGATGCTGGAAGATTTGTAAAAATATGTCTGTGAAGGTTCTCAGTCATCCAGGTCATCGTAGTCAAAGGAGCTTGCAAAGAAAAGCGTCTGGACTTCTTTAAGTTGCTTGAAGACGTTTCACCTCTCATCCTAGAAGCTTCTTCAGTTCTAAGGTCAAATGGTGGAGAGTCCCAGATATAAACCTAGTGGGAGTTTCCCCCCACAGAGGGACAAAAGGACCCCTGATGATCCTCTAATCGCCTGAGCCAAGGTGTGAAACTGGGTGTGGGTCCCAATCAGCCAGAGTTTCGGGTGAGCTCATTGTGAAACCTGGCCCCACCTTATCATGCGAATTCCTGAGGTCAGATGGCCCAGGATGTGACCTTAGAATTTGACCTTAGAATTGAAGAAGCTTCTCGGATGAGAGGTGAAACGTCTTCAAGCAACTTAAAGAAGTCCAGACGCTTTTCTTTGCAAGCTCCTTTGATTTGTAAAAATAACTCAGTTGTTTGGTGGTGGCTATGGTGGAGCTTCCAGCAGGTGGATGAGGGAAAGGCGAGGCAGGAGAAGGAGAGACCTGAGGCAGCCGCCGGTCCGAGTGTCAGGTGAACTGAACTTCAGGTAAGAAGTTATGAGCTGCAGTCTCTCTGGGTCAGATATAAACCAAGTTTAGGTGGAGTTTATTTTCGTTGTGCTGACTTTTTCTTCAGCTAGGATGGAAAAAGACACAAAGCTGGATTTATTCTGCGTCATTACGCTGTCAGCGGCCTCTTCTTCTCTCATTCTCTCCCCCTGCCTCTCCTGTTGCTACTTCAATCATGAAACTGATCAATGATCAGCTGATCGGCTTTTCTCTCTTGTTTATCGCCCACTTTGTGCCAGAAAGAGGAAACCAGCGGATGTCGCGCTAAACAACAGCAGCACGTTTAAGCTTGATCAGCTGTTGTTAGAATTTATTTAATATTAATTTCTAGTATCAGCTGATGTTTGCTGGAGCCACAGCTGTAAAGCTGCTGGTCATGATGTCGGTTTGGATATGTGGTGAGAGGGAAACATGAAGATGAAACCAGGAGATGTCCTTACTGAATCATCAGAGCTGAACAGGTGATGGAGAAACAGGTTTACCTTTTAGGTGACATGGATGAGTTGAAGTTATGAACTGTTTCTGAGAGACAAATAACACCAGGATCCTTTTCTAAGCAGCTGACAGCTGGTAACTGTGCAGGGACGGGTCTAGCAAAGTTTTGCCAGGGGGGCAGGTAGGGCATTAACAGGGAGAGGGGGGCACAAAGAAATACTTTTCTTTCTTATTCTCATTTAAAATATCTCACTTTTAATAAATAATTATCTGAGTCTTACAACCAAAGTTTTTATCTGATGTAAAATGTATAGAAATCATACATATACCAACAAGACAGCGTGCATCACTGTCACAACAGCGTTTGCATTCAAAGGCTTTATGGGGGGCCGGTCTCTCGTCAAAATGCCCGGGCCGATTCTTTGTCCCAGTCCAGCCCTGGGCACGACACGCAGTGAGTTAATCTGAGAAGGTGCATTAAAAAATAAATGGCCGGGCCAGCGGTGCACATCGCAAATTAACTCGCATACACACATTAGTTGTGCCGTTTCGTAATGACGGTATCTTAGCTAACAACCCCAACTACCAGATTCAACTTGTAATTGGCTAAAAACAACAGAGGGACGTTGCTAGCTGGCAGTTTTTTCGAGCGATGTTGAAATTTCCACATTCAGACACTTCAAATGCTTCAGCAGCTGTCTGCTCAGCGCAGCATCAGCACCGCGGAAATACACGGATACATCCGAAGACTCGAGACTGATCAAACCAGAAAGCTTTAATGAGCAGCTGGTTTGCCTCGCATTAACTGGCTGAGTTAATACCAGTTAATGCGACACTAGATGGCACTCATCATCAGAAAGGTTGCTGACCCCTGCTTTAAATAAAAGGCAGGACGGATCCATACTTTTGTTCATGCCAAATTCTGATCCATCATGTGAATAGTAGCGAAATTTGAGACGTGTTCTCAGCAACATTTTCACATATGCTCTGTGTAAACTGCATGTGGACTCAAAGTTAAATGCATTTAGAGATGCGCTTCTGCACGCCGTGGTTCAAACAGAACTTCTGCAGGTTTGCTTAATGACGTCTACATTCCTGAATTTATTGAATTGCTGCCACGTGATTGGCTGATTAGATATGCGTTGGCAAGCAGTTGCACAGGTTTACTCAGTGGCTGGGTTTACTTGATAACGTAGCCGGTGTTTGTGATTCTGTTTTGGGGATTCGTGCAGAAGACATTTAATGTTCCACCTGCACAGGTTCTGTGGTGATGAGCCGGAGCGATCCGTCCTCTACAACCTCTGTGGACAAGCATTCAAAGGTCGTGTTTGTGATGTACTGGCCTCTGTCACAGACAACCTCGCTGAGCGCAGGCGCTGACCGTCACCTCACTAGCTTAAATCGCTACTTTATGGGCTCAAAACGTGGTCATAAATATTTTGTACTTGTAAATCAGTTTCGTATGTGTAAAAAGAATTTGTGCGTGCGTAAAAAAGATTTGTGTGTGGACTTAGTCAAAATAAACCCTGCAAGTTACAAGTACGAATTTTGACCCTATTTTTCTTCCTTTCATCTGATTGGCCAATGTCATGTCAATCACAAATGTAACAATCCAATCAGAGAGCAGAGATGGGTTTGGCTGTCGGAGGGGCGCTTTTTTTTGAACTGCAGGTCCTTGAAGGGTAATACAGTTTGAAGCTGGAGGATCTCTATATAAATATCCAATAGCAGCTAGGTCCCCTAACTTTCAGTAGCTGTTGAAAGGAAAAAGTTGTGGTATATCAGTGGTTAGAAATACCGTTATTACTTTAGGATTAGTTTAACACAAAGTCAGGGCTGACCTGGGACCATTGCTGTGAGTCACAGTGCGCAGCATAAAAGTCCTTTCACATCAGAGCAGGATGTGCTGCTAATGCTAACTGCTAACTAAAAGCAAAGGATCCAGAATTTGTTGCGCTGGCTGCTGGGCTCTGTGGGTTTTTGCAGCAGCTCTACCTGTACTAGATGCACCTGCTCCTTGTCGTTTCTATCTCTGACTTTATGTCCTCTACAAGAGTTTGGTTTTTTTGCTAGTTCTTCAAATGTAAAAACATGTATGCTAATTCATAACGAAGAAAGCTTTGTAATGAAGACTGTCATTTACAAAACACTGCCCGCCCCCACCCTGCGTTCCGCAGCACTGTTGAAAAGGCTGTGGAAGTCCCTATATTAAACACGTAGACCTGTGACACAAAAATCACCAAACTCGGACGACCACAGACTGTTTTCCTTTGTGGTGATGAAGGAAAACGCTGGGTTGGCATGTAAAAGGGCATTTATTTCCTTCAAAGACCTGCAGTTCAAAAAAAGCGGCCTTCCGACGGCCAAACCCATCTGTTCTCTGATTGGATTGTTACATTTGTGATTGACATGACATTGACCAATCAGATGAAAGGAAGAAAAATAGGGTCAAAATTCGTACTTGTAACTTGCAGGGGTTTTTTGGGGCTAAGTCCACACACAAATCTTTTCACAGATACAAAGCTGATTTACAAGTACAAAATATTTATGACCACATTTTGAGCCCATACTACTTCCCTCTAATGTCCGAGTCTCCGTGCGCTCGGTGTAACAGCCTTATTGAGCAAAGAGTTCATTTATTCCACAGGTCAATGTTTGACTTTAACTACACTGCAAGCATGAATTTTACATGAATAAAAATTCCCGTTACCACTGATTAAAGAGGTTATAAATCCATCTTTATTTAAATTACATGAGATTAACAAGAAATTTAGGACACAGTTGATGTTATAATCGATCTCCATTCATCCACGCATGTGACTGAGACTGATGATCACTAATAAACAGAGTGAACACTGCGTGGATATGATCAGCAACAATCCACATGCCTGGCTTTAATTTCCTGTTCAGGAGGAGACGTTAGCGACCGTCCGTCACAGCGAGCCTTGTGCTGTGCAGCAGATATGACACAAGTTTGAAAATCCTGTAAACAGCTGACGGCGTCACTAACTCAAAGCAAACACGTGAAATGAAGAAGAAATATTTACAAATGACAAACTCAAATATTAATGTTTGAATGCACACAGGCAGGAAAAAAGACGCTAAGTGCCTCTGAGAGTAAGTAAACTGACGTATACAAAGGTTATATTTCACTAAAACAGAAGAATAAATAGACATTTTGTTCTGAAGATTTGAGGTGAGAACGTTTGAGTGAAACTGAGTATTAAAATCATGTCCACACACACCTTTGTGAAAATATATAACAGCATAAACTGAAACATTACAGCTTAGACACAAAAATAGTATCACAGAGTTATTTCAGCACACACAGCATTATGTAGTCCGACCCACGCTACAGATTTAAGCCTACTACTTTTATGTCCTTATAGCTCAGTAGAGCCATACCTAGGCTAAATTAATAATAATAATAATAATAATAATAATAATAATAATAATGTGGAATTAAAAAACCTTTAAACAAACAGGACGAACTGCAGTCTGGGCTCCTTACTGTCGTTCAGCCCATTACAGTCTTTCAAGTGTACTCTGTGTCAGTGGGAGTCCTCTCTCAGAGCGGAGCGCACCCTGGCCCCCAGCTGGTCAGCCGTCGGCCGGGCGTCCGGGTTTGAGGCGAGCATCTCTGAAAGCAGGGCGCACGTGGCAGGGCCGGGAGGGGGCGGCAGCGGGGGCGCTCTCTTAAACTTCGTCGGGATGCACAGCTGGAGCTCTGCATTCTCCCACAGAGCCTCTCCCAGCGGCATCAGCCAGCCTGAGCGTCCCTTGCACACGTAGGCGCCTGAAGGGGAAACGGGGAGGAAGACGGGTAGGTTAGACACGGCAGAGCGCCTCAGACCTCAGTGACTTTGAGAAGCTGGCGTGGAATATTACCAGGAATTACTAACAGGGTGTGCAAGATGTTCAGAGCACGACGAGACACACTTTATTAATGAGTCATTCATGGACTAATCAGAAACAACATAATTACAATTAAATGACAAGGAAAAACGTGGAACACAAAAGTGTTTAAATTAAATTGACGCTGGGATTTTCTTAGCTCTCATAAATTGCTCTCTTTGTGGAGACTATTTGTGGATGGCTCAGTAAAACTATTTCCCTTCTATGTGTCTGCATGTGGCAGACTGTTAGTATGCATGTGATAAAAAGCTTGTGTGACATTTCTTATGTATCGGTCCTTTACAAAGAAAATGGAGATTCAATAAGAGCTCAGGGCCAGCATTACTCCTTCACAGGAACAATCCATCAAGCATCACATGATGAACTGAGGGCTCTGATTGGCCCTGTGACACAGCATCAAGTGTAATCAGTCTGGCTTAGAGTGCTACGGCGTAAGAGTCGGATCATTATTAGCAAAGATGAGATGACGTTCAGGCACCTACTCCAAGGTTTAGCTAACATGACCCCAAGATGACGGAAACCCGTAAAGGTTCTAGCTCTGACTCCACGGACAGTAATCCTGTCACACGTCAGTTTCCTTGGATGCAAACACTTCCTGCACCTCACTTTAACAATAACTGTTTACATTAAAAAAGATTTAGACACACGGATGGTGAAACGAGTGTTTTCATGTTTAAATGTGTTCACAGACTGTGATTTGGTCACTACATGATGTCAACACTTTGAAAGGTGTTCAGTATATTTCAGCCCGACCTGTCCACAGGTGTCATTACATACAAGTGTATGTGCTTGCTTCTGTAGGCTGAACATGATCCTAACCCATGAGCAGAAAGAACTTCCTGCCTCTGATCTTCAGAATCAAAGTTGAAATATTTGAGCTTCTTTTCTTCCTTTTGCACCAGAAGATTTTGATAAGTGTAATCAAGAAACCATAAGATAAAACTGTGAACTCACTTGAACTGGTCATTTGTCATCATTAGACATAAGACAACTACATTAACTAACAGAAAAATGAGATTAATGGAGGGAAACTAATAAAGCCGCATCACTGTGCTGCAAAAATTTTAAAAAGTCATTTGAAAAGCATCGGTTGGTACTTTAGCTCAACACCAGGTTTTTGAGGTAGTGTGACCAAAATCACAGAGGACCCTAAGGTGACACATTGTTCATAAAAGCCTGAGGTCAACACTGAAGTCTGAGTAACGCTGGCCCGAGTCAGAGCCCAGCAAATCATTGCCTAACCTGACTGAGCAAAACGCCATGAAGGCTTTCCAGGCCTAAAGCACAGGAGGCTGAGTCTGGCTTTTCTGTGATTGGCTCCTCTCCGCTCCCCTGGATCGTTGTGTAAGCATGTGGGCGTGCACATCCTCAGACACGCTAAAGTTAAATAATGGAGCGTTATTTCTACCTTTGAAACACCTTCAGTTGAATCTCTCGGTTTTCTCTTTGTGATAGCTGAGCTGCTAAACTCTACTTTTTTTATTAAAGGGAAAAATGATCCACTCACACAACTCTCCAATTGTAAGCATCTTCTTTCAGCATAAACATCAACGACTCAGGGAAGTTCTCGGGCACTAAACTGGGGGATAATGCTTCACATCGCCCCGCTGCTCGGTCTCCTCTGAGCAGAATCGGGTTTGTGCGAACAAAATGAGACGTCGGTGTTGCAGCCATTTCATTACTCTCTGAGAGCAGAACAGCGCTCTGTGTTATTGTACGTCGAGACGCTGCACCATCCGACGGCCACGCGGGTTTCTGACGAGACATCAAGAAAAGAAATTAAAATCTCACTGCGGAGCTCCAGCGCATGGCTCGGTGCCCTCCTCTGCTCGAATCGAACTGCCAACAACTTTGGAGACGTTATACTTCCAATGCCACGGCATCAGAGTTTGATGACAATGCTGACGTACGAAAAGGACAAATTATGTTGTCATACACAAATACCAACTCATCTGCCACTTAGGAAAATATAGGCAATCGTCTTTAAAGCTGTAGCAACAGACTGAGGACTCATTCGTGTAAAACTTGGAACCACCGACTGAGCTGCTGCTGACCACAAAACCTCTCAGATCAGAGATTGTGTTTGACAGAGTTAGTGTGTTCATCTCTTCTCTGGATAATCAGTTTGGCTTCAAACCAAAGCGCGGCACTGACATGTGCATATATGCACTCAAGGAAATAGTCAGTTTGTACAGGGCTAAAAATCCATCTGTCCTCGTGTTTCATTGATGCCTCTCAGGCTTTTGATCGAGTGAACCACAGAAAACTTTTTGATAAACTGAAGAGACGGGGAGTTCCTCAATACATGGCGAGGATTCTCTCTTACTGGTACGCTCATCAGAACATGCAGGTTAAATGGGGAAGCAGTATTTCTGCCCCCTTTGGTGTCAGACAGGGTGGGATTTTGTCTCCAATTTTATTTAATTTGTATGTTGATGATTTGTCCATACAGCTGAGAGCCTGTAACACTGGGTGTATATTAAGTAAAGCACTGATAAATCATCTCATGTATGCAGATGACCTGGTTGTTTTTAGTCCAAGCAGTGCTGGGTTACAGGATCTTCTTAATGTCTGTACTGAATATGGTGTGCAATATGACATTGAGTACAATGCTGCTAAAAGTGCTGTTTTGATATGTAGAACCAAGCAGGATAAACAGCTAAATTTCCCTTTGTTTAAACTGGCACAAAAACCTCTTGAAGTTCTTAAAAAGGTGAAATACCTCGGTCACTTTATTACTGAGAAAATGAATGATGATGATGACATATACAGACAGCGGTGTAAGCTCTATGTGCAGGCAAATTCAGCTTTTGTTCACTTCCAGTTAAAGTGGCTTTGTTTAAAGCGTATTGCACACGCTATATACTGCCCCCTTGTGGTCATCCTACAAACAATGTAGCATGCAGAAGCTGCATGTTGCATATAATGATGCAATGAGAATCCTTTGCAGGATACCTAGAAGTGGTAGTGCCAGCCAGATGTTTGTAGCTGTGGGTGTTTGGACTTTTAAAGCACTTTTAAGAAAGTTAATGTTCAGTTTTAGAGAACGACTGGATGGTTCGAGTAACAGTATAATTTTAGCACTTACAGATCCAACACTGAGTGGTTCCCGTTACTCATCCAGTCTCAGAAAGCACTGGTTAAAGTGTTTGTGTATTTATTGATTTATTTTAAGTAATTGTGTTTTATGTATATTATGGTTTTATATTTTTACTAATGCTTTATATACTTATTTATATACATATATATATTTAATGGTGTATACCTTGTGTTGTGGGGGGTGGGGGGGAGTTGTGTGTGTGTTTCTTGTCTTGTTTTTATGGACATGAAGTCTGCCAATAAAGATTGAATTGAATTTATTAGCAGCGTCCTCCTGAAATGCGCCAACAACATCGAGAGTAACGTCCTCCTCTCCGCCCCTTAATGCTCTCTTGTCGCTATGGTAACGCATAAACATTTCTTTCAAAATAAGACGCACAACTACGACACGGGAAAGACCCAGGGAAACAGAGTTAATGATAAAAACCCTGAAAACCATCAATTTCACACCCGAGCCTCAACTCTCGCGGCCCGCTACCAAACCGGTCCGTGGGCCGGGGGTTGGGGACCGCTGTGTTAAGTTACGCGTCACACATCCAAATATATGACTTATATTTGATATCGTTTTATATGCTATTATTAGGAGGAGCTGGCAGAAAGAAAGCTGGAGTCTGAAGTTTGTACATTTTTTACGAATCATGCAGTCAAAGTCAAATCAAAGTTTGCTAACCTTTCCACAAAATATCGTTTTTAAAAGTGCTTTTATTTCTCCTGAAAGTTACACTGTCACCACTTTGCTGTTGTGGGATTCAGAGATCTCAGTTTATTTCTGAATGCTGCATCTCCCTCTTATTATGGCTCTTACTGAGTGGAGTGGGCAGCAGTCACTGCAGAGAACCAGCGATCATTAAAACTTTCTCAGGTCTGGAGCAAAGATGAGAGAATGGACGAACACGCAGATTTCTCAAATTCTTAATAAGATGGAAGGCTGAATTACATAATGTCAGCTTGTATTAAAATACAAGGTACTATAATCCACATCAGCATTGCATAAATCATCATTCATCTTTTTGCTATTTAGATCTATGATCGTACCATCCATGCTTGATAAATGAATGATGTATAGCAGCTGACATTTTTAATATGTGCCACTTAATTAAGGCAAACTGGATTCAGCGCGATGCATCATCACCAGGCTGACCGCACACTCAACCTTTCCCACCTTCCTGCGAGTGCGCCAAATAGTGAGGCAGAGGCTTATGGTGACGTCTTCTCTCAGCGAGACGCTTACCCAGTTGTTCCTGAGTCGTCCCTTCTTCCAGAAAGGTGATTCTCTCCAGGACCGCCCAAAACATCACGCCCAGAGAGAATATGTCTGCCTGGGCCGTGTAGGTCAGCCCGCCCCACACCTCTGGAGCCATGTAGAAGTCCGAACCACAGGTGGAGGAGAAGTGCTGTCTGGTCAGGCCGCCATCCACGGAGCCCTCACTCATTTTGCTCAGACCAAAATCTGCCACCTCGAGGTTAAAGAAGAAAAAGAAAAACCAGCACGCCTTCGGTTAGCTTACAGCTTGGGCTTAGTCTCATCAATGTGCCACCAATAGTTTTAGAACAGGGGTAGGCAACTCCAGGCCTCGAGGGCCAGTGTCCTGCAGGCTTTAGATCTCACCCTGGGTTAACACACCTGAATCAAATGATTAGTTCATTACCAGGCCTCTGGAGAACTTCAGAAATGCTGAGGAGTCGTTTAGCCCTTTAAATCAGCTGTGATGGATCAAGGAAACATCTAAAACCTGCAGGACACCGGCCCTCGAGGCCTGGAGTTGCCTACCCCTGGTTTTAGAAGGACAGTAAAAAGCGCTGTCCTTTACTTTTAATATCTGGCTTAGAACAAAAAAGAAAAGGAAAGAAAAGCTGGCACACAAAGTTTTTTTTCCTACTAGCCAACTGGTAGAAAATTAATCAACCATTGGGAAGATGGGAAACATACATATGCTATGATCATTTATATCAGGGTCCCTAATCCCAGTCCACGAGGGCCGGTGTCCCTGCAGGTTTTAGATGTGTGTCCTTGATCCATCACAGCTGATTTAAATGGATAAATAACCATCTTGAAGTTCTCCAGACGCCTGGTAATGAACTAATCATGTGATTCAGGTGTGTTGACCCAGGGTGAGATCTAAAACCTGCAGGGACACCGGCCCTCGTGGACTGGGATTGGGGACCCCTGATTTATATTATATCGTGACACGCTACTCTAATCTGACTTTGTATTCTATACAGTGACACTTTTATTTGGTGCTTGATCGAACAATGTGTGGGATGAGTAAAAATATTTGTAAGCACCAAAGAGATGTTGGCAGTCACAGTGGCCAAAGTTTCATCAAGACTCATCCACGCATCTAAGATGATTTACAAAGATACGTAAGGTCTGATCATTACAGAATGATGAGTCAATGTTGGTAGAGTGCTCTTTACATGTGAGGACATCACTTTTGGCTGGACATGCTTCATGACTTTCTGATGTTCTGTAGAGATGTAAGTGGCAGATCAACAAACAATGAAAGCAACCTGTAGCTGCATCTTAATTTAGAGTTTCATTTGTTCCACATATAAAGATAAAAAGTCACCAGATAATCTGGCTTGTTTGGGTTTACATGGATTTACACGAACACTTGATCTGTGATTTGACTTTCAGTAGAATCTCACTTCCTGGCTGCACTGCTGTGCCATAAATATTTTCCCTCTGCTTTGTATATAATGTGTTCATTGCTTAGCTATAAAGAGATCAGTAGAGCAATTTTGTTTCCAATTGTTTTCTTCATATTTTACTTTCTTATGTTAATTGCGTCTCAAGCAGACTGCTGCTGTGAAAAGCAAACACCCCCTCAGAGAGCAGAACTATTAAGCACTAATGTGCCTTCAAATTTGAACAGTGTGACTTTTCAAACAAAGCTTGACGCCACTTGATCTGAGATAAACACCGTCACATCTGCCCACCTTGACGACGGGGCCTTTTGGTGTCACACACACCAGCACATTGTCAGGTTTCAGGTCCCGGTGGGTGATTCCCAGGCTATGTAGGAAGGCCACGGCGCTGCACAGCTGTTGCACCACGTTGTGGTTACGCTGAGCATCTGGGGGCCTGGAGAGCAGGTACTGATTCAAGTCTCCTCCATCACAGTACTCCATCACGAGCCATAGGGCCAAGCAGCGCAGCGGCGCAGTCTGCTCTTCCTCCCTCGGGGCCGGTCTCTTCCTGACTCTGCTCTGAGGCCTTTGAGGGGTTGTGGAATCAGATGCATTTGATTCATCCTTGTTATGGAGATGAGCTCTGGCCTGCACAGTGTTAGTCCTGTCCTGCAGTCTGAAGCCAGAGTTTGTCCTCCTGGTGTTAGACTGAGGATTGGTCCTTTCCTGACTTTGCTTTGCTGTGACCACACTTCCTTTGAGCACGCTCTCAACCAGACGCAGGGGCAGTTTCCCTGGTTTTAAGGTCTTCAGGCTCCTGGACCCCGTCTGCAGGAGGCAGCTGTGCAGTGCAATGACATTGACGTGGTTCCTGGCTGTGGTTCTCATGGCCCACAGCTCTTGCAAGTAGAGTTCAATACACTCTGGGTTGCTGCAGGGCAGCCGCTTAATAGCCACCTTCTGTCCAGTTTTGGCCATACGGCCCTCAAACACCACGCCGTAACTGCCTCGTCCCACCTCCCTCTCTAAGGTGTAGAGCTCCTCCATCTCTCCCGGAAGCTGCTGTGTCTCCTGACAAACACAGATTAATGTTATACAATTAATATATATACACACCGTAAACAGCGCTTTAATATAGTAAGCAAGCGTTACATTTATCCATATCGTAGCTTATGACAGGAGAAAATACTAACCTCAAGTTGACGTTCAGGTTCGTAACGAGTCAACATAATAAATCTTAAAATAAAGCTTAACTGAAGAACAATCATGAACCGTATATTACAGACAATAACGCTTCCGACTGACCGTATGAAGGTGGTAACCGACGGCGCGTTTAACATGGCGCAGTCTGTGGTTTAAAAGGGCATCGAAACACGAAGCTCTTCCTACTTTGATTTCCGACTTACCCGGAACACTTCAGCTTCTTTTATGAGCGACGGAACGCCTTGAATCCTCCGTTTATTCAACTGGAGGCACTTTACACGAAACCATGTTCAACAAATACGAGTTTCTTTGTTGTTGTTTATGACACACACAGGAAACGCAGACGAAAACGTCACAAACTTCCGTGTCTAAGTTTCGGAACATCCCGCTCTGCCTATACACGCATCGTCATTGGCTAAGAAACCTCAGTACCGCGTTGTGATTGGTTGAGCGCCAAGTCCGAGACGTGTAATGTGATTCGAATTGTCCGAGCCCCGCCCACGTTGGAGTTCAGACAGGGAATTTGTTACGTCAAAAACGGACACCATTATTTTGGTAAATAATGAAAACGAAGGCCCAGATGGAGCTTTTATTTGAACGAACAACAAAAGAATTTGTCTGTGTAAACGCAAAAAAATTCGGTTAGCAGTTACAAATAGCTCATTTAAATACGGTTCTGGTGTTCTTTGTGTTTGATCCAACAAAATCTGTAAACAGCAAACAAAGTCAGTGTGGGTAGAACTTATCAGTATCAGTGTGGCAAAGTCGCATGCACAGAACTCACAAATGGACAAATGCACCATTTCAAAATGTTGTTGGGCATCGTTTAATGACTGAATCTCAATCTTTGAGAATGTCGAGAAGCTCGTCGGACGGTCTGCGGCTGCATTTCAGAAGCAACTTTAAAATAAATGAAATGCTGTTTTAGTCTGAAAATCGTTTCAGCCTCAAAGATTCACATGAACTCCAAAATCCCAAGTGTGACAGAGGTTATGTGCAGTGGCGTGTCTAGAAAATTTTTGTTGGGGGGGCCAGGTAGGGGCACAGATTTGGAGAAGGGTGGCAGATTTAATTGGCAGATAATGTTTTAAAAAAAAATTCTACCAACCCTTAACCATAATTCAATAATCCTATAAACCTAATAACCAAATGCACTTTTAACTCTTATTAGAATGAGATTTTAACCACTACGGTGCAAAGTTTTTAGATACTGCGTTGATAAAGTACAAGAGATACAATCAGTGCTTTGTCAGTGTTTACTCAGCAGTCAAGGACATCAATATTTGCATAGTATTTTTACTGACATATAGTGCACATATGTTTTGGGCAAAAACATTTTTGAAAATTAAAATACGAACATTTGTAACAAACAATTGACAAATTAGCCAATGCAAAACTTTATCTGCCTGTTAAAAAAAGAAGATAATCTTCTCACAAACTGGTGTTTGATTTTGAAACAGGAAAAAAGTGGGGAAACAACTGAAAAGACTAACATTTGAATGAAACCTGAAAGCAAGTAAATACTTTCTATGCTGCCTTATCGTAAACTTTGGTAATATTGATAAAGAACAACACTGGCTGATGATAAAATACAGTCAGCTGGCATGGTGACACTGCCAGTATTAACCTGCAGGGCTGGACTGGGACAAAAAAATTGGGCATTTTTACTACAGACCGACCCACCAGGTAGTAAAGCCATAAAGACTTTGACTGAAAACAAACCCTGTTGTGACAGTGATGTACAGTCTTGTTGGTATATGTATGATTTCTATACATTTTACGTCAGATAAAAACTTTGGTTGTAAGATTTAGATAATTATTTAATAAAAACTAGGTATTTTAAATGAGAATAAGAAAGAAAAGTATTTCTTTGTGCCCACCTTTCCCTGTTAATGCCCTACCTGGCCCCCTGGCAAAACTTTGCTAGACCCGCCCCTGCACAGTTACCAGCTGTCAGCTACATAAAAAAGGATCCTGGTGTTATTTATCTCTCAGAAACAGTTCATAACTTCCCTTCAACTCATTCATGTCACCTAAAAGGTAAACCTGTTTCTCCATCACCTGTTCAGCTCTGATGGTTCAGTAAGGACATCTCCTGGTTTCATCTTCATGTTTCCCTCTCACCACATATCTAAACAGACATCATGACCAGCAGCTTTACAGCTGTGGCTCCAGCAAACATCAGCTGATACTAGAAATTAATATTAAATACATTCTAACAACAGCTGATCAAGCTTAAACGTGCTGCTGTTGTTTAGCGCAACATCTGCTGGTTTCCTCTTTCTGGCGCAAAGTGGGCGATAAACAAGAGAGAAAAGCCGATCAGCTGATCATTGATCAGTTTCATGATTGAAGTAGCAACAGGAGAGGGAGGGGGGAGAATGAGAGAAGAGGCAGCTGTGCAGCATAACGACAGAATAACTCCAGCTTTGTGTCTTTTTTCCATTCTAGCTAAAGTCCGGGACAAACTGCGTCTCTTCTCAGCTCAATACGAAACGTGTAATATTTTCTCTGAATGAGGGACCATTCCATTTTTTTAAGGAGCCGTTGGCAACTCTACTAACTAACCTTATGAATAAAATAAAGTTCACTATCAGTAACATCATAGCACCCACCCAGCTGTATAAAAACTCCGTCAAACTGGCTAGAACGCAGTATGAGTTATTGCAACTGAGGGTAAAAAGTCAGCAACATGAAAATAAACTCCACCTAAACTTGGTTTATATCTGACCCAGATAGACTGCAGGTCATAACTTCTTACCTGAAGTTCAGTTCACTTGACACTCGGACTGGCGGCTGCTTCGGGTCTCTCCTCCTGCCTCCCCTTCCCTCATCCACCTGTTGCCTCTGTGGAAGCCCCGTCATAGCCACCACCAAACAACGGAGTTATTTCTACACATCGACCTGCATCTGGCCAATCCACCACCTCTCATTGTTCATGCCATTACAAAAAAAATAAAAAATAAGTCACTGGGGATATGCCCGGTATGCCCGATGGCCAGTCCAGCTATGTTAACCTGCAGCTCCATACAGCAATGTTACGACTTAGATTATATCTTATAACTCATAACTCTTATGTTAGCTGCCCTCAGTAGCATACTGTCTGAAATATTCCACAGCTGCAATAATTCTTTAAGTGTTATTTTTTTCCTTGGTATTCTAATTTCACCGAAGTTTACTAAACTCAACAAACTTAATATTACTTACCGGGATATTTATTCTGTCCTCATTTTCTTTCACCGAAAAATTGTTTCCTGCAGTGCCATCTTTCGCGCTTGGCTCTCCTACCTTTGCTAACGTGATGCGCATAGCGCAGAAGCGATGCTGCATTCACTTACACTCGGATATCTGAGCGTCACCGTGAAAACATAATCGGACATTTGATATTTGATTGAATTTTATTGTTTTGCCTTTGGGGTGGCACCTGGGGTGGCCAGTCTGGTTTGGGGGGTGGCCTGTGCCCCCCCAGGCCACCCCGCTGGACACGCCATTGGTTATGTGACCGATTACAACATGGCATAAGTCATCATCACACAGGGTGTTGTCTAAAGCTTTATGCAGGTATGTTTTATTTAAACAGCAATCGCTAACATACACTAAACGTTTCCTGTGCAAAAGAATGACGTTCTGACAGCTGCTGCCCACAGAGTCACAGAATAAGAAAGATATCGATTTATTCTGAGTGAATAATAAATCAGATGTTATTAATATTATCAGAGCCTGACTTTTTCTCAGATGGTGATGATAAAATGGTGATTAAAAATCTACAAAGAATAGAAAGAAATGTGCAAATACGAGAGCAGCTTAATGCTGCTGAAAATCATTCATCCTGGGATTTATTACACAGAGCAGTAAAACAAATATTTTAATTTCTGCACATTTTGTTATCGCTGAGTGTGCTCTCATGGCTTCTGTTTATGGTTGGACATTAGAGCCCTGAAACTTAAGTTCTTAAACCAGGGGTGTCATACATAAGGCCTGGGGGCCAGAATGAGCCCAGTGAAGACTCCAATCTGGCCCATTCCACAGCCTTAGAAAATGTGAAGCAGATTTGGAAGTTTTAACTGTATTTTTACAAGTTGCTGTTGATAAAGACTGCCCACTCATTGCCATTCATACTACACCTATGAATTAAATAACAGATAAACAGTTAAATGACAGGAAAGTTGCTGTTTGTTTGCTATTAGTACATCTATAGTAAATTAACAAAAACTATAATTTTATACATTTATTATGTAGGTTTACTGGTCTATGGCCCACCAGTTTAACATCCCCTGAGCCAGGGGTCTGCAACCTTTAGCACCCAAAGAGCCATTTGGAGCCAGTTTCCACGCAAAAGAAAACACTGGGATACTTTTTGACATCTAAAATGAAGATAACACTGTATATATTGTTTTTAACCTTTATGCTTTGTGTGAACAACTAAGGTGTGTTTCTTATGAAATCCATGAAGTGCTACAGAGAAAATTACATTTTATTTATGTAATTAACACATTTTGATCTCTTAAAGAAATATAGCAAAAGGAAAGCTGAACTAAAATGACCCAGCAAACAAAACCTGCTGTGAGCCGCCCCCCTCATATCGCCTTTGGGCTTTTGGAGCCTTGACCTGACTTTTAAAAAAAATAATTGGAAAAAAGCTCTATGCTGCTAAAAAAAAAAAAGAAAAATAGATATTTGCAAAATTCTGCCTAAATATGTATTTTACCTGGTTAATGGGTGTGGCGGGGCGTGGTCTGCAGCGCCGCTGCAGGGGAGGCGGACGCACCTGAGCGGCACCCGCAATCACGCCTCGCCGCCTTAACGTCTGTGCTCTCTCTGCTGTTGTTGGTATGTGTCGGGCTGTGAGCTGCAAAGCTACAGCCGGCTGTGTGCGCACAGCAACCGTGTGTGAAAAGTGGTGAATAAAGAGATGCTGAAAAGCGTGTTCATGCAAACATCGTCGGGTCTGCCGTGATATGTTTACAACGGGACTTCTGCTCCTGAACCTCTGCGCACAGCGTCTGCAGGTCGGGGCTGTACGAAGTCACTTCATCGTTACAGGACTGTAAGCTGTCGTCTGTGAGGCGTGAGCGTGTTTGTTTTTAACACAGTTCACGGTGGAGCTGCTGACATAATGTGGATCCGAAGATCCATAACTGGCCTACCTGGGGTTGAAAGTCTCGATAAATGAGGCAGAGGTGCACCGGCTTCCGCGAGTGTGACGCTTATTTTGAGCGATGAAAAAAATAATAGAATATAATTTTATTTTTATATTTATTTAGGCCCTATCACAATAATCTTCCAATTTAGAAGTACAAGTTAAAAAAAAAAAGAACATACATAATCAAATTACACTTCAGCTAAATACTTCTAAGTTATCTTCCCAAACCACGCGGAGCCGCACTATGAGGACTAAAGAGCCGCTTGTTGCCGACCCCTGCCCTGAACAGGTACTCTTTGTGTTTAGTAGCAATGTGAAGGAGACTTTGCAGCAGATTAGAGGATAACAGCATTTACGCATTTTCTGCATCACCAAGTCAATACAAGCATATTCCTGTGACCATGTCATGTACCAGTTGTGCTTAATTCATTGGTTTTAGTAAGACAAACCTTAACAACTTGCACTTTTAAAACAAATTCCCCCAGCAGAGAATCTGCAACGCACTTACATAAATTACAGAATTCTGATTAAGCTAGCTGTGTTTAGGATCTCCAAGTTCCCATTGCGATGTCACCAGTTAAAACAAGAGTCACTTTTGTGAGACAGAAAACTGATTTTAAGCTTGAGTAAGTCGTTGCTTCTTTGTACACCGCAGGTGTCTCGCTTTGAGCTTAACTTCCTGTCTCATTTATTGTACTGATTAGTTTCAGCTGTGTTCCTTTGCCCTCCTGTTTCCAGTGTCTACTGTTTCGTAGGTTTCCATCACAATGACTGCGTTTTCCTAGATGTGCCATCTCTCTGGGACTATTTTGGGTTTCTGCTGTTTTTCCCTTCTACGTTTTGATATGTTGCCAGCTTGCATCTGCATTTACTATGACAGAAACCTTTTTCCTCTTAGTGCTTTTAATTGCTCAGAGAGAGAATGAAAAGTAAAGCCTGACCGGAAGTGTTTTGCACCTATTTGTCAGTCCTTGCTTTTCAGTACCGAAAGGCATTTTGTTAAAAAAATACAAACGTGATGGAAGTGCTGAGAATACATTACTAAAGAGAGGAATCTGAATAGTCTATTAGGACAGTTTTGTAATCAACCTATTTAATTTGCCCAAAAAACAACAAAAGTGCCCCAAAAGTACCAAACTTCCCTTTTTGCTGCAGTTCCATTTAATCACAAAAGAGCCTGTGAACAAAACACACACCTATACACTCTTGTAGAGTGAGTGGGTGCTACATCAGTATCGACTGTTTTTGGCGGAGGCATGGCAACTGTGGTGATGACAGATAACAGCAGGTGTGTGTGTGCATTTTGTTCTTTGGGGAGAATATAATAGGAAGCATAGTGATTCACTGCAATGAAGCACACAGTGAAAGAAAAGAGCAGCTCAGAAGTGCATGTGTATGCGATCCATAGCTTTTATCAGTGATGCCAATCATGAATACTCTTCATGACTTGAGCAAGTTGGAGTGAGTCACACTTCACTTCTGCCCTTTATTCTATTGTCATATGACTTGTTTTGTTACATAGCTGGATGAAGACACCGTACAGGGCGTGCTGAATCCACACAAAGCATCATGAATTCAATTTCCCAGCACATTCAATAATGCCAGGCATCCCCAAAAAGGTACTAATGAGTCTAATAAGAATTATAGTTTTAATCACCTCTGCTTTCACTCTAATGGAATTTCTGTGGGGGCTTTGCTTGCTAATTAAGCAGTCCACCAACCAGAGGGGCAAGAGTAATTATTTCCTTGATTGAGGTCAAAACCCTTGAATTTAATCCCGAGGTCTATCCCGAGCTTCCCCACATGAAGAGTAAACATCGGTAAACATCTTCTCAGCTTCCCGTACTCAATTTCACAGCCGTCACTCTGACAAATAATGGTTTCCCTCCTCCGTAAGCCAGCCTTTCATTGAAACGTCTGCCATCATCCTCATGTCTTTATTGCGGAAAGCAAATGTCTTTCTACTGGCACTGGGCTGATTGCATATAGTGGCCGTGAGGAAAGAACACTTGCTTGGTTTCAAATACTCCTTTTGTAGCTGTGCAGGACTGAAACAAAGTGATCTGGATGGAGTTATGCAATGAGATAAATACAGACAAACAAATGAAATATGTCCTCGTGAATGCTTACGCCCCGAAATAAAAGTTTTCTGAGGATTTGGTGGTTGACACTGCACATTTTTCCTGAGCTGAGATGTAATTCTTCTTCCGCACAAAATTACGATGGCTTTTGGGGTGGAAATGCAATTCTTTTCCAGGCAAAAATTCATTTTCCGGCCTGCTGTTAATAACAATCAGTTGTGCCTTGACAGGTGAAAACCTCGAGTTGCCATAAACCACCCCAGAGTTCCCCCCTCCTTTGGTTTCACATCATTGAGTTTCATTGCAAAGGAGGACGGTAAAACACCTCCGCTGGATGAGATGAAAAAGGAAGGAGGAGCTTGACTTGAGATGAACGAGCCATACATCGGTCAGCTCTGGCCACAGCTATCAGTGACGAAGCCAGACATTTTTGACAGGGGTGTCCAGGTGGAGACCATTATTTGTACTGGGGTGACAACGAGGTCATTTCTTTTTCCTCAAATTGCTGTAGGTCAAAGTATTTTGGTTCAGACACGTGAAGCGTGGTACAGCCAAAAACTGCAGGTCCTCTAACGGCCACCTGAGGCTGGCTCCAAAAGTGTGTATTTGTAGACTTTGACCTTTCACCCTGGTGGGTGAAATGTTTCTCAGTGCTTCATGAAGTATGCTCACGCCACATTTTCTTTGTGCTTTCAGTGACTTTGGCCTGTGGTGGCCTTGGTTCTGTCTGTGAGAGTCTTTTGGGAGTTATTAACGCCATCTGCCCTTTTTAACACCGAATATTTCCCTCGGTGTTCGAAGAAGTCATCTGAACGTGCTCTTGTGCAGGAATTGAAAGTGAATGTTTGTCCTAATGAAAACAAATGCATTTTATGTGAACATTTATAAGCTCGGGTTGGGAGGTGATGATGATGTTTTGTTATTTTAAAAAAACAAAGTGTATTTATTTTGGCTGCGAACGACAACCTTCGGGAATAGAAGAATTATTGGACGTGGTTTCCTGGCACAGAGCTCACTATAATCCACAAACATCAGTAGGTTTGAGGTCAGGGCTTAAGGAAAACCATTCCAGAAGCTTCGTTTATGCCTGCTTTATCCAGGCCATATCCAGTTTTGATGTGTGTTTGCGATCGCTGTCCTGTAGGAACAACTGTGTCTTCAGTTGTCTAGCTGGTGACTTGAGGTGAAGATTTCGGAGATTGTGCTCCTTCTTCATTATTCCAACCATCCTGTGCAGTGTACCAGCACCACTGACAGCAAACCAGCTGCAGAGCATGATGCTACCACCTCCATGCCTGACAGTTGGTAGCGTGTTCTTATGTTCGAAAGCCTCGAAACATACTTATTGTCATTGTGGACAAATTGATTAATATTTGCTTGTGTGACTATAAAGCTTTTCTCAGGAAGGTCTTTGTCTTGTTCGTGTGGGCAGCTGTAAATGTCAGTCAAGCTTGAAGGTGTCAGTTCTGGAGCAGTGGCTTCTTCATGGCCAGCTCATTCCGTGGTGGTGTAAAACTTGATGTTAGTTTTTCCAGCAGTTTCCGGTGGATGGTGAGCCCTCGACTCTGTGTGGGGGGGTCAACAGTAAAAAGTAATTAAAGATGCTGTACAATCATTGTGGAAAAAGAACAGTGCAAAGAAAACATTAAAAGCCCCAAATTATCACCACATTCATGCCCATGATGAGTGCATGTGGACATCAATCAATCAATATCTCATTGCAACTCATCATAAAACAACCAACTGTTATTGCACTAATCACTCCCATATACTGTATTATACTGTACTGTATATAGCTTCAATGCTAAGCTATGGCTGTTTCCACACCAATAACCAATTTCTAAGGAGGGTTATTTATGTTCCTAATCCTTGTTGTTTAATAAGTGATAAAATTGGTTTCTTTCAGTACTGGAGCTGACTTGGCTCTACTCCAAATCAGAAATACTGCATACATCACATCCTCTGAGGAAATAATAGTATGTACAAATTAATAATTTATTTTGTAGACAATGTGAATAAAAAAAGAGCTTCAAAAAGCACAGCAGTGTACATGAGAGGACAAACACACCGCGTAAGATGAAATCCTATATCGCTTCATTTTACTGGCTTCAAATTTCCAAATCAAAATCAATACATAGAAAAGACTTCTAAGGTTTTAATGTGATGTGGTGCCAAGCTTGGCCTTCTTTGTCATCAAGGTAATCGCTGCTTCTTGGCCACCACAGGAGGCGTTTATGTGCACTGAACAGCTGGTGGATCACAACGATATCAATGACAGACAGACCCTGCAAAAGGCTGCTTGCTCTTCCAGGCTCCTTATCTCAGTCTAACCCAGGGCTCTGTCTATAGACCCAATTCATCCATCACTATCAGACCTCACACAGGTTCAGAGTCAGCCTTCACATTTTCAAAGGAAGCTGAGGCTAAGAGCAGCTCAACGTGAAAGGAAGTTCAGGTGTTGAACTTCAGAAAAAGAAGAAAAAAGTCATTTTCTTCAATGAAATGTATTTATAGACAAAATTATTGTGTTCATAATCAGCTGCTACTGAACTCTAACATTTGGCCCCACTATTTAAAACAGCCCTGGGAATTTGTCTTACCAGTAGAAAACATAACATATAACCAGAATGAAGCACTAACAGTTACAGGATGGATTAACCTACCTGACTTTGGTGGCCCCTCCTCTGTCCATCAAAAGTCAGAGTTGGTGAAATATCTCAACAGCAATTTGGTGGATTATCACAAAATATGCTTTGCACATTCATCATGGCCAGGTGATCACTGCTGTGAGAGTGGAACGTCCCATTATTTACTCTTTGCTAAAGACCGACGTTGAGCCTGAACCTAAGTAATAATAATAATAACGGATTGCATTTATACAGCGCTTTTTGAGACCCTCAAAGCGCTTTACAATACCACTATTCATTCACTCTCACATTCACACACTGGTGGAGGCAGCTACAGTTGCAGCCACAGCTGCCCTGGGGCAGACAGAAGCGAGGCTGCCATATCGGCCCCTCTGGCCTAAGTGCATTCAACAAGATGACTTTCATTACGGAGTAAACACAAACTCACAAAGTGATGCCTCACACAGGATATACATATATCTCATATTATTTCAGTTGATTTAGCCTGCACACAGTCTGTGCACATCTGCAAGCCACTTTGTAACCCACCTCTGCCCCAGCTCCTCCCACCTCCTGGGGTCTTGCTGGTGCTTCCCGTGCCTATACATCTGCCCATGGATGGGAGAGGAGAACCAAGAACACCTACACATTACTGCAAATGGAAACGTGAGTCTAGGAGCGGTCCTGTGTGAACCACAGTATTGATCCTGAGAATATATCCATCCTATCTTGTCTATAGCTAGCATAGCGATTAGCGATTATTGTTATTATTACATCTTCTTGGCGCACAGTTTCCTGTCACTCTCTTTGAAGGCAGGGACTCAGACATGATTCAGTAACTTTCTATCCGACACCAGGATCAGATCAAAATTGGTTTGCTAGGCAAACATTTGCAAAACAAATGTCATTGTAATTTGCCACAGCTAAATGTCTTTATGTTAAACCATTACATGGTAAACATTATCAGCATTTCATGCACAGCATCACATTATTAGAATTCCCACTGGAACCATCTTCTTCTTCTTCTTCTTGGAAGTTAATATTTACTTCAAACCACCATTTTCTTTTTTCAAATTACAGTGTGTGGGTCAGTTTAATGGGAGAGTAACTTAAACCTGTCACACCACACCCACCCAGTGGAGCTCCATGGACAATTTTAGTACAGCCAGTCACCTCTGGCCACATCGTCTGCTTCAGATCAGCCACAATATTGAATTTTCCCAGTTTCAGTCTTTTTATGTCATTGTTCTTCTTTCTGTCGACATCATTATCACCTTATCAAAACACACGACATAAATTAAAAGAGAAAAAAGAAAGCTCTCAGCACCGTGGGACAAACCTTCAACCCCCTGCTCCAGCCCCAAATATCTGCCATGACTCATACCTGTCTCTAGGCCCTGATTGGCTGCACGCTCTGCCTGTCGACTGCCTTACCCTGGTCATTGTTCCATAAAATAATATACTGTTCAAGGCCCCACTGCCACCAACAAAAGGCTTGTTATGTTACTCTTTTCCAGCTTAAACAACTTTATCGACCTGTGACCTTCTCCCTCCATCCGTGACGCTGCTTTTCTAAGTCATAGTCAAAAAATCATCCAAAGTGCCGTCGTCTCCCTGACCTCGGCAGGAAGCTGGTGTCGAGGCCGTGGGCTTTATGGACACCTTAGATATGGAGCTTCTGGATAAATCTTATGATGATGCATATTTTTAGAGCCTCATCAGTTGGCTCGATGAAGATGAAATTGGTGTCGTAGGCAATACCTCCTGCGTCAGCGCGGGCCAACCGTTTGTGTGTATGGCTGGGGGTTTGTGCGTAACTGAATGGGGGAATCCACCCCTTTCTCTAGCTCTCTACGGTGATGCGAGTGGTGATATACAGGAGAAGGGAGGGAGGTGAGGGGGAACTGGAGGGCTGAGCCAGGAGGGAAGGGGTGTGCCATTATAAGAAGCCTCAGAGGAGGCATGCACTCAGTTGTTGAAACCCCGAGCCTAAGGATACGAGCTGAGCCACCCAAACTCTGCAGTAGCCACAGAAGGCAAAGACTGTGAGAAACATCTTCACACATCCAGGTAAGCAAGCGCTCGAATGTGACTTTATTTATGCGAGTCTACCTGTGTAGAGAGATTGTGTTGTTGGACTTCCTGGATTATTTAAAGGAGACAATAGTTAATTAGGAAAGGACTTGTTGTGTGTCCCATGCATTGTGCATTAATCCTGGGGGAATATTGTTGTTTAAGGCAACCACCGTCAGGATTCACCTCCTACATCTGCCTTTTCCTTTCTACTTTGTCTCTCTTTGGCTCTGTGGTTTTGATTTTGACTTAAGAGGTAATCCTGTAAATAATCCTCCTTCACCTGAAGCAATCTTTTCCATTACCCAGTTTGTGTCCCCACGGCTCTAAAGGTAGCACAGTTATCATCAGCAGTAAAGACACCACACCTGATTACTACTTAATTAACCAGAGAGAGAGAGAGAGTCCCAGATCGTGTGGAGAAAGCACTTAGTCACTCAGCAGCTTTTGGGCTGACGTGATTTTAACCTAACACAGCTAACAATGCAGAAGTGGTCAAATCAACACAGACGACTGAGATGGAGAAGAAATCAATAAACAATTTTTCCTGTTTTTTTTGTGTTTTTAAAAAAAAGAGAAAACAGCACCAGCAGGTTAGTTTGATCTGACTGAATAAAACATTAATATTAAGAAGCTGTTTTTCACTTTCAAACCGTGCTACAGAAAAACCTCCAGAAAATCCGCTGAAAGCGCGTGATAATGATGATTCTAATGATAATGGTAATGAATGTGCATAATCTTTGGCCATTATCAGTAAAGACGATCCTCGCAGAGACAGGAAGAAAATGGGTGGTTAATGTGCCATTCCCAGATAAATGTGTGCACACGAGGGGGATGTTTGAGGACAGATGGCTACAGGACAGAGGCGCTGTTTTAACTGTTTTAGAGGTATATCAGTGCCACTGAACTAATAGGTGGAATGACCCCCCCGTCTCAGTGTATTGGTGTTTAAAGATCATGCGTGAAAGTAATCCCATTTCTAAACCTGACTCCATGTTACTTTAGATCTGAAACAGGTTAAATCTATAACTCGTTTTATTGCCAAAGCATGTCACGATTTCATTTGCAATTTCTTTTATTTTTGTAAAGAAGCAAAAAAGAAAAAAGGATCTGCTGCCAGTGCGTTACGAGCATCCTGCCTGTAATCATCTGAAACTGCTTTTAGGATTTCTGCTGCCTACGCTAAAGATTGAACCGATTAAAGCGTTTACAGGCTTTTTAGAGCCTCTCTGTAAATATTCATTAAGATTTCTTGCTGTTTATTCATATATATGCATATTAATGGGGGTCTGTTTTGTAAAACAGCAGGTTTACGTGTTATCTGTTGCCCCCGCGCTGCTACACGTACAGCTATTTTGCAGTTCAACACTTCTTTTTTCTGTTTCCTCACTTGGATAAAGTAAGGAGCTTGTGTGGCCGTGCTAGATTGCTTTCCCTGGGTCCATGTCCAATGGATTCGCACAGGTGTCAACGCAGCTTAACAGCGACCAGATCAATGATGACACAATGTCAGCTGCATAACACTCTGCAGAATTTCAGCTGTACAGCCAGAGCCAGTGGGGAATTAATACTGCAGAACTGAGCGCATCATTAAGGGCGTAATGTCCCTTTTGTGTGAAAACCTTTCATTTTTCTCCAATATTCTTTGTGGATTCACACATTCGATGTTTTCAATGAATGTTTGAGGCACATTCTTTCATTTTGGGGTCGCATCAAACTAAATAACCTGTACAGGTTTGGGGAATGTCATGGGAGCGTCCAGGTTTCCCTCCGTCTCCCACACATCCAATCCCGGCCCCAGCCTCAGCCGATGTATGTGCACTACGCTCTGCTCTGCACTGGCGTAATATTCTTTCCAGGCTTTTAATGCACCTTGATCAGGGGTGTGATTTTTTTCCCCCACTGTGAAGGACATAAGCGACGCAGAGAGTGATTGCTGAAGAGATGTCACCCACGTGAGCGTTTAGCCCCAGGTACAAATCTATTTCCAATTAAAAGAAAGCTGCTTGAGCCACTGATGGAAACAGTAGCAATGATAAGCTCAGCTGATCTGATGGTGGGAAAGAAACCAGTAATGGATGTGAGGGGTGCAACGTTTCCCCACTTAATATTTGGGAGAATTTCAGTGAGACTGTTGTAGAGAGAGAACTGCACCTCCTCGATCGGTGTGCTCTGCAGTCTGCATTCGATAAGGTTTCCTAAAGAACAGAAGCAACGAGAGATAACATCGTGTTGTTTTCCAGCAGCAGGAGTTCTGATTCTTCCAGCAGATGTGAGGAAGCAGAGATTAAGACAAAGAGAATTTCAAAGATAAAACCAAATCTGGAGTGGCGTGTCATCACGCCGTTCCTCACAGGATCGAACCCTTCAAACCCTTACCCTGTGGGTGCAGCGTGGAGGAGTGGCGTCACACCCCCACCCACTCCCTCCTCAAGCTCTTGATATGTGACATCATCACAGTACAGCCATAGGTGTAAATTACAGGAGGTGGGGTCGTCTTCATCACTGTATTATTGCATACAGCGCTGGATTATCTTAAATGTGCATTAAGAGCACTTGTGTTATTAGTATTTATGATAAAACTAAGACTATAATGATTGTAGCACATGGGTGTGTGCATGTTTGTGTTTTCCATCAATCCTGATGAAACCTTACATAAACCTTGGTTAGGGCACCGTGAGCGCTCACATCCATGTGACAGACGTAAATATTTGATATAAATCTGATAATCGTCTAATCGGTGACTTTACAAATGTGGACGTTTGTTGAAGTTGAGTGTGTGCGTGCTACATTCGTTACACAACATATTGTAACAGTCGATGCAAATTTGTAATCTGAGTGTCTGATGATCAAATAACCAGCTACAAAAATGCTTAAAGTCTGGAAAATATGATGAGAACAATATGAGGATAACAGCGACAGTATGAATATTAAATCTGATTTTAATTTTAACATATTCTTCATTTTGCATATTTATATTGGTGACAATATGGTATCTAACAAATGTATTATGTAATCACAATCAGTGTTTTTCTGGCCAGTTTACCTGCATATAGATCCTGGCCTAACACCAAAGCAGCATGTAGGGCTTTGCTAGTAATAATAAAAATTGACAGAAATACTAAAAAATACACTAAAACAACAGAAATACAATCTCACCTTCATGAAAGCCTTTTTTGATTATAAACCAAACATGTATGAAGAGTTTTAAATGCCGGCGCCAGTAAACCTGACAGTTCTGCATGAAGTTACACAGCCCTGCGCTCACATGTTTGAGGTACCCGATAATAACTTCACTGATTAGACATAAACACTGTGCCCAGAATAACCATTATAGAGAGCACTGCTTACTGGACAATGAAAAGAAACCATCACAATACAACTTCACTAAAAACCCGAATGTGATTATGATGAGAAAGCGAGTTTTTACATGATGTTTTTGTGATGCTGTGTTTAATGTGAGCGTCCTGACACACACCTGTTGTCGCCTCCTCTCTCCTGTTGCCCTCCTCTTTGTCCATCTGCCTCCTTTCATAACACACTACTGTATCCTGCCAGTTATATCACTCCGGGATGATAAAAAATTGCTCGTGTAATAAAAGATTCAAGACCAACAGAGGGATTTTTTCCACAGCTGACATCGTTCATTCTGAATCAGTTTTAAACTTCTTGGGGAATTTCTCACGGCTCTTATCGGCCGGTTCTCACTTCCTGTCCTCTCACCCCTTCCTACAAATGTCCCTGCCTACTCTTGACCTCTTTACGTTCCCCGTAACCAGTCAATTTGTTTATCTGTGTCACAATAACATTTCTTAAATGGTGCAATGGGCCAGGTAATAGTTCCAATCCTGAAATCTGCTGCAGCCGTGGCAGAAAGTCCAAATCGGATTAACAGCATTCTCTCAGATTAGTCGTTTTAGGATCTGCCGGGGCACAACTGCAAGCGCAGCTCCTGCTGCTCCTGCAGGTCCTGCTGGTCTGAACGGTGCGCTGAGTCACCCACGGTTTATCTGTGGCCGCACAGGCTGGATTTCCACGGCTGATGATCCAGCAGCTGTGTGTGTGTCTGTGTGTGTGTAGGGAGCCATATGTGGTGTGTATTTCAGTGGTGTTGCACTGCACTCAGAAAAATAAAGGTGCCAACTGGAACCAAAAGTGGTTCTTTAGACTGATGCCATAGAAGAACCTTTTTTGGTGCCACAAAGAACCTTTCAAACAATGGTTCTTTGAAGAACCATTTCTTTCAGTGGTTCATTGAAGAACCTTTAAAGGTGCCACAAAGAACCATCAAGAAATGGTTCTTTGTGGCACCTTTAATGGTTCTTCAAAGAACTTTTTTAAAAAGGTCCTTCAAATGGTTCTTTAAAAGAACCATTTGAAGGACCTTTTTTGAGTGGTTCTTTAAAAAAAACATTTTAAATCTTTCAAAATAAAATGCATCATAAATTGAATTTGAGTAGGGCAAAATAAACACGAGCACAGCATAGACATATATTAATGGTTTATTGTCATTCTGTAGTTACAAAAAGGCATTTTAACCCTCAGCACAACATCACTACTAATACATGTCACATTAGTGATGAACAACTACTCAGATCATTTACCTAAGCTGTGCTTTGTCAAAACGAAGTGTGTGTTCATTACACTGACATTCTGTTCTGCAATTGTTATTTACTTGTATCTTATAATTTGACTTTACATACTGCTGGGTGGTTTGTAAAGTTTACAATAACTAGTATTATCATTATGCTATATTTTCAAAAATATATAATAATCTCAAAAGTAATGCCTTGGAGTAGAAAATAGTAATGCTTTATTAAAATTAAAACTAAAGTACAGTATTTGAATGTGTGTATTGTGTCTACTGTTTGTTAACTCACCATATTCATAATGGGTTTGCGGGGTTAGGTGTGTGTGTGTGTGTGTGGGGGGGGGGTTAGGGTCTTTAGGCTTTCCCCCCCACCCCTGCCACCAGTATATTTTTAAGCAAATATTTCTAACTTTTATTTGAATATTCAGTTTCCTACCATCTTCTCTTAAAGGGTAATTGCCAGGTATCCCGCCCTCTCCCTTCGCACACACATGCACACAAAGAAAACACACAGTATAATTCACAGCCTCGTTATAGTGAGTAAATATTTATGCCATTTACACCATCAAACTTAGATTGCTAAGGATGAAGAACCTTTTGTTCTTTAAAGAACCATTTGTAATAGCTGAAGAACCATCCACAAAATAAAAAGGTTCTTTGACGTATGATGGTTCTTTAAAGAACCATGAAGACATCTGAAGAACCATTTAAGAACCATAATTTTTCTGAGTGTGTGTGTCTGTGTGTGTGTAGGGAGCCATATGTGGTGTGTATTTCAGTGGTGTTGCACTGTGTGTGGCACTAACTGACTTTGTGATTTTGAAATTTGTTTTTGTGATTTTTAGACAGAACAACTATCGAGTGAAGTCACAGAATATTCTTTAACCATGAAGGTCAATAAGAATTTATTTTTACTAGCGTTGGAATTTTAAATGGGGACATGATTGATCATAATGCAGGGAAGGCTAACAGCCCTTTGCAGTAGTATTAACAGTGTTAAAATGGGGGAGTTATGTTCATATCCTCCTCCATCGTTTTATTCTTGGACTCTTCTAGAACAGGTGTTCATGATTCATATTTAAATATAATCCGTATTTACATTGTACTGGACCACAGTGAGTGCATCCACTGTCTAACACAAGCACTTGTAGCTTCTCTGACGCTCTCTTCTGATTGGCTGCCCCTCTCTGTGCGAGATGGCCAGATCCACTCATAACTAGAACTAGTATCAGAATCAGAATCAGAATCAGAATACTTTATTGATCCCTGGGGGAAATTATTTTTTGTTACAGTGCTCCATTTTAAACCAACATTAAGACAAGACAGACAATACGCTAACTAAGAATAGTACAATATATACATATATATACATACATACATAAGTCACTTATAAATAAATAAATAAATATTTGGAAAAGAAATAGTAGAGTGACCAAAACTAGACTAACTACTGACAGAAAAACCCTTAAAAAGGATATTTTAACTAAAGAATCTGAGATTAAATACAATTGTGGAGGGAATGTTTTCGTTTTTGACTCTTTCTGTCAGCACGAGCAGATTCACAATGAACATTAAAACCAAACGCTTTCTGTTGAAGATAAGAAGTAAACTGAAAGGAACAGCGGTGAAACTAAACTAATAGGCTGGAAAAAGCAATCTATGATAACTTTGCTCTCGAGGTTTTATCTACTGTTTCGTGTATAATCACATTAACACAACCAAGGTTCAGGACGCTTCGTGTTTTTGATCTAATCTGAAATACGGAAACACGTCCTGGAAGTACAGACTAGGAAAAGTGCAGCGAGTAGTTTGTAGTTATTAAACTCCAAAAACATGATGTCATATTGTAAGAGGAAGCTAATGAAGTTCAATTCAGCATTTGTATTTTTCAGGCACTTTTGTAAACACGGTTTATTTTTACAATCAGAAAAATGTCATTGAGGTGACAACAGTCTGTTTCCTGTCTCACTTGACCACAGAAACAAGTCCCACGTTCTCACAGTGGGACTTCACCATGCAGACGTGTGGCTTTCATGCGCTCAGGGGTTGAGATTTGCATTAATGCCTTCACCTTGCTACAAAGGAGGTGAGTGGCAGTCAGTTTGTTACCTTCAGACGAGAGACATTTAAAAGAGCCTCTCTTTCCAATCTGTGTATTTTCATTTAACAGATTTACTTTCTATCGAAGTCTTTACCCTCATGACTCTGGATCATCTAGAGCAGCTGAGATGCAACTTTTGGAAAAAAAATATGTTGTTGTTCGTGAGCACCGTGAAAGTTTAATTTGTCTTAGCTACAAATGAGTGTGTTTGTGTATTTCCATGAAGAATTCCTTTAAAAGATTGTTTTGTGTGCATTTGTTCACAGGCATCTAAAACGTGTATGAGAATAAGACTTGTGAATCAATATCTTTGTCTTTTCCACACAAAACCACACTGGACTATTATCTCAGATCAACACATTTCCCAGAAGTGACTGGAGAGCGTAAGGTCATAAAACAGTCATAAATCCCAGAATATGAAGAATAAATCTAACACCATTAATGGTCCGTGAGATTTAATAGGCAGAGAAGAAATTTTAATCATCTTCCCCCTTTTAAGTGATCGCATCTTCATGCAATCCATCTTTCATTGCTCCTGGCTCCAGGTTGATCTTAATGACCAGGAGTTAAGATCTCTAACCGGTGGAAAAGGCTGGAAACCTCTGCAATATCTCTGTAGAGATAACACATCAGCTAAAATTCATAAATGTGGGAAAGCAGAGACGTTGGGAGACGAGTGGAAGAAGAAGGAGGCAGCAAAAAGTGGGAAAGTACAGAAGATGCTAAAAAGGGAGAAAGAGGGAAGCTGAGAGCGAGGGACCTCTGGGTTATCTATGCATTAGCAGACTCCATTGTGCTCTTCAGCTTTATGCAGACACCTAATGGATGAGATGGAGTGAGTCAGAGCTTTGTCAGACGAGCATGGAGCTTTTCTTCACATTTGTGACACCGTGGATGCCCTCTCCACCTTTTATTAAAGCTGCTAATGCTAATTTACCCCATCGTTAGCTTTATTAATTCACTTCACTTTGCAACTTTGTACACAAACGTACAGGATGAATCCCCCTGTTCACTTGCTGGAAACACAAGAGGGCATTTTTTTCAGAGACCGTATAAAAAGTATTAGCATACTGAGTACGGCTGTGTTTTCATGTGGAGAATTAGCACATCCTAGTCTGAGGCAGTGGTTCTCAGCCAGGAAAGGCTGGACTGCCCACTCCAGCTTGGGAATAGTTTCTGCTCCCAAGTGGAGGAGCTCCAGTATGTTTGGTTCTCCCTCAAAAGTCAGAAACAGTAGAGCAGACAGGCTGGCACAGTGTCTGTGTGGATCTACGCTCCTACCCTCCACCCCATCCCTGCGTTGGTGTCGTACATCAGCACAATGGCGTCGGTCTAGAATCAACACTGCACCTGACCAAAGAGTTAGCTAAGGCTGTTTAAGGCAAGCCAACACGTGTACTATAATGTGAATAACAGCAAATGTAAATTGTTAACCTGGTTATTATACTGAATAAATTATAAGGCAAACACCTGAAATAGTGCATGTCCAAAGACATGCGCTTTGTAGGGATAGGTTAATTGATCTAAATTGCCCATGGGTGTGAATGTGAGTGCGGTTGGTTGTCTGTCCCTGTGTCTTAGCCCTGCGACAGACTGGCGACCTGACCAGGGTGTACCCCGCCTCTCGCCCTATGACAGCTGGGATAGGCTCCAGCACCCCCCGCAACCCTGAAAAGGATAAGCGGAAGCGGATGGATGGATGGATGGATGGGTGGATGGATGAATGGACTGATGGATGGATTGGTTGATGGATGGATGGATGGACTGGTGGATGGATGGATGGATGGATGGATGGATTGGTTGATGGATGGGTGGATGGATGGATGGATGGATGGATGGATTGATTGATGGATGGATGGATGGATGGATGGATTGATGGGTGGATGGATGGATGGATGGATGGGTGGATGGATGGATGGATTGATTGATTGATGGATGGGTGGATGGATGGGTGGATGGGTGGATGGATTGATGGATGGATGGATTGATTGATGGATTGATTGATGGGTGGATGGATGGATGGATTGATGGATGGATGGATGGATGGATGGGTGGATGGGTGGATGGATGGATGGATGGATGGATGGATTGATGGATGGGTGGAACACCTGAAATACTTTGCATGTGTTCTGGTGCATTCACACATAGCCAGTCTGACCGGATTCTCACAAAGTTCATGCATAAAATGGCTCTTAACTTGGAAAATAGTGTTGTCCATCCTTGTTGATGAAGTCTATGAATAAATAAAACTAAAGTCTGTCACTTCTTTTTTCCGTTATGTAAAACTAAATACACCTTTATGAGCTGTTTTTGAAGTAATACATTTCATAACAGCCTAAAATAAAAAAAGATCTGGGCTGAAACAACATTGAAAGGCACTTGTCTGCTCTTTGAAACAATTTGATTACCTTCCTTCAACAAAAAAGTAAAAAACAGATCACTCACCTGTTTCTGACCTCCACGCTGCCCTTAATGATTTTCATTACGTTTCTTTAAGGACAGTAAACTGGTAGAAAAATTACCGCAGATGTTTCTGATTGTTCATTTTCAGCTCTGACAAGAAATGTACTCAGATAACAAAAGCAAATGCATGAGAGCGGTGGCCCTTTTATGTTCTGATTGCTTCCTCTCTGATTCAAAGGGAAAAACATTTCTCTTGAGGACACGTAAGACTTTCAGGGTCTTAGTTAACTCTAATGGAAGCTCAGGACAATATATGTTTTGGAAAGAACTGGGTAAAAGCATTCATTTCAGCGAGATGGGAAGAATCATCTGAAAAGTACAGGGACATCAGGCCCCTTCGTTAAAGCCCATTTTCTTTTTGCTTTCATGTCAGCGTTCGTTAAGAATGCCAAGGTTTTTATATTTACGCACGATGAAGCCCTGTTTTCGAATACGACTCTCTCCCCGGCTCCAGCGGTGTCGGGAAAAGGCTGTGTAGGGGCCTAGCCTCCCCGTCAGCACTGTGCATATCCTCCCCCTGCACCCCGTTAACTGCCTTCTCTGGAAATGATATGAAATGTTGAGGATAACTAAAATAGTATTCAGAATTATAGGTGGCTAAACTGGATGATGGAGAAGCGAATCATTACAGAAAATCAGGCAGAGAAAGGAGGGTGGTGGTGTCACACTAATTGAGTTTGATGTGATTGAGATGTGGATAAGCTGAGACTCCTGTGGCTCTTGGGCACAGTGGCAGGTCCACACACACCGGGAATGCTTTAATGTCGACTGCTGCAGATTAATTCATGGTGTCTTTTTAGGCGGTCCACAGCTGTCCCAAAGAAATGCAAACATCATGTTTCCAGTAGCCATTTTAGTGGTTTAAAGGTGTTTTATTTTTGTGAGGTTCAATGTCAGGAAGTTCACAAAACAGTCAAGTACTAAAGGTTTTTATGTTTTTTGTGGGATTAAAGGTTATCCTGCAGGGATCACAAATGCCTGCACAAAATGATTTTACAATCTAGCTAATCGATGTCATATATTCTATCTGCTTATCTGGGTGCAGGTCCCCTTACAGGGCCGCCTCCCACAGCTGACTCCTTTCAGTGGGGAGGAATGGCAGCCCTACCCTCTACCCTGTTCTCGCTCACTTTGCTCATCACTCGACTTAACTGCTTTCAGCCTTCATCAGTTAAATGAAGATCCTCTACCCCCCACCGATCTTCAGTGAGCAGAGCTCCGTTAATAAGTAAATCCTGTATTAAATTTGCATTACTATTATTACTATTATTACTATTATTATTATTATTACTATTATTACTATTATTACTATTATTACAGGCTCGATCCTGAATGGTAATCTTCATTTGGACGCACAGTTGTTTGGTGATGTATTAACGTACGTTGTGATCTTAAGACAAACTGTATTGGTATTTAATATGGTGGCGAATCACAACAACAGTTCTCTCAAAGCCGTTTAACACATTGCTGCGTAGGCTTGTGTGCAAACGAGAGGGCGACACACATCTGAACTCACTGCTTAACTCTGTGTGCATTTCCACATGGCTGCACCGGATCTGCATTTGCTGAAATATTAACTCATTTTAGACACACAAATCGCATATGCATGAGCTCCCACCAGAAGCAAACGATATGAAAGTGACCACAGTACGGGAATGACACCATAAAAAACACTACGCTTTGAGGCATATACAACGTGTGTGTACTCCACCTAAAACCTGTTTAGAGATGCAAATAACGGCGCTGGACTTTTTGTTAATGAGATGAATTGCAGGGCATTAAGGGGTGCGCGAAGGGGGGGGAAGAGGTGTCCAGGTGATGCAGGAAACACCGACGGCAATCACGCCTGTGACTGGCCGATCCGTGCAAATCTTTACAGCCAGCTCACTGTTACATCTGCTACACAAATCTCGAGACCGCCCGGTCCATTAATTGTTAATATCCACAAAGTAATAGCAAAATGGCCAAAGCAGCAAGGAGTGGTGGTAATTTATCCCCATCAGAGCTTTTAGGAAGCCTGTTCACCACCAAGCAGGCGCAGGAAAACCCCCCATCAAATACTGATCTCAAATATTTCTGTACGACTTTAAATCAAAGCAAGTCACCGTGTGGGGAAGAAAGCATCTTTGTCATAGTTCAAAAATTCGTTTGGTGCGCCCGTTCGCCAACACGTGGGTTATTGCACGCCCCGAGCGGCGCAGCGGCGTTCGTTACATCAACTTTTCAGAACCCCTCATGTGAAGGAAGCTCAAACATTTTCTGTTCAGGCTGTAAATGTGTTTGTCAATGAGTCGAAGTGCGGCTCTGACTGCAAACAGCTTCTTCACAAAATGTCTTTTCAAGGCTTTTTGAGTCAGTTTGAAACGTCCTGACTCAAACGAGTGACGCCGCAGCGTCGGGGTTGACCTTATGTAACCCTGTCCTGACACGGTGCAAACACTGGGACTGCTCTACATAGATTGCATATCTGCATGTAATGCTGCGCTGCTCGACCTCACAGATATTCAGGCCCCAGCTAAAAATTATAATGTTTTTAATGAGCCTTTGAATGTGTGGCGGTCCATTATCTAAAACATTTCACTACAACTATTATTAATGATGTGAACAAAACTCCTTCTAACAGTATTCACATGAACACGCTGTTTGAATATAATTAATGTGTGAAAGGTGGATCTTTGTGATTCTGACGCCTGTCGAAGGCCGACGCCATCACATTTTCCTGGTTTACTTGTTTGTAAGAGCTGCTTACAGGAGAGCCTAACTATCTGAAATGGGCTTAGTCAGCAGGCGACCAAGTGATCTTTGCAAAGCAAACAAACAGCTACCCTAATGACTTCCCATAAAACCATTTCTACTTGTGTAAATGGGCTGGAGTCACACATGACTGCTTTCAGATGCTGCTGACTACGAGTGGAAATGTAACAAAGTGGAAACGCTAATATTGTCCTCCGACTCCCACAAAGCTGGTACGCTGTTTAAAATGTAAATAAAAAGAGAAAGCGGTGATTCCCACTCTATTCACACGAGAACACAGAAAACATATCTAACGGGAAAAATCGATCATTTTAAGAAAAATATTGGCTCATTTTGTTGATTTTGTTGAACGCGTCTGAACACAGTTGGTAGACTTTTCCTCTTCTTTTAGTTTGTAAATGGGAACCGAGGAGACCCACCGGGGAGAGGAACATCGTCCCAGTCTTCTGTGACTCTGGCTGCTCTGCAGGTCTGCCACCTTCCCCAAACTTCCACGACCCCCTAAGTAATCGTGCACGTGCAAACAGCTAGTAAAGACTTAAAGACTGAGACCAGCAGCGCATCTAATAGCACGAGAAAACGGCTGAACGTCCTTAATATCCTCCTTCCCTTCTGCTGATTCACATACGTGACTGTGTGGTTCTGTGCTCCCCTTCAGTTTCATACACCTGTAAGGTTTTTAGCTCTGCCAAGCAGGTTATGTTTTTGGTTGCATACGTGTCCTTCTCTCTGTAAACGTAATAGCGTGAGAGGTTGAATCCTGGTAACATTTTGTCGAGGTGTACAATCCAAACTTTGCTCGCATCTTAAGACCTTATACGTCCACACTAATGCGCATCGTTTTCTCTCCGTTTTGGCCTCCTGTCCACACCGAGACACATTTTCCTCAAGGAAAAACGCAGTGTTTTGAAAACGCTCTCGAAAACGAATACGTTTCAAAACGGTGCTGTCGCGTCGCAGTGTGGACAGCGAAAACGCAGTTTCTAAAACGATGACGCGTGTTAGTCATGTGATGCAGTCATGTGACCAATTACTGACAGCCCTATTAAAGATTAACATCAGTCTGCACGTGCTTCATAGAGCTTTTCTTCAAACTCTCACTCGCTTTTGCAACTTTGTGCTTTTGTGTTACTCGCAGCAACAACTCCAGCTCATTGTGAGTCCATTTAAAAACTCGCTGCTTTTCCTCCACATTTCAACGAAAGTGAATAAGCCGCAGACAGAAATGAGGCAGGCCGAATCTTCTTGCGTTTCACGCATGCGCAGGACTGGTACGTAAGTGTTTTCAGATGTTTCAATGTGGACGCACAAGTCTGTGAAAACGACTGAAACGTGGACGCGGAGCGTTTTCAGACAAAAACGCAGTTTTCTAATCTATCCGGGCCGGTGTGCACGTAGCCTGAGTTGACCTTAAAGATTTACTGGTGGGAAATCTGACAAATTTACAAACTGTGATTCTTACAAGTGTGGTGTGTATCGTCGATATATAGCAAGTACTTCATTATTAGTATTTCTTATTTGACCTCTGACCTCTCCTTTAAGGTCAACAGATTGAGCAGCTCCAGCAATAAAGCTGTTAATATGTGAAAAACAGAGAACATGTTTCCTAAACGTTTATAGTTACACGAGCATGAGGGCCTTGGGTGCCGGCTTTAAGCCTGCAGACAGAGTGTGGAATATTTCTATCAAGCAGCAGCAATCTATGCTGCTCTGTTTTTCTCTTTGTTATTGCTGTTATTGGCTGATTCGGTGGTGCGTGGCAGAATAAATGGGGGTCAGACAGGTAGAGCCCACACCAGATGATGGGGTCTATCTCACCGGTTATTCTTCCTCAGCCTGCGCACGCGTCCTGTCACACATTTCTTCACTGCTAGCATATTTTTTGCCTCAACATTGACTCTAATGCCCATTTTATCATCGTCCAATCACTGTTGTGTGCGGATTTCTTGCTGCCTCAGGAAATGACCTGTGTTGTAGTTTCAAGCTAATCTGTGGAGGCACATATGGGCTCTTACTAATCTCCAGCCTGCGGTGTATGATTTCGATCTGCGATCCAACCCTCCAGCCTGCACAGGATGATTCCTGTCCACTGGAAATTGCCCATTTTATCATTTATTGCCTCAGGTTGTGCTCTCTCTCTCTCCACCCACACTGTCCATTTCCTGTTATTTGATGAACACTCTCCCACCACCAACGCTTCGACTGGCCGGCCAAATCCACCAAATTATCCCTGCGAGTTGGAATTCATGCAGTATTCCTGTCAGTCTGTCCGCTCTCTCTCCCTGCAGGCTGGACCCAGATCCCACAGCTTTTACCTCCCAGATCCTCCAGCTGCTGACTCCTTGTTTTGAACTCTTCTGTTTGCTGGGCTCCTCTTTGTCGCTGCCTGTCTGGGTGCGCTGAGCGATGAAGATCCCTCTGTGGTGCCTGGTGGTCCTGCTGGCATGTCTCTTCACCCCTGGATGCAGTGACTGTCAGGGGCAATGTATGGCCTGTGGACTGCTCCTGCAGCAACAGCAGCTGGAACAAACCTTCAACACCATGGTGAGCACATGTGTGTATCATTGTAATTCTGTGTGAATGCATGTCAACACCGCGGCGCATGTGTGCAGCTGCAGCGAGCCATCAGCACCCTGATGGGGCCATGATGGTGATCCAGTGAGTTATTGATTAGAGTGTCTTTGTAACGCATCGTGTACAGTTCGATGGTCCTGTGTGTGCTTTGTTTGCTCTGTAATGTAACTACTTATGTTGTATTTTTGCGTTGTCTGGTTGTCATTGTGCATAAGCTTTCTCTGTGTGCTGTCAACCATTTACATTGTTGTGTTTTCACCTCAAAAACAGCAAGAATATTTATTTTTTCACAAGAATTAAGGTATGAAGCATATTTCAATCAGTCACCAAAACATCCATCCAAAATATTTCATGCAGAGCAGAATTGTGGTGGCAGCAATAATTAAGAATAGTAGAAATCCAGATTTCATGTCACAAAGGGACATTGAAAGCGCTTTATAAATAAAGTTATTATTATTATTATTAGTCAACAGACTAAAGAACAGCTTCTTCCCGGGCTGTCAGAACTCTTAATGCAAGCTAAGAGTGTGTAAAGACTTCCCCAACACATCCACCCTGACACTGCTGTGGATCATCTATATGCAATATCTCAGTCTTTCCATGTTCTGTGCAATTATTTTGGTCCCAGTCTGTTTCAATGTTTCCTCCACATACACCATGTATATAGTTCCACTCACATATGTATACATATACACTGTTTTTTATTTTATTCTATTTATTTAATTATTTATTTATTTTCCGCCTTCGTTGTATATTGGTTTCTCTTCTTCTTACTTTAGCACCTTTGTGGTCCAGCTACCCAATTTCGCTGTGCAAGAAACTGCACAATGACAATAAACAGCTCTAAGTCTTCTAGAAGTGTGCGTTTGCAGGATTTTTACCAGCTCATGCAGAGTCTCGATGAATGACACCATGTTCCACTTTGTACAGTGCTGACACTGGAGCTGCTTCTGCTGATTACTTTATTACCTGCACAGGTGACGGGAAGAAGCAAGCAGGCTGAAACTGCGGGAAAGGACGTGCAGGGAGCAGGGCGGTTATGCAGTGGTTATCACTGTGACAGGGTTCTAGGTTGGAGCCTCGTGTGGCTCGGTCATTTTTCTGTTGCCTCATTGCTCAGAATCAAACCCAGGCATGTCAGACTAACTGGTGAAGTGTGGACGTGTGGCTCAGTGACTCCTCGTCCCTCTGTGCCTGTCCCGAGTGAACCTGTCTGTGTTGTCTGGGTAGATGAACATCAGGGGATAACTGAAGTTTCTGCAAATCATGATGTGGGGACATATCTGACAACCAGCCAAGCTCACATTCACACTTATGACCAGTTTAGAACTGAAGTATCTGAATTTCCAAACGCTCCTTCCAGTTCTCATCTACACATGTTCCCCCCAGCTGTTCGTTCTTGTTTTCGTGCCCCACCCTCCCTCCCACTTTTATTTAGTACATGGTAGACTTGTAGTCAAGACCGCCTAAACTGAGACCAAGTCGAGACAAAAAAGTTTTTAAACTGCAGCCAGATGCTGTTTTGTTTACGGGTGTCGGGCATATCTATGTGTTTTTGCGATGCACTCGCACAGCCCTCCTCACCGCTGTCCACTGTCTCACTCACTGAGAGGACAGACACACACTGCACTTGACTGTCATGTCTCTCACCCTCTCTGTTTTTCACATAATGATACTATGTGAAAAAAAATGAGGATAAATTAAGTGAGGAGCCGGCTCTCGCTTAATGGGAGTCGACTCTTCAGAGTCGCTGCAAAGCACTCTCCAAGCACGGCTCTTGGAGCTGATGCCTTTGCACATGACGCATTATCAAACGTTACGTTGTGTGTCATGGATACTAGTGGTGCAACGGCTCAAAAATCTCACGGTTCAGATCGGATCACGGTTTTAAGTCACGGATCGGATCAATTTTCGGATCAGCAAAAATAGAAAAAAAAGACAAAAATTTGACTCGCCGTTTATTTATTTAAGTATTTTTTGCCTATTAAAAAACAACTGAAGACTCATTCCACTCACTTATATAAAAACAAATTAAGGTGCAATATGGACATTATGGACCAAGCTGGGCATCCCCTGCACATGGCCATAAACAACCAGAGGAGTCTGTTCAGTGACAGGTTGCTTCTCCCAAAGTCAAGGACCAGCAGACTTAAAAAGTCCCACACGCCATCAAACTGTTTAACTGCTCGCTGGAGGGGGGGAAACAAGGGGGGAACAAGTAGCTGTAGTGCCTTTTCCCTGTGCAATAGTTTTTGCTAATATCCAACGGTGTAATAGACTCACAATACTTGAAATGTGCTGTTCCCTTGTATTCTTATTCCTGTTTATTCTATTTATCCCTTTTGTATTCTCTGTATTTATAAATGTGTATATTTGGTATATTTCTGCTCACATTCTGCAACTTCTGTCGGTGCTGTGCTACTGGAAACTGAATTTCCCGGAGGAACCCACCTGAGGGATGAATAAAGTTTCATCTAATCTAATGTAATCTACAGGGCAGTGCAGGGCTTTGTATCTACCACTCCGCTGTGATATAACGAGCGGTCACGGTCACGTGGCTTTCCGTTGACCTGGAGCTCCACCCATTTGTAGTTAGAGCAACAGAAGATGGTTGGAACAGTTCAGCCATAACTTTAAAGTTCTCCTGCTCATACATGCTTGGAACGATCTTGTCACTGAAGTGGACGCGCAACGAGACATCATAGCGTGGCTCAAGCACGTTCATCGTAGTTTAAACCGCTTGTTTTGCACAGCAGAATACGGCCTCCCGTCTGCAGCTAAACACCCCAGCAGCTTCTGTAATAGCTTTGCCCGGTCGGGCTGGGCAGCAAAGGGCTGCTTAAATACCGCAAACTCCTCTGCTCCTCCACTTGAACCGCTAGCGCTGGCCATAACTATCGCTGGACAGACTGACCACGCCACCATACGCGTACTTTTCTTTTTCTTTTTCGAATCTTCGGATCGCGTGCGTACCGAACCGTGGAGTGGGATCGGTTCGGATTTCGGATCAACCGTAATCCGCTGCACCACTAATGGATACCGTTGACTCCAGAGGCGGAGCCAGACATTTTATACACCCGGGGCTTAGCCGTAAAGGGTAGTATGCATGTGGGATGGGGGGGGGGGGGGGTAGGCTGTTTTGAGTTTTGTTCAAAAAAGAATCTCTTCATGTAGGAAAAAATATGTCACATATGCAGGACACCTTAAACTAACTTTTTAATTAAGCAGCGAGACAGAACAAAGTCAGGGCTGTATCAAGACACGAGGACTAAACCCCAATTCAACCAGACCCAGAACTGATCCAGAACAACAGTTCAAAATCAGGACTACTGAGGACTTAACCAAGACAGAACCAGAATCAGAACTAGATGATAGCAGCACTAAAAACCATCATAGACCTGCACTACACTTATTTTTTAATTCTACCAAAGTACAATAATTATTTAGCCTTGTTGTGCAAACAAGCTGCAAAACTTAATAAATATAGAATTTGAAAAGTAACAAACGGTATCTAAAACGTTACACTAGGCACTGGATACATGTTCTGATGAGTTTGGGCAAACAACATGTGACTAACAGGTGTGTCACCTGCTCTTGTTCCCTCCCTGTTCTGTCCTCCTCTCTCTCTCCCTCTCTGTTCCTCTTGTTTTGCATAGAAATATACTGAACAACATACAAAGTATAATATATAAAATAACATCTACCTTTTTTCTTTGAAAGAAGCTCCTTATGTCCATTGTTGTGTTCATCAGTACATAACTCAAACCGATTCTGTGCTTTATTTAGCCGTGGAGGGAAACAACTGAAAATATGAAATAAACACACATGTGAGCTGAGACTCTCTAAAGAAACAGCATTGTTGTTGTTCGGCTTTTCATTTCGCCATTTGTTGATTCACTCGAAGAGCAAGTAAAGTAATATGGGTCAAGTGATCAGTTTGACATCAATCTTTTGTGATTCACCGTCATATTTACATTATTTGTACAGTACGAATGATTTGCTTCGGAACTTGGTCGAACTTCAGCTCTTCTCTGTCTGCGCTTCTCCAACAGCAAACTCGCAGGCAGCAGCTTCTCCCCCCTCGCTCACATGCTGTGCTCCGTCGCCTAGTGCCTGAGCTCGGATCATACCAAAATTAGGGGGGATACTCGGTGTATAAATGCTCAATCAACACTCTTTTATTCCATACAATTCAACACTTTATGAGCATAAACCATCTGGATGGGGAGACATGCATGCAGAGGGACACAGCAAATCTCAAACTGGTGGAGGGTTACTCAAACTCTTATAGCCTCTAGTGGCCCCCACCTAATCATAAAAACCTAAACATTCACATTCTTTCTAACTCCTAGTGAGCCTGACTTATGGCCTTGGCTCCCTATTTTGTCTGCCTTCAACAACAGTGGGGGTGAAGCTCCCGTGGAATGTGCTCTGTCTCCTCTACTATCAGAAAAAGTCCTGACTCTCTGAAAACAGTATTTCTTATAACTCAGCTAACCCTAATAACTGTAACAGTTATCACCTTTCTCTAATTCAGGAGAATACTACAAACTAAAACTACATAATAATTTCACAATCTTTAATTAGGGGTATAACATAGCATAAGATAATATTATAATCCCACAATAGATAGACAGACAGACAGACAGACAGACAGCACTCTTTATGCTGGAAGTGCTTATCATCTCCTGTGTGGACAGGTGTCAGAGCAGAGTGCCAATATTCTTTCTGTGCCAATGCACAAATGGCAATTAGTGTTATAATGGGTGGTTAGTGCCAAACAAAATATCAACACACACACACACTTGGGTCATAAGAGCCAGACTTAGACTAACATAACATCCTAAAACCTGAAAAAAATACTTCCTATTATTTTTCTCTCATAGCGTTGGGTTAAAACTAAAGAAAGCCACGCAATGCACAGTGACGGTGACATGATGGAGACACTTTTATGCAGAAGGGATTAGTGTTGCTTCTCTGTGAGTACCTACAGCACCTGTGCAGTTCTTTGTGACCATCAGGAAATCCCGGCCTCTACAGTGGGAGGATGTGATCGTTCTCCGAACTGAACCCAAAATTTCCACGCGGCACAGAATCTCATTCCAAGCAGTCTGAGAAAAATCAGTGGGTAAAAATAGTCGGTGGGTGTCCACGAATAGCTGTAGGACGGCTAATTTAGCTGATAATGATGCAGAGGAAAGACAGCTGGGACCTTTTTGGAAGTTGTAATAGACTGCCTCTCAGTATCATCAGCCTGGGCCTACATCGCTGACTGACACATTTGATCAGCACCTCATTGTGTTTGCCGCCATCCCATTGAGCCACAGATGGAATCCACGGAGCAATTCCATTGTCTCCCACTCCAGACTGAGAGTGTGTGCGTGAGGCCGCCGCTGTTTGCTATAATGTCAGGACCCATTAATTTATTTGTGCACACACCTACACGCCCGTACCCACACACACAGATTCTACCACCACATTCATTACTTACTGTCATTTTTTTAAATGCCAGCTTTTGTTTACATATGTGCTAATTACCTGTGATGTGGCTCTTAGTCACGGAGTTTCCTGCCTGCTCTCGTTTGTAGTTCAGCTGTGTGAAGGTGAGAGTGTAACCAGGGTTACTTTGTCTGTGTTTGTCATTAGCTGCCAGACTTTCGTCCAGTTAAAATCATTACTCTGTCTCATTGCTCGACAGAAGTGTGGGCGTTGCTTCCCTTATGCGTATTTGCAAACAGCCACAGCTGGTTCCTGACGCACCTTTGATTGTTGCACAGAGATGTTGTGAGGCCTGGGGGCCTCATGCTGAACATTGTAGAGATCTGCCACACTCCCTGTTAGAACTGGACCATTAGCTAAGTTAGCTACTGTATGCTATCAGCCTACGTTTAAGTGTTTTTACACAAAACAGTCAGAACAAGGTGAACAGCTCTGCTCTTGGTCCCAGCAGTGGTTTGTATGCTACACTGCACAGCTGTTCTGACTTTGCTGCACAGCATGTGGTGTCCCAGGTGGTTAGCTCTCCAGCCAAGCTGGGTCCAATGGCTTTACTGGTGGAAACTCAAGAAACAAATTATCATCTTGAATCTTTATATATATATATATATTTTATACTTTTTCAACATGTTCAAAATAAAGATTCAATCAATCAATCAATCAATCATCAATAGTGCTGCTTTTTCATACAGGAATATTACATTTCACTTAAGAATGTCTCACACACACATCTCTCTCTCTATCCTTCAAGCTCGGGTCCTCTACCAGAGGCCTGGGAGCTTGAGGGTCCTGCGCAGTATCTTAGCTGTTCCCAGGACTGCGCTCTTCTGGACAGAGATCTCCGATGTTGTTCCCGGGATCTGCTGGAGCCACTCGCCTAGCTTGGGAGTCACCGCACCTAGTGCTCCGATTACCACGGGGACCACCGTCACCTTCACCCTATATATTATATTATATTATATTATATAACTACCATAAATCACAAATACTCAGAATTACAATACAATCACATGTAAAGAAAACCATGCAGTAAATAAAGGTGCAGGCTGGGACCTTCCCGTATTCCTCACATTTCCTTGCTGGAGAATCAGGATTTTTTTTAAATTGCAGTGAATTTCTCCTCTGGGGCTGACAGATCGTGTAGTCCTTCTCTTTCATCGGTTTTCTCTCTTTTTTCATATCAACTTTGATGATATGATATATTGATATACTATTGATAGCGATAACCTTCGCTAATCGTCACCCTGATGGAAACGTTTTGGAAAGGTTTACATTGGTTCGATTTCTTCAGCGGGACTTTGTTACCTGAACATCTTCCCTGAAGAACTGGATCTGTGCACTACATCACACAGCAGGCAAAGTGTGACTTCTTTGGCTCTCCGTCACGTACACCATTATCAGTCACTCCTCACAGGAACAACTCTTTTGATAAGATGTTTGCAGATGGCTTGTGAGCACAAGAGGGCTCATAACATGGCCTTTGGCATCAAGGTGGGCCTTAAACTCTGATCTGTCCACCCCAAGATTAGGTAGCAAAGTAGGAGCTTTTCTGCTGCTTCTCTGATCAGTTCAAAGAATTTAGTACATCAAAATCTCAACACTGTATTTAAGAGCCAGCCCTGACCCACCTCCTCTGTGAGAATTAAGCCTTTGAAGCGAGCTCCTCTTGGAGAATTTCCTCAACCGTTTTATCCTCTTGTCCTCACGAGTATATAAATCGTGGACTGTGTGCATGCACGCACTTCCTCAGCTCATAAACTCCTTTAGATTGCTCCATTGATCCGCTGCGGAGAATCCCCTGGTGCGCTCATTTCATTTACGATGGATAATTAATTTCTGTTGATAGATTCACAGCAGAACTCCCTCTTCTCTGCTTCCTTTGATGTGAGCAGGTTTCTGATAACAATGCAATTTATCTCGTTTGAGCGAGATTTGACGAGTAAATGGGATTTGCTTCTTACCTCAAACTGAAATCAGCAAGCTTGGGAGTTTGGGAAAGGGTGAAAGAGAAGAATACAGTGACCTACTGTCAGCCATATATGGATGCAAAATATAGGTGATAAATATATTTGGATTTACTAAACAAGAAAAGCCGTTGTTGCATCAAAAAAGCTTTAAATGCACTTCAAATGTTCTTCATTGGTCCTTGAAGTCAGACTATCAAGCGTCACGACTATGACAGGAAAGTCATTAAGACGAGGTGGAAATCAGCGCTGACAAACTTCGCTCTATACAGAAAAGTTCAGTTCCAAATCTTTAGGAGCGGAAACAACGTCTTGAAGCTGAAGAGTCATTCGGAAATAAATAGTTGTCAGCAAAAGACATAATTTACCTGCTGTCCTTCAAACAGCCTCGCACTTTTCTCCAATTTTGTGCTGTCAATCATTTTGCAATAGTCGATGTCACATTTGTCAAATTATGGATGTGTCACATTCGCAGATCATATATGCTGAACACAGCAGGAACCAGGCCCATTAACTTCTGTGACACCCGAGTCATCAAGGTTAAAAGGAGGCTAGTTCAGCTGACGCCTGCACTAAAACTAATATAGTAATGCCATAAAATCATGGCCATACAATTATTTTGTGTTTGGCTGTTTGACTAGAAGAAAAGCTATTTGATTAAAATGACTGGCTAGCTTATACATTTTGTTTTCTTTTTGGCTATAAACTCAGTGCATATTTTCACAGCTCGAGGACTCGGGAAGCAGTCATTAGTCTCATCAGACTTTTTCATATGAGAAATAGTTGAATTCACTCGATGTAATATAAACAGTTCAGCTTCTAGTCAAAAAAACACACAATTATTACCTGACTCTCGTTTATGGGCCACATCATTTTCTGTCTCATGAATCTAACTTTGTGCCACAAAAGGCAGCTTTTTCCCCGTGAACATGTTCATACATGTACCGTGTGTCATATTCAAAGGCAGCATAATGGGTGGATGTAGCCACTCCTCATTTTGAAGCTTCAGCATTAGCGGTGTAGGCAGCGCAGGGTTTGTCTTTTAGAGCCAGAAGTGACCTTAAAATGTTTGGAGAGTTATTCATCAGCTAACGTTAGTTAGCTTGGATAGCTAGCTGAATTAATAAAATGCACCGAGAAACATGCTAGTGCTAATTAGTGCTAAGTAACAGACTCAGCAAACCATTGTTTTAGTTTGATGTTCTGTTAGAAATGCTCCAAAAGGAACCAACAGCAAAGAGAGACAGTGAAGAGCTCTGGTGTAATGACTGTCACCGCTCTACTTAACGTAGCTTCAACAACTCTTCTTGGCATCGCTCATCAAGTGTTTTCCTTCTGGAGCTCTATTTTTACGCTTCTTCTGCATTCCTCAGCCATCCTCTCAGTTTCCGAGATAAACTAATTTTTCTCCCTCGTTAGGCTCCAGCTTCACATAAAACTCACTGAGCCTTTTCCTTTGCCACCTCTGTCTTTGTCGCACGTCTAGCCTCAGAGGACTAGCCCACTTCTTCTCTGCTTACCTCTTCCTTTGAATTCTTCCCCGCACTTCCTCAGTCAACCACCAGGTTCACCTCCCCTTCTCGTCCAGAATCATGCTGCAGGCTGCCATCCAATGCACCCCAGCTACCGCACCCCTTACACCACCTTGCAGTTTATCTCTTTCAGACTGCACCTTTGTGCGCCTTCCTCTCTTATTCAAAACCGTCTTCTTCTTGAAATATGTGGTCACCACAGCCATTTACATCCTTTTTGCAAAAGCTGTCCTTCTGCATTTCTCTAAAGAAGTACAAAGCGCACCGTCTCACCCCAGGAAACCTTACAATCCTTCTTTGTAGGATTCTTTGCTCGTAGCTTTAAGCTTGAATAAATATAATGATCCAAATTACCACTACTCCTAACAACTAGCAACTATAACAGCAGTGCTAGCTAAAACTCTTTAAATATCAGGTCAGAAATATCACACTGCTATGTTTGCTAAGCAGCGCTCGAATGTAGGAAATGTGAGGAAACAACCAGTAAGAGATCAATGGGAACACGCACATGTTCAGACAGACAGACAGTTTATGTGTGTTAGACTTGAAATAAGAGCGTCTGCTCTCTGCTCCGTTATTTGTCCTTTCCATGATTTATGTTCTAAGGAAAGAAAATTTGTGATTGTAGAAAACGGAGATACTTCAGGCCTTGTCAGCACCGTTACGTTCGACCGTCACGTTGCTCTGGTGTGTGGACTAAACACCTGCAATTATTTGCCAGCCCAATATTCTCAGCATCCTCACTGTCACCTTCTTTCTTAAGCCTGATTAGCGCTTGAATGACTGCAAGTAATTAGGGAACTTCAAAGTCTCTGGGATCTTTGTTGTGTTTTCATCAGTTAAACGTCAAAAAGACCCCTTCGGATCGCCTCACCACGTCACTGTTTCTCTTCCCTCTGCAGGTGTGTTTGTTGGAATGCGAGGGTCGCATCTCCTCTTCGCTGACGTGGGACGTATGCAAACGCGCTGTGAAGCTATCGCTCCATCCTACACTTTCTGAAGGAGGCGCTCTCTTCAAGAGAACGGGAGAGGAGCTGGAGCTGACCTCTCTCGACCTGAACTCTGACAGTGAACTGGTGCAGTCGACAGCTGCGGAGCGTTTCCAGGAGGGGGATCGGGATGAGACACCCTTCGAGCAGCGCAGCGTCCAGTATGACTCATCGCTGCTGGGATCCTCTGAGGAGGGGGAGGGCCTGCAGAGTCTGGATCTCAGTCTGACGGATGAAGAGCAGAAGCCCAGAGAGGAGAGGAACGTGGAAAGCGATGGCCAGCTAGAGGCCGGTGAAGGTGAGAGTTCAGAGGGCATCGCCTTATCCAAACGCTTTGGCGGCTTTCAGAGGGGGCGCCACGCATACAGGAAGCTGCTGGGCTCATCGATGAGGCCGCTACAGAAGCGCTACGGCGGGTTCATAGGCGTCCGGAAATCTGCCCGCAAATGGAACAGTCAGAAACGGGTCAACCAGCTGCTGAGGCAGTACCTGGGCATGAGGAGCAACCGCAGCGGCAGATTCAACCCCATCCCCATGAGCCGCCTGTGGCGGCAACACAAACTGTAACGCTTCCGGGGCGCCGCCTCTGCTTACCTCAACCTGTCAACCATTTTTTTCCCACAGCAGCTCACTCCAGTTTGAACTGTGACGTCATCAGAAGAACAGACTCCGCCATCTTGCCCCGCCTCACTTTGTGTCTCCAAGTAACAAAGAATGTTTTGACCGTGATGTCCTTCCTATTAACCACATTTACATGCCATTCTGTGAAATAAAAGAATTCGAGAAGTGCAATTGAATATATTTTTGTGTGTCGGTATAATAAAAAGTGGCCAAATGAGACTGGAGAACTGGTTTAATTGAAGAGTTTGAAAATGATGTGGAAAGCACTTTGATGCATGTTTGGCTGGAACATGAAGGCAGCACTTTGTTTTCCTCACAGTCCAGCCGAGTATTCCTAGATTTAGGAATACTCGAGTATTCCTAGATTTAGGAATACTCGGCTGCTACACAGCTGCTAACTGCTCAGCTTCCCAGTTAGAGCAGACACAAGATCAGATGATTTTATATATCAGACGGTGAAACTGCTGAAGCACCAACTATTAATTAATGATATAAAATCTAATTCCCTGCTTAGAAACCTAATTAAGTAAACACAATGAGATAAATTGGTTTTCTGGACTCTGGCTTTATTAACACTGACAGTAAAAAGTATTTTTCAATTGTAATCTGTTATTTCTGCAATAAGGTGGAAGTTTTTATTGCAAACTGTTCCCGTCATGAGTTTCTCTGAGAAATGATCATCAGCTCTGCTGTCAGTGGAACAATACTGCCCTCTAGTGTCCGGGGAACGATCACGCTGGCCTTGGATGCTGGCTTTGGCTCGGATGTGGAAGTCTACGGACGAGCCCTTTTCCCAGGAGTTAGACTGAAAGTACAAATTAACATAAAACGGCGAGCTAACAGAATAAATTCATAAAACATTAAAAAACAAATAAATAGTAAACATTTTTGAGTAAAGGAGGACGGTAGTGTCCAGTAATAATAATTAATAACAACAATAATTCTTTCCTTTTTGGTTTCACTTGTGAGAATCAAGTCTGAGAATAGAAGATGAGATATTCTGTATATTTTGATTTGAGGCAAATTTGAGATGAGCTACATGAAAGTTATTCGTCTCGGGAGTCTGTGCATCACATCCTCCGGTTATAAAGAGGCGGAGGATCAGAACTGTGGTTCATGGCTCTGGATTTCAAATGTTAACCCAGCTCACCCACTAGCAATTCCAGCTTTAATTGTGAAAATGAGGCAGCAGACCTCAGGAGTAAAGCAAACAAAGAAACAAGAGTCCTCCTCCTGCTTTCAAACACTTCTCCACCCGGAGGCGTTTTCCTCCTCACGGCCGTTTAAAGCGCAGGAAGATGTAAACTGCCAGGGATCGTTGGGCATCTACTGCACGGTGAGACAGGAGAGGAGGTCCAAGGAAACGACTCATGGCATCCACTTAATGCAGAGAGGATGAACTGTGCACGTCAGCTGTTTGGGAGGAAGTGTTTGTTGTTTCAGCCGTGATTTTGCATATTCATAGATTTTCCCGACGGTGCTGATCGTTTCTGCAGTGTGTGGCTGATTGCAGAGAAGTTGCAGGTGTGCATGTGCATTTCTCAAAGAAAGAAATGGGAATTTGTGAACACGCGTACATGTCAGCACATTTTTACCATCACACCATTGTTCTGAGTCTTGTATGGTGGCAAAAGCAATAAAATGTTTGGCATTTCCTTCGTGGACTGTCGTGCAGAACAAGAACAACAGAAAGCAGCTCAAACTCTCAGTGCTTTTTAATGTGTTTGACAATATATTTCCTCTTTTTTTTATTGCTATTGCAAACTCGTTCCCCTCACGCTCGTCCCATTGCCGTGACGGCTTCAAGGAACAGAGCCATTAACACTGGTCGTACGCCAACACACGGGCAGGAAGGAAATCCATTTCATGGAAAGAACTTTTAGCTTATTCTCGTGAGTTTATATTCCAACAAAGTGCCAAAAACATGAAAATAATAATAAAAAAAATATCTGCCCAATTCATGGGCTGAACCAGACGATTAAAAGAATAATAAAAAAAAAACGGTATAAAATACTCGTACGTAACTCAGAGCACACAATATAATGTACATCATAACCACTGTGTCACCACTGGAAGAGAAGATCGGAATAACAAAAACAGCCAAGTCTAATAGAGTGGAGCTACAGGAGTAGTAATATGACCTTTGGATAAAGAGTATTGTAGGCTTAGCACATCACGTAGGTCAAAGTCAGTCAACAGTTAGCACCATCGCAGACTTCAGTTTTCAGGATCAAGATACAAAGATACAGAAAAAGTCCAGAAGCATTCCTTTAGGAAAGAAACGAAACAAGTTGAAAGTAAAAAAACACACACATGTAAAACAGCTGATGGCTCTCGGGCCCTGATTTATATTCTCTTTTTGATAAAAGTCTCTTGTTGTAACGCATCCATCCGTCCATCCACGTCTCTCACGCTCTCTCTCTCGCCATGGCCTCGGCTGCTTCTAGTCCGGGAAGCGCTGGCAGGCCTTTTTCCAGCGGCAGGCGGTGCACCACTGATCCTTGCGCTCCACCCCGTACACCTTGCGGCACTTCTTGGCCTCCCCGCGGCCCTTCCTGCAAAGAGAAACGAGTCGCGAGCGTCAGAAAGGCAAAAAAGGGGCAACAAATAAAGACAAAAACTTTTCTAGGCAGGAAGGCCATGGAAATGTGATGTAAGCAGAGGACAGATACTACAATCAACAGAAAAAGCTCCATTTGTAAGCAGCCAAACTGAAAACGTAGGATCAGAAAGTTTCATCACTGGTAAATGGCCTGTATCTGTATAGCGCTTTACTTAGTCCCTGTGGACCCCACAGCGCGTTACACTACATCCACACATTCACACACTGGTGATGGCAGCTACATTGTAGCCACAGCTGCCCTGGGGCGCACTGACAGAGGCGATCAACATCAATCATCAATAACAATTTTTAAAGCTCGCCCGACTTAAGCCCCCCGAGCCTTGTCATCCTGTTAAAAAGAAGTTTCTCCTTCACACTGTCGCCGAGTGCTGGCTCATGGGGGTGGTCTGATTGTTGGGGTTTTCTGAACTATTACAGGGTCTTTACTTTACAAAACTAAGTACTACCAGGCAACTGCCCTGATTTGGACATTTATAAATAAAACTGAACTGAACTGAATTAACATGCACATTAGCTTAAAATAGCACTACACACAAAGAAGCCGAGTATTAGAAATGTTTAAATGTTAACATCATGAATGCCTCACCTGAAGGAGCAGTGAGTGCAGGAGGGCGACACACTCATTGGCTGCAGCCTGTTCTGCTGGAGCCATTGTTCTCCGACGCTGACGGACCGACAGCGAGGTTTCACCATCTGAGGACACAACCAAAGCTTAGGCACAACAGCAGCCTCTGGTGGAAGAGTTAGACAGTGTGGCCCCCTGCCCACTATGAGTGCAACAGTATCAAATGTTGGACATGGTAATGCTCCCACCTTACCCTTACTATATGTAAAGACACATGTAAAGGCAGACAAAAGACCCACCGGAGTGTTACTGTGGCTGAGGCCAGGGGTGGAGGCGGTCCAGCCATGACTGCCAGGGCTTCTGGGGGCCACAGACAGGACAGGGCTGCAGGCCTGGGGGACGCAACAAAGGACAGACAGATTCTTCACATGTGCAGGATCTCAAACTGCTTAGTATAAAAAGTTTAATGTTGGGCAGCAGAGTTGAGCAGAAAAGACATGAACACACTACACTACAGCCTATTATCACTTTAATATGGCAGTGTTAGCAAACATATACTTATATGCACATTAAACTGACACACCTACAGTACATTAGGAAATAAATCTACCTGGGTTCTCTATTGGACCTGAGTGACAAGGTTTCAATATTGTAATGTGTATTTATATAAGCTACAACTGTTAACATAGCTAATGTATCTTATTAGCCTACAGTTGCTATTAGCATTTTTACATGTGTAAATTCAGAATAAAAAAGAAACTTAATGGAACAAAGAACCAGGCAAATGTTAGAAATGAATACAACTCTTTCCCCCATGTTAAAGTCCAATATTTACATCCAGTTTAGCTTTTATTTAATATTTACCAATAAAAAATACATAGCTGTTTAGCTAGCTAACATTAATGGCAACAAGATAAGTACTACTGTCATGTAAAGTGAAGGAGAACTGCACAAAATACTGCAGGTTTGTCAATAATAATGCCATCTTACATATTATATCCATCTGTCATTTATTTGGTTTGCTGCTTTGAAAGGGTGAGGACTGGGAGAGTTGGTGGTCATGACGTTAGCAGTTTTACCCATTAGCTTATTCCTCCTGTGTTGTTTTATGGACATGTGACAACCACCACTGCGCTACAAAACCATGACGTTTCCCTCTGCGGCCAATGCAACGCAAATTTTGTGCCGTTCACGCGACTTGGCTGTCAGCGCATTGTGCTCCTTATGTAACGATCAGCATTCGGTCTTTTTCTCTGCTCACGTTTGGCTCTATGAGTGTAAGGAGGATGTTTACAGACACAGAAGAGAACCACGGTGACTGTGAATGATAAAGCGCTCCACACTGCCCTAAAACTCCTGTCCCTGTGTCCAATATTAGTTCCGCTTACTTAAATGAGGTTTAAAAATGTTACTGTACGGACCTCTGGACGCCCATCTGGTGTACCTTTCTCGTCCAACATGGTTCCAACCTGAGAACAACCTAATTTTCATCAACTATCTGCAGCTGGTTAGCTTAGTTTAGTTTATGTTAAAGTAGCGTGAAGCCTAGAAACACGGTGGAAACAGCTAGAAAAATCAGGAATTTGTAGCTCCTACTGGGATCAAACCAGAGATATTTCAACTGGAAATGTGTAAAACACTTATGGAGCTACCAGTCCATTAAACCCCAAACTAGCTTTGACCATCACTGTCATAAAGAAGGTAAGTTGACTAACTAGCAGCAACATGTCATGTTCTCTATTATGACAATTCAAGAGAACTTTGGTTGGCTTCCAAACACTTGAGCAGTGTTGCCAACTCCTCAGTAAGAAAAATCGCTATTGGCTGTCCTACAAGTCGCTAAATGACATCATCATCTAATTTGCATAATTGGTCATGCTAATGTAATTGTAACCTATGCTGTTGGAGAGAGAAATAACATCGTGGAAGAAACATAAAGTGAGTAAAAAACGTCCTAAATGCATTTAGAGTTTATTTAGAACTACAAATTAAATTTATTTTAGCAATTATTGTTTTTTAATGTCACAATTCCAACCCTGCTCCTCTATCCAGGTTTGGACCGGCAAAAGTGACCCGAGATAGGCGCTCTGGTGGAGTTACTTTGTGCGTGTGTGTAAGTATTTTTAAACCTTGTGATCCACAAAACAGCATAAGAGTAAAAGAAGAGCTGACTGCAGTCAGTGCGGGAGCAGCGGCTTCGCTCATGCGCGGTTCATTTGCAGTTTGGAGGTGTGATCATCTCCTACAGCGGGGGGAGGACTATCCTCCGCCCGTGAGCGCTTTAGCATGAGTGAGGTGCCCACGGCAGCACCGCTGCTTGTTGAGAGTAAGAGCAACACGCCCTTTCACGTCAAAAAGCCGTCATAAATAAGTCTCCAATAACACCAGAAAAAGTCGCCAGATTTGTTGCTAGTCGCTTTTTAGAAAAAAAAAAGTCGTTAAGGGGTCTGAAAAGTCGCTAAATATAGCGACAAAGTCGCTAAGTTGGCAACACTGCACTTGAGTGTAAGCAGGTAATTTTTACACTTGAAACGAGTCCTTACATCAGCTGGGGCGCCAGATAGTTACAAAAATAACCAGTTTGAGACTTTCCCCCATAACGATCAACTAAACTTCCACGTGATAAACCATCTTTTCCGACGAAGCTGCTTCCCACTCCCTCTGGTAAAGCGTCTTTGCATCGCCTCACATCCCACTGAGAGATGGAGGTGGTAGGAAGTATCTGCACGGCTAAATATTATGATGATAATCCACGGCGATAACCCAATCAGTAACAGTGGGAGTGACCACCAGAGAAAAAACAGGCCAGTGTCAGTGGACAGACGTGGAGCCGCCGGCAGCTGTGACACACAGAAACACAGCATCAACCTGCAGTTCAACCCACTCTCACTCGAGTGTCTGCCTGCATGAAGAAAGACAGATGTGGCACAAACTGACACACTGCCTAACATTACTAAAGCTCTGATTGCTTTTTTAAAAAGGTCTGTTAGGAACATTTTTCAGAATGTGTACATCAGGTTTAAACCACCGCACTTTTGCACTGGGAGATGTTATGTGGTGTTTTTCTGCTTTTTGCAGGCTGGTTAGTCTCATCTCCTTGGGAAAGCGAGCAAGCAGACAGCTTGGTCTCTCACTGTCACAAAGCATCCATTTACAGGCTCGTGGTACAGGGTAAATGCAGGTCACCAGTGAAATGTGCTGCTTTGTGATGCATAAACAAAGTTGTAGCTCACTGATTCGTTAGAGAGGGGATCTGCTTGGGGGCCTTGGGTAAAGAGGACGTCTGCAACAACACCGTGACCACGGAACACGAGACGCGTGCACAAAAACTGCAGTAAAATGAATTCACGTCCCAGCTGAGCTATTTCGCAGAAGGGGAATCTAGACAGTTGCTTCTGTTTCCACATAGAGCCAGAATTCCTGGAGGCCAGTGGGGAAAAGTGACATTTAGAAGGTGAATTCCAGTGCTCGTGCACTAAATCTGCAGCTGACATTCAATAATTCATGCTAACAAGGACCGCGCTGTCTCCTTACATTGCCCTCAAACAATTTCATTCCCCAGAACGCCGCCTTCTTCTTGTCAACTCCAATTCAGCAAAGAAAACAAGTAATTATTGAAATTATAGCCAGCTGAACAGGTATTTTGTGACAAAACTTACATGACTGGAAGAAAATGCCCTGAAGCTAAACAGAGTCAGAATGATTTCGTTTGAACGGCCTGCAAAGACCATTTACACGACGTCGAAGCATCGAAAAGCAAACGTTTATACTGGGACCAGCTTCACTGTTACAGGCAGACAGGTATGATTCCCAGTTTTACAACTGGACTCCTCCATCTACAGACGCCAGAGGTGGGAAGTAATGAAGTACAAATACTTTTTTACTCGAGTAGAATTTTCAAGAATCTGTACTTTAGTTGAGTAGTTTTTTCTTCTGACACCATTGAATTTTTACTCCCTGCATTTCTAAAAACATACATATGTTCTTTCTCCTCTTTACATGATACAGCTTTTATCAGTGAGGGTGGGAAAACAAGTCTCCCCTCACTCAGCACTGGAGCACCACAGGGCTGTGCTGTAAGCCTCCTGCTGGACTCACTGCACACCTACGACTGTGTAGCCAAGTCACACCACACCTCCATTTTTAAGTTCGCTGATGACACTGTTGTGGTGGGCCTGATCTCTCATAACGTCGAGAAGGCCTTCCTGGAGGAGATCAGGAACCTGGAGAACAACCTTCTCCTAAACATCAGAAAAACTAAGGAGCTGATTGTGGACTTCAGCACAAAGCAGGTGAGAAATTACAAGCCACTATCATCAGTGGAGAGAGTAGACAATTGCAGATACCCGAGTGTTCACATCACACAGGACCTGTCATGGTCACATTAACACTCTGGTGAAGAGAGCCCTGCAGCGTCTGTTGTTCCTCAGACGACTCAGAGACTTCCACCTACCTGAGAAGGTGCTCAAGAACTTCTACTCCTGCACCATCCAAGCATCCTGTCGGGAAATATCTGCACCTGGTATGGGAACAGCACGAAGCAGGACAGACGAGCCTGACCTGGAGTCTATTTACACCAGGGGTGCAGCACCAAAGCCAGGAAAATCATGAAAGACCTCCCCCATCCCAACAATGGACTATTCTGCTCGCATAAGGCCGACGCAGAGAGAAAGAGGAGGAGCTTCTCTCCTCGCTAACCGGCTGTAGGACTGGACTCTACATATCTCTACACACCATTGCACATTCACTGAATAACAACATGTATCTGGTCTGGTCTCTCTCACATCACATCACTGTACACTTAATAACAAATACATGCACTTCAATGATAACCTCGTAACTGTTTTGACTGTTCACTGTCAATTCACTCACTGCTGATTTGCACACCTTAAAGTTTTAACTTGATTTTTCATTTTAGTTTTATTCTGGTCGGGAACTGCACAGCAACAAACTGCACGTTGGACTGCGTATGATCGTTTATGTGACAAATAACATTTGAATTTGAGGTTAGATTTAAAGGTAACAGCTGTTCTTTGACACTTGTTATCTGGACAGAGTGTTACTGTAATCTGATTACTTTTTCAAGTAACGAGTAAAGTAAGGGATTACTATTGCAAAAACAGTAATTAGATTACCGTTACTTTCCCGTAGGAACGCTGCGTTACTGCGTTACTAAAGCCGTGATTTTTTGCGAGAATGTCTCACGACAGTGACGTAAGCGAGTGCGACGTTAGTGACAACAGCTGTGTGCAGATCAACAGTGGATCACATATCGAGTGCAGAGAGAGTATGAGCGTGCAGCGTTTAAAGCGTGGAAGTACTGACCTTACTTTGAGTTTGATTCCATAAAAAGTGACAAAAACATTAGTGTCGCTGTGCGTGGGAAGAAAACTTCTTTTTACAGCGAAAAAAACCCTAAACTTCCGACAAGCACCGAGTAGCTACGACGTAATGGGAAACTCACAGAGAAACTCGCGGATTCTTCCACTGACCGCGGCACACCTGCACCAGGGTAAACCTCCGCCTACCCCACTCCTGCTTTACAGGTGAAAATAGAGCAACAGGACCGCTGAGTCTTTGACTTTATTTATTTTCTGCTGTGTTTTACTTGCATCTATTTGAAAGACTGAGTGTAAACACACACAAAAAATATTTTATTTTATGTGCTGGAATGTGCAGAAAATAGCTTTAAATGTTAAACTAATTTCTTCCAGTCAGAGAATGTTGCAGATAATTAAATTTTTGCTTGATGCTTAAAGTTAAAAGATTAAAACTAATAAAACAAGTTTTAAAAAGAGACTTTTCCATCTGATTACATTTTGTATGATGGATTATGCAGAAAAAGTAGAATTGGGCTGAAAGATCTATCACTTTATCACCTCTTCAGGTTGTAAATCGTGTTTTTAAAAAGTAACTAAGTAACTAATTACTTTTGAAAACAAGTAATCAGTAAAGTAACGGGATTACTTTTTGGGGGATGTAATCAGTAATTAGTTACTGATTACTTTTTTCAAGTGACTTGACCAACACTGATACTGGAAACCTAAAGGTTAAATTTAATGTCATTTTTAACCACATGTCGTATTTGTGTGTGATGTCTCTGACATCATTGTGGAGACATTTTCACTGCTTTTTTTTAAACAATATTACTTCATTGAAGTTTGCAGACATCCATTAATGCGCAGCTCTCTTAAGATCCCACCACAGCACTTCAGTTGACTTTGACTGGGCCTTTCAGGAGCCAGAATCTGAGATACTTTAGCAGTAAGGGAACATTTAGTTTTCCCCAAGACTTTATCCACCCCCAGCAATTAATTTATTAACATTAAATAGGAAAATGAACCCATTCTGCTCATTCACAGCTACATATTTTAATTCATGGACTCTACTAGAGCAGCTTTGATTTATAGTTCATAATAATTCTTATTTCATTAACACCTTGGTTAAAAAAATGTTTTTTTAGCTAGTCTCTGATTGGCTGCCCCTCATAAACAGAAGATTTGAACTGTGGGTGGGTGGAGCTTCAGCACCCAGGTCATATTGGACCATACTGACGACCATATTGGGGATATGGCGTCTTACTAACATTAGAGCCACGAGCAGAAACTGAACTGAGCGTTCTGACATGCTCGTACGTACACTGATGTCATTATCTGAGACTTTCAACGATTTACGATTTTAACAACATCCATCCATTCGCTTCCGCTTATCCTTTTCAGGGTCGCGGGGGCGCTGGAGCCTATCCCAGCTGTCATAGGGCAAAAGGCGGGGTACACCCTGGACAGGTCGCCAGTCTGTCGCAGGGCCAACACACAGGGACAGACAACCATTCACACTCACATTGACATCTAGTGGCAATTTGGATTATCCGATTAACCTATCCCCACAAGTTGCATGTCTTTGGACGGTGGGAGGAAGCCGGAGTACCCGGAGAGAACCCACGCAAACACGGGGAGAACATGCAAACTCCACACAGAAAGACCTGATGGTGGAATTGAACTCAGGACCTTCTTGCTGTGCGGCAACAGTGCTAACCACCGTGCATGTTTAACAACATGTATGGGTGAAAATAAAGATGGAGAGCAACAGTGCTCCACCCACCTGATAGAGGTGCTCCGAGTGAATCTGCCAGAAGCTGCTGGGGGCCGACTGGCTGAGCTGACTGGGCCTGCTCAGGCCTGGCCCAGAGCTGGAGTTGGACCTGGGTCTGTGAGCTGGGAGGAGCTCTGAGCCTGGAGGAGAACCACAGGACGCCCAGCTGAGATGAGAGGACGAGGCCTGGCCCAGAGCCTGCTGGGCTGGAGCTGGACCGGAGCTGGGATCGACAGTGTCACAGGATATCTTGGTGTAGTAGAAGTCCTCCTCTCGCTGGGACTGGTCTGACCCACTGCTGTGCATGTGTGGCAGGGACACACCAGTGGACACACCAGTGGACACACAGAGAAAAAGAGTGAGTTGTGTGTTTGCAGAGTTAGTGAGAGCAGCACTTACTACAGCCCAGACTGAAAAGCTCCCTTCCCCTAAGCGAGCAGAGCTCTTCCACAACCTGAAAATTTTATTCCCTCCTGTTTTTTTAATGTTGTTTTGAAGCTGAGAAATGTTCCAGAAGGCCGACCCGTCTGGTTTCGAATTTGGCTCAGACTCCCAGCGAACACCTGAAAAACATCAACTTCCGCGTGTCCTTAAAGTGACCAATTAATACTTGGTCCCTATTTTTAGTGGATTCCTAACTTTATATGATACGGCATATAAAGCATCATATAAAGTATTTTTGGCCATTTGTGCAATGACAGGAATATTTTACTGCTTCCAGCTGCTCCCAACATCATAAAGAAAACAACAGGGAAAAAAAACACGGCATCATCACCAAGAATGGAAAAAATAAAGAATATTCTAAATACACATATTTACACAGTATTGTTCAACCATGAAATAATTGTGGGAAAATTCACATTTTTTGGAAATGGAGCGTTTAGTGAAGTGATGCAATTTTAAATAGAAAGATGAAATATTAATTTGGAATAATATATGAACATGGAGCCTCATGCTACAGTCTGAGGATGAACGTCCAATCCGATTGGCCAGGAACAAGCGTGTGTGCAGTTATTCTCCCCACAGATATTTTATTTTAATTTCGACCACTGTCTGCGAGTGGGAGGGTCACAATTACACCGCATGGACTAAATGAAACACATTGTGCGCACATAGCATGTATGTGATTGTGTGACTGCTCTTACTTATTGCTGTGTTTCTGTACAGTCGCGGTGTGTTTTCGCCTGAACGCACACTGTGATTAGCTGAAAGCGACACCTTTGTTCATTCTGATTATAATAATAGATAATTAAGATACGTTCTTGTTTTTGCACACATTTGTGTCAAATCAGGCTCCACAGCCTCGGTTGCCTCGCCGAGGTTCATCCTGAGCCAGGAAAAAACTTTCAGTGCCCCTCCCCACCTGAGCCCTCATTTTTTGTTATTTTTTTTAATCTACTTTAAGCAAAATTGTTCCCACATCTCTGCTAAGAGTGACTGTAGATGCATGAAAAGGTTCAAAGTGCCAGCTCACCCCAGATGCAGCACACGGATGTGTCTTTTTATGCCGACTGAAGACGTGAGGACTTTGCCACAGCTGGGCCACAGGCATCTGTACACACTTCTGACGGAGCTCTGCGGGAGGAAGAGCGCAGACGGAGGGTGAGCGCGCACAGACACATGTCCAAACTGCAGAAAGGCTGTGTTGATTATAGCGGCTTCTTCAGTTTTCCCGGAGCAGCTGTGCACCTTTGGTTTTTTGGCAGCGAGCTCCTCCCCCTGCTCCAGCTCCATGTGCAAGCCTTCGTCGGGGCTGCTGTCCATCTCGGTGACGGACGGCGAGGGCGCCGGGCTGACGTTGCCGTGGTCCCAGCTCCAGTAGCCGCTGCTGCCGCTGTCTGAGAGCTCGCCTCCGCCGCACTCCATGTCAGCGGGTGAGGATGATGAGCCAGCTAGAGGAAGGTAGAACCGTGTCTCGTGAGCCAAAGAAAGCCTCGAGTTTGTCACAGAGCTGAGGGAAACGGACTCCCGCATTAAATCGGTGTCTATCAATTTAAACCCTCTGGTTTAAATATCAAATATTCTCTGTTGCTTTTTGGGATGAAAACAGCTTCTGGTGCTGTGTCCCCTCTGCCGTCCTACAGTGAACAGCAGGCCTCCTGTGCTGCTGCCAGGCCTGTTTTCAGCATCTGTTTACTCCCTCCTTCCTGCTCTGTTCCCTCTTCACACATATTTTGTTTATTGCTCTGCCAAAACATTAAAAATAGCAGGTAATGTTTATCAAGCTAATAAACGCTGAGTGAATAACACACATGGATTGGAGCTGGAGTTTCTTTGTGTCACAGTTGAACAGCAGCTGTGTGTGAAACAGCTGTTTGGGCATCGAGCTTTAAGGAGTTCCTCCATCAACTCCTGTTCTCGATTCTTATCGTCAGATCTGTGCTCTACAACATCTCTGTTACAGCAAATATTATAAAAGTTAGTTGAGTTATAAACTATTAATAGTTTACTCCATGCCGTGTCAAACTGCTGACCACCTACTGGACCAAAGTCCACATTATTATAACTGAAGACTGGACAAATAAAACCTGTTTATTTTCTATAAAGCTTTATACAGTCACAGCTCTGCTAAAACCTTTAATGAAGTGCGTGCCATATATGTTCACCTCTTCCTGTTAAAAGGAAGTTTTTCCTTCCCACTGTCACCAAGTGCTTGTTGACTGATTGCTGAGGTGACTGCTATTGTGACTTGGTGCTATATAATTAAAATGAATATTTATGGTTGAGGAGATACAGACCAGGTCCAGGATCTGTTTGTGGAGAGCTCTGAACCACGGGGCTGCAGGACAGACTGGTCAGGACCATGGCTGCCATGATCTCATCCATCTCCACCGACTCCGGGCTGCGAAAGCTAAAGATAACATGCAGAAATATTCCGGTAAAAATCAGGTCCGCCCTCACATTCGCTGACCAAGCAGCAACATCTGAAACCTGGAACCAACAAATGCAGTTCCTCTACTGGCCACTTGAGGCCGTCTCAAACGAGTCTGTCCCCATAGAGTCCCATATTAAAAGGCTCAGTTTTACTGCAGACACAAACGTGTAGGCTTTAGCCCGTATGGATAGTTTCCCTCTTCATAACAACAACACAGGGGTCAAAACTGAATGCTGGTCACAGGTAGCTATAGGTGACCTGCTGCCCTCGGCCATTTTTATGCTTTTGCTGCCTTTAGGAGCCTTTTTAATGAAAACATACTAGGGCTGCCACAAACGATTATTTTGATAGTCGACTAATCAGATCATCATCCATTGGACGTAAAACGTACAGCTTACTGCACCAGCAGCATCTGCTCTTATATAACTATCATTAGCTTACAGCTTTAAGTGTTTAAGGTCTGTGCTAACTAAAAATAAAGACAAGATGATAGTTTATTAAATTTTAATGACATTTGCAGATTGTTTCGGTGAAGTTTAATAAACTCCTTGCTATCTAAAATATAACAGGACACCGGAGTAAATTCTCCAGCATCTCACACTTCTGATAATCAGCTGTCTGCTTGAAGTTTATTCAGCTGTGTAAAAACTATAACTTTCATCTCAGCCAAACCGATTTACTCAGGAACAAATAAAATACTAAAAAAAAAGCCAAACAATAACATTTTAAGTTATCTAAGTGACTTATATGTTTAACCTGAGTAGCAAAAGACAGCAGTGGGTTTGAAAACAATTTGCCGGGAGTCCGGTGTTCTCACGGCTCTAGTTAGCCTAGCCCCCGGCTAGCTATCGAGCTAGTGGGTAACAGACGTCTCCGAAAACGTCGGAGCGCTTTTGAAAATATGCGGTGTCTTGATAAGCTGAGCAGATATTTGAGGTTTACACAGCTACATTCTCGCCTGAAAATATGTTAAACGTTTATTTTGTGACCCAGAAAGAATAATAAGAGTAACATTAAAACTAACTAGCTGCCGCCATTGTTGGAAACTGAGCTGGGCTGCGCTATGAATTCTGGGACACAGCTTCTTCTTCTTCGGGGTTTAACGGCAGCTGGCATCCTTGTACATGCAGTGCTGCCATCTTCTGTTTCAGTCCGTTATTACACTCTTAAATCTTGCTACTTATTCCTGCATCTTTTGGGATCTTACAAAGCTTCAAACGACACGTCGACTATTAAATCAGTCGTCGACGATTTTGATAGTCGACTAATCGTGGCAGCCCTAAAACACACACGTCTGTGCTCGAGCTTCTTTCAGCCACTGACATTCTGTTGTTTATCATCAGACTGCTGCTAACCACTTAGTAGTCTGAGGTGCAGTTTGCTAATCAAATGTGTTAGCATTAGATGCTAACTTAGCACGTACGGTAACTTGTGCCTCCCAAAACAAAGAAACAAATCCACAACACGGCTAACACTGAGCTTTCAGTAAAGGGTGACATCATCTTTTCTATATGCACACGTACAGTCTATGCCTCGCTGTGCCTCACCTGTATGGCGCCTGCGCGGTGACGAGGTGCATTGTGGGTCCCACTGGCAGCAGAGCAGCCAGGTTGCTCTTGTAACGGCCGCTCTCAGCCTGGACGCAGCTCTGTCCGTACACCTTCAAAGCGAGGCAATGACACAGTGAGTTCCTCGTTCCAGCCTGGAAAAGTTGTCCATTTAGTGTCTCACCCTGGTTCAACAGAAATCGTCCACTCAGCTCGTCAGTGGACGCTGACACAACAGACAAAACACTGTTCAGGCCTTATACGGGTTAAGCTGTTTACATGCGTCTGCGGTACCCTGCTCCTGAGCCCCACTGTGGCCATGAATAAAGCAGTTAAGAGAATATTTCCTGTCCATCTGTGGCGTCCTGCTCGCAGACGGCATAATCTGCCAGTGAAACAGCGTGCAAGGAAGTGGCTGCCAGCCTCTGACCAGGCAGTGCATTACATCTAACACAGTGGAAAGAAATAATGATCGCATCAAGTTCTTTCTCAGTTTGGGTTTGAACTTTGGGACGCGTACCTTTGTGCTTATTGTGGTTCTAATGTGCTCAAAATGCCATGTAAGCCTGAATTTCACACACTGACACAACAGAATACATGTCATCTCTGTCAGGCTTCTCACCAGAGCGTGTTGCACGCCAGGCCCGTTGCTGCCCTGCTTTGTCTTAGAGACGCATGCCTGCCGTCCCACCGGGCAGGCCGCCGTCCCGTCTGGCCCCGCTCCAGCTCTGTCCTCGGGTCCCGTAGCTGCCATTGGTGCTGCCGCGCACACTGAGGGACTCACAGTGTGACACCTCCCTACACACAGGACGCCGAATGAAAATATGTCACAGCGTTATTCATCTTCCCACAGCCACGCAGCTAAAGTGCACCTCGGCGATGTCGGACTGTGACGTTACATAAAACTTCACCACAAACAAACATCCTTCGGTAACTTTGGTCGTAATTTCTGCCCAGCTTCCCTCTTAAAAGGATTAAATGATGAAGGCTATTTTCATCCAAGGAGAATATGCTCGCGGTGAACCACGGCATCAAATGACAAATATGCTCGGTCAATAAATACGGGGATGTAAACAGACGGCAGCTTTGCTGACGAGTGACTGTTGGCAAACACTCGTTCCATCTTGCATCTCTGCACCTCACAGTGCAGCGCAACAACACCACAGGAGATTTGAAAAGGATTGCAGGGATCTGAAGGGAACACAGACTTGAGTGGATTTCGATCTGATCGCAGTCTTGCTGGAGTTTTGCTGTCTACTCCGATAAAGTAGGAAACTCATGACGCCTTATAGAGACCTAATTTTGCATTTGGGTAGATTCAGTGTGGCCTGTAGCCCACAGAGGGTGGGGGCAATGCTGCATTCAGTAAACGCAGGAATAATCCAGATATTTTGGCGACTTTGCAGTGGATTCACAGTGTTTCTGTGTGTTTTGGTGCTTTTTGACAAAGTCAATGACCCAAATTTTCTAAAGAGTGCATTTTGGAGTACATTCATGCTTACATCAATAACAATGCAAAAAATCTAAACTATATGTATAAAAGATCAGAAACAACATGGATTACTGCTTTATAAGAAAGCCCTCCACAAAGCCAGAACATCTTACTATTCATCACTGATTGAAGAAAATAAGAACAACCCCAGGTTTCTCTTCAGCTCTGTAGCCAGGCTGACAAACAGTCAGAGCTCTGTTGAGCCAACAATCCCTTTAACGTTAACTAGTAATGACTTCATGAACTTCTTCACAAATAAAATTTTTATCATTAGAGAAAAAATTACCAGTAATCATCCCACAGATGTAATATTATCTACAGCTACTCTTAGTACCATCGATGTTAAGTTAGACTCTTTTTCTCCAATTGATCTTTCTGAGTTAACTTCAATAATTACTTCCTCCAAACCATCAACGTGTCTTTTAGACCCCATTCCTACAAAACTGCTCAAAGAAGTCCTGCCATTAATTAATGCTTCGATCTTAAATATGATCAACCTATCTCTAATGATCGGCTATGTACCACAGGCCTTCAAGCTGGCTGTAGTTAAACCTTTACTCAAAAAGCATCTCTAGACCCAGCAGTCTTAGCTAATTGTAGGCCAATCTCCAACCTTCCTTTATATCAAACATCCTTGAAAGAGTAGTTGTCAAACAGCTAACAGATCATCTGCAGAGGTTTATTTGAAGAGTTTCAGTCAGGTTTCAGAGCTCATCACAGAAACAGCTTTAGTGAAGGTTACAAATGATCTTCTTATGGCCTCTGACAGTGGACTCATCTCTGTGCTTGTCCTGCTAGACCTCAGTGCAGCGTTTGATACCGTCGACCATAATATCCTATTAGAGCGATTAGAACATGCTGTAGGTATTACAGGTACTGCGCTGCAGTGGTTTGTATCATATCTATCTAATAGACTCCAGTTTGTGCATGTAAATAGGGAGTCCTCTTCACACACTGAGGTTAATTATGGAGTTCCACAGGGTTCAGTGCTAGGACCAATTCTGTTTACATTATACATGCTTCCCTTAGGCAGCATCATCAGAAGACATAGCATACATTTACACTGCTATGCAGATGACACCCAGCTCTATCTGTGCATGAAGCCAGATAACACACACCAATGAGTTAAACTGCAGGAATGTCTTAAAGACATAAAGACCTGGATGGCCGCTAACTTTCTGCTTCTTAATTCAGATCAAACTGAGGTTATTGTACTCGGCCCTGAAAAGCCTAGAAATATGGTATCTAACCAGATTCTTACTCTGGATGGCATTACCTTGGCCTCCAGTAACACTGTGAGGAACCTTGGAGTCATTTTTGACCAGGACATGTCCTTCAACGCACATATTAAACAAATATGTAAGACTGCTTTCTTCCATTTGCGCAACATCTCTAAAATTAGAAATATCCTGTCTCAGAGTGATGCTGAAAAACTAGTTCATGCATTTATTACTTCCAGGCTGGACGACTGTAATTCATTATTATCAGGAAGTCCTAAAAACTCCCTGAAAAGCCTTCAGCTAATCCAAAATGCTGCAGCAAGAGTCCTGACAGGGACTAGAAAGAGAGAGCATATTTCTCCTGTTTTGGCTTCCTGTTAAATCCAGAATTCAAAATCCTGCTCCTCACATACAAGGTCTTAAATAATCAGGCCCCATCTTATCTCAATGACCTTGTAGTACCATATCACCCTATTAGAGCACTTCGCTCTCGCTCTGCAGGCCTACTTGTTGTTCCTAGAGTATTTAAAAGTAGAATGGGAGGCAGAGCCTTCAGTTTTCAGGCCCCTCTTCTGTGGAACCAGCTTCCAGTTTGGATTCAGGAGACAGACACTATCTCTACTTTCAAGATTAGGCTTCAAACTTTCCTTTTTGCTAAAGCATATAGTTAGGGCTGGACCAGAGAAGAGGGGCCCTGAATCCTCCCTTAGTTATGCTGCAATAGACATAGGCTGCCGGGGATTCCCATGATGCATTGAGTTTTTCCTTTCCAGTCACCTTTCTCACTCACTATGTATTAACAGACCTCTCTGCATTGAATCATATCTGTTATTAACCTCTGTCTCTCTTCCACAGCATGTCTTTATCCTGTCTTCCTTCTCTCACCCCAACCAATCACAGCAGATGGCCCCGTCCGCCCGGTTCTGCCGGAGGTTTCTTCCTGTTAAAAGGGAGTTTTTCCTTCCCACTGTCGCCAAAGGGCTTGCTCATAGGGGGTCATATGATGGTTGGGTTTTCTTTGTATCTATTATTGTACGATCTACTGTACAATATAAAGCGCCTTGAGGCGACTTTTGTTGTGAGTTGGCGCTGTATAAATAAAATTGAATTGAATTACTCCGTGATTCAGACTTTTTTCACAGCACTAAATGTTGGGGCGGACTATGGGCAGAAATCTGTGCCACCAGAAACTGAATTTGAATAAGTTAAATTTGAATTTGAATTGCTCGGATTGAATCTGAATTGTAACTGGGCCACATCTGACCCACGCAACACTCAGCAGTGCGATAACTGAACCATGAGAGCCAAAGGTTCCCAGACTGAGGTGCAAAAGTGTCACCTGGTTCTGTTATTGCTTTTCAGATGAACATGTTAAGCTTTTAGCTTATTAGGATCAAATATTCATATACAGAAGCTGGTGGCAACTTTCTTATTTGAGATATATGAACTGGTATAAAAGAAGAAGAAACAAGCAAAACAACGTACAATAATAACAAAAAAGAAGCGGTGCTTAAACGGTATACAGTTTCATCATGCATCATATTTCACTGTATCAAAAAGAAATTCTTGAATTATTTAAAGAACTGGATATTTCTTTATTCACTTGCATGTAAAAGTTATTTACTGCTTAGAAACCTGCACCAAAGGGATTCTGCGGGGACACGAATCACTTCTCCCATTCTTTTCTGTGCACCCAAACGCAGCACAAAGCCCGATTTCCCCCACCTTCCCACCAATCAGCGCCAAGTTTCAGTAGTAAACAAGCGGCACCGTGTGGGAGTGCCGCCGCCGCTGATTGGCTGAGCCGGGGCTTTCAGGAACACACCCCCGTTCCAACAACGTGTTCAGACACGAGTTTCGCCGGGAGGGACTGAGCCGGACCACAGAGCACAGCCGAGATTAAACTCGTTTCCAACGCAAAGTCACGTAAAAGCACGGCGTGATGATCCTGGTTACACGCGAGACATTTGGTGCAGCCATGAATTTCAGGCTGGAACGCACAAACAGTGACGTGAAAACAACAACACGCCAAAAACACAATAAATGAGGCCATTTCTGCAGTCGTATTAAGTTCGTGTAGTTTCCACGCATTATATTGCAAGGCAGTAAAACCTTAAAAACCCCGGGCGCGTGCAGCCGCACGCAAACGACGCTAACGCCGCAGATGGAACAACAGCCGCGCTTCCAGCTGAACGTGTCGCCTATTTGGGACTAAAAAAGATGCGTCATAGAAAAACAAGTCGCATTTTATGATCCCGCAATTACACGACTGATCTCCACCCGGCAACGCAGACTGGAATCCGGAGAGACCCCCCTCCCCCTCCCGCGGCTTACCCGGTGCACACACACAAAACTGTATGTTGGCTGTTTTCTGCAGAGCAAAACAGCCTCTCCGCTTCTAAAAACAGCGCGTTTTACTCACTCCGTCGGGGGGAAGTCCTCCGCTCAGAGCTGCAGCTGCGGGTCGTCGCTGCCTGGTAGTCCTGCCGCTCGCCGGGCTCGTCGGTCTGCCGGAGGAAAGGGGGGTTGGGTCGGTCGGATACGCGCCTACGTGTGTCTGCTCGGTGGACCAATGCCGGGGGTGACAGCTGGGCAAGAGCGCAGAGATATGAGCCTGCAGCGCGCCGTGCACAAAAGGATGATCTAGGTGAGGGGTTACCAGAGCATCATCATCGTCATCATCCAATCTCTGTCTGTCTGTCTGTCTGTCCGGAGCACACAAATCTGCTGCGTCTCAACATGAGCACCACAAACGGATCCCGTCCTTAAAAATGTTTTTTTTTTTTTAAATCAATTATAGTCGACTTTTATGTAATTACTCTGCACTGTACCAAGATGCAAATCTTAAATATCAAAAAATGATGATCATATATTCCATAAACCAGGAGGTCACACAGGCAGACTATCTGTTATCAATCAGTTGTGTCAAACATATGGCCCGCGGGCCGTATCCGGACCAGCAAAGACTCCACTGGAAGGCTTTGCAGAGATTGACAAACACTGTTCACTATTCACGTGTTTGCAGGAGACAGTGTTGCCAGGTCAGGGTTTGAAAGGGTCCCATCACTTTTAAGTAACTCTTCATTTCATGTAGAGGCCCAGAGTCAGTTATAATTACAGTTATGTGGAAAAGCCGAGCCGTCACACGGCATCGATTTGTAAATGATTGGTTAAATACACGTTACATGTCCAAGATGTGAATTTTAGATTTATTTTTTTTAAACAAGCACATCTTTTGTCTTTTATTGATCCGACCCACTTAGGATGAAATGGTGCTGCATGTGGCCCATGAACTAAAATGTCTCCATATGGATGTTGTGTTTGGATCGTAGCTGCTATGATTCCACGCTGGACGTGTAGCACAGCCCAGTGATCAGATCCCCCACTAACTGTTTAATCAAATGAAAGAAGCTGAAAATGCACGCAGCGTATCGGCCACCAGCTTCACACGACAAAGTGCCTGGATACAGATCAAACAGGACTTACATGTGTGTTTTAAGCGTGTGCTGCAGATCCCCTTGCCTTTGTGTGTGTGTGTGTGTGATTGTTTCTGCGTGTTTGAGAGGCCGGATTAGTGTCGGCTGTCTGCACCCTCTCCACCAGACATCCAGTCAGCAGGGATTTTAGGGTCTGAGCGCCCAATCCTATAGTCCCAATATGATTCCTAAACCACACAGAATTCCTTCCCCGCTTTATTTCAGCCACTAATGCCACTGTGTTCCCTTCAAAGGCCGCTGGCAACTGCCTCTCCTGGTTAGGGAGATTAAAACAGACGAACAGTGCCAGGTTACATAGCAGGACCTACTGAGTGAACAATTAGAGCAGCAGGATTTTAACACTGTGCTGCTGTGCAATAGATAATCTAAGAGTTGTAGTCAGGCAGAAAACGTAGGAATCAGTAGGTGGTAGCAGAGTCTGCAAACTGGTTGAAATATCAGGTCATCCCAAAATGAGACATCCTCTATTTAACACAATGGTAGCAGACAATGAAGGCTACTTCTGCCATGCTAGCAGATGAAAATGCCAACACTCTGATGCTGTAATGTTTACCATACCTGCCATCTTCCTTTTTTGGCCGTCAGATTAAAATCCAGAGGTGACAGGGCTTTCTCCATCGCCGCTCCGAGACTCTGAAACAGTTCTCCCTCTTTTATAAAATCCTCTTCCTCTTTGGAAATCTTCAAATCAAATTTGATGACCTACCTTTTTCTCTCCTACCTACCTCTCTGACACCATTCAGTTTTAGTGATTCTGGTCTTTTATCTCATTGGATGATGTATGCATGTGTATATGTATACACATATTTTATGTTCTTGTGCATATGTGCATGTACATATATATTTCTACAAACAAGTGTATATGAGAGTAATATATATATATATATATATATATATATATATATTAATATTAGGGGTGCAACGATACACAAATTTCACGGTTCGGTTCGATACTTTGGTGTCACAGTTCGATATTTTTTCGATACAAAAAAATGTTCATGCTTTTTTAATTTGTCATTTATTAATTATTATTAATTATAAATATATATTTTAACTCAAAAGTACAGTTTTTAAATTGAATGTTGCTGAAACAACAAAGTAATAAAAAAATAAATCTATCTGATGGTTAAAATTTCCCTCATCTTTGGAAAAGAGTTTATTACAGAGAAATGGCTCTTTCAAAATAAAAGCTATACTATACGCTTCTTCTGGGCTATATTCTCAGCAGCATATTAAACATATCAGGTCCCCATAAGGAGAATCCTGTGCTAACGGCTGTCTAAATGACTCGGGTAAAGTTTGTAGCATGGTGCTTGTTGTTTTTGTCTGCTTCCACTTGTCTTTGCACTAGGACAGTGGTTCTTAACCTTGTTGGAGGTACCGAACCCTACCAGCTTCATATGCGCATTCACTGAACCCCTCTTTAGTGAAAAATAAAATGTGATTTTTTTTACTGGTGCACAAAATGAGCCATGCATGTCATGGCGGAGGCTCTGCCGAACCCCTGAGACTGAGTCACTGAACCCCTAGGGTTCGATCGAACCCAGGTTAAGAACCACTGCACTAGGATGATGTCGGAGTAAATGTGCAGTCATATTCGTTGTGTTCCCACTAGTGCTGTCAGCGTTAATCTGAAATGACGTAGCTCTGTATCTCTGACGCTCCACCCAAGTCCCCACACCAGGGTGAGTGATGCACATAATAAACGGCATATTAGAACTACATTGTAAACACAGGCTCAGCTGCTCAGTCCTATTGCATGCTGCATTGTATGAAGCATGGCGACTTGATTTACAACACAGTAATGAACACTTTTGAGAAACGTCACAAAACTAAAGAATGTAATAAAAAATCAAACTCTGGGGTTGAAATTTTGAATATTCAAGTATCTCCAGGAAGGGTTAAGGAGCATGCATGCAGGAAAAGACTAGCAGCAATGTGCCAGGATGGCACAGTGATACATGCCATTGGAAGAAGGTTTGCCATGTCTCACAGCAAGAGTGTGGACAAGATAGCAATAGATGGGCCATTACATGAGTGGTCACAGCTGTAGAAAGGCATCAACCCAGGAACATGATCAGTAACTACTCCTTTGTGCAAAGAAGAACAGGGGGAGCTCTGCCAGAACTCCAGTGGGCTACTGTGCATGTTTCTGGTCAATCTTCAGACCCAGTACCACCCTTATGCTCCACAGTGGGTCCCGGGTTCCTCCTCGTGTGGATCAATGCCTGACCTTTTGTTGCCGAAGATTGAACTAATCATTTCATTCAAGTGTGTTGATCCAGGGTGAGATCTAAAACCTGCAGGACACCGTCCCTCGAGGCCTGGAGTTGCCCACCCCTGGTGGAAGTATTCGACATCAGTGTCTCCTGCTGAGCCCTCCCCACTTCACACCAGTGACCAAAACATCCCAGCATGTATAACTTACATTTTCAAACCCCAAGCAGACAATTAAGAGCGCGTTGTTTGTAATAATGATCGGACAAAACAGTTTTCCACACCTTTAATGTACAGTGCTAAGATAAGCATTATCAGTTATGCCGGTGCTGCCTCACTAGGGTGTGTGTCATTTGAACACTTGAGTGGATTTACATGGTAAAGGATGGTGTGACAGCAGGCATTACAAGAATGATAACTCCACCCTGCTTTGAGATGTTGTGACCTTTGGTTCACATTAAATCGTCTGCAAATGCAGACTCCACTCCAATCATATCACCCGCTTTGTTCACAGAGCCAGTAATGCTGCGAGTCATCGGCTAAGCAGAGGAGCAGAGCTATGAAAGTATAAATGAAAACAGAAACACGAGGTGAGAAAAGTCCTTCTTATCACAACATGTGTCAACATCTGCATAGAGGAAAAAAAGTCACTTTATTTTTTTCATCATTTGTGACTCCGACCCTAAAATCTTCAGCACTCATTTAAAAATAGCTAGCAACAATATTAGCACAGATTTAAAGAAGAATAACAGTGTCCTAGCTAAAACCTGCAGATAAAACCTGCAGGGACACCGGCCCTTGTGGACTGAGATTGCCCACCCCTGGCTTAGAATAAGGAAGTGAGAGGAAATGATAACACTAATTTGAGCTTAATCAGCCATGTCTGACTCAAAGATGTACACGCCCCCTAACGAACCTGCTTATGCTGATATTCAAACACAAACTTGGCTGGTTTGGCCATAGACTTCTTTGACACTGTGGACTCACTCAAATATTTTTACATACTCACCAGATAGCTAGCTAGCTAAAAGCCAAAAATATCCAGCAGCAGCAGAGCCTGAACCACAGACAGCTGTGTAGCTATCGTAACAGTGTGAAGCGTCCCCAAGAGAACGACTCGAGCAGTCTTTCTCATTCCACTGAAGACCAGACCAGGCCCAGAAATAAGGCAAGCACCCTGAACCCCGAGATGAAGTAAATGTGATATAATCTGTTATTAGCTTTAGCGGGCGTTTTTTAAGGCTTGGTGAGTCTTTAGCCTTAGCATGAGAATCTGTGGATACATATGATTTCAATCTTCTTAGCGCCAATGAGACAGCACATTTTAAAACTGATAAAATACGATCTGTAATAAAAAAAAAAACTACAGGTGACACTTATTTAAACCAATCAGAAAAGAGCTTCATAACAATTACATGATTTGGTCGTTTCCCTGTTCTGAGTGTAGTTAACACACTCCAGGTGTAATTTCCCAGCTTACTCTGAAGCTAAACACACATGACAGCTATTGAAATTAACACCAGTGAGCACCAGTCAGAGTGAAATAAGCTCAAAGACTTGATAGATACGCCTGTGACGGACTGCTTTAATTTCTCAGCTTCAAGAGTTTTCGATTTTACCACTCTCACAGTAAATCAGTTCAGATAACTGCTTATATTTTCTATGTGATGAGTGGACGTACTAAAGGCAAAGACAGGAAAGTTCAGCTTACAGAATCCAGACTTCTACAAAGGCTTCCAAAATGAAGACTATAGGAAATTAAACAGCATCCAAATAAGTGAAGGTCTGATTTGTTAAAGACGAGGTATGGATGGTAGCTCGAGCTGGCACAGGACAGAGCCAACTTTCCCTCCTACCCTTCCTCTTCTTTTCCCGTCCATCTGTGCATTTGGGATATGATCAAGTGTGGGAAACTGGGGTTTCTTTGCAGCGGGATGTTGTGGATGATTTGTCCCTCCTCCGGATTCTTGGGAGCTTCTGTTTTCTGGGGTGTGTTGTGTGGTTGGGGTTAGTGTTCAGGAGTATAACTGATTGTTTAATTTGTTCCTGCTTTCGGCCTCTGTGTCGAGAGTGTGTGTGGAGGCATGTTTTTGTGGTTTCTCCATGTGGAGCCTGAAGAATCTAGGTCTGGGAAAAAAATCAGATAAGAAAATCTAAGTGCAAATGTTCATTTACATGCAACAGAAATGTCTTAATCTGTGGTGAACTCACCGGACGCATTTCCCGACTGTGTGGCAGTTGTTCCATTGGATCCTCCTCCTCCTCCTCCTCTTCCATCAACATACTGTGATGGAGCAGGACCAGAGTTAGGACAACAAGGACATAGAGTGCTGTAGGAATGAGTCCTGAAACCAGGAAGTGAGCTGGCATTTTTGCACTCTGGAAATTTTTAACGTTTTATCTTGTGCCATAAAAACATGTAAGAAAAATCACGTGGTCCTTACCAGGTTCCCAAATGATTTAAACAACGCGAAACGAACAACACCCCGTCTTTATTTATTTAACAAAAACTAAACCAAAGTCCCGACAGAAGGAGCGTGTGAGAGAAACCGAGTCCAGCTGGTGGACGGACGGCCTCGCACTCGTCCCTGGAAGACTTTGGTCTAAGAGGAGCTCGTGGTCGACTCAGTGGAATTCACTGTCGACGCTCACAAAGTAAGATTACTGGCCACAGCGTAGCAACAAAAGAGCTTTCCCCTCGCAGACGTCTGCGGCTGTCACGGCGAGTCAGTGGTCGTGGTGGTATTATGGTTGCTTGACCTTTCATGGTAAATTTGGGTGGTTTAAAATGAAGCGCTAATTTGGTTATTTTGCCCTTTTGTGCCTCGTTGCCTCTGCACTTCTGCTGACAGCCGGCCCTCCAACACATCAGCACATATCCACGGTTTAATGTGTTTGTCTAAGCTCACTGCAGCATACTGAGATTGTTTTTTGAAACATCCTAATCCAATCAGGGTTTTGCAGGTAACTCTCACGAACATATAAAAAGCTTTAATAATCTTAATCTCTTCCTGACACTGCACAGCAGCGGTCAGTCTTAATCTGCAGAGACAGCGCTGTGATATTGGAAACAAAAGGTCAGCGCTTCCCTGCGTCACTTTAAAGAGCGGTTTCGCTTTTTAAATGGAGGCAGCGCACGTCTGTTTCCCTTTCATCTGAACTAAAATAAGTCTTTATTCACTTTTTGGTTGTTGTTTTGTTCCCTGCGTTCGTCTCTGCCAGTTTGCATTCATTGTGACGTTTCTCAGTAAAAACTAGAGAAGGCTGCGTGGAGTCCTTGAAGTTTTTATATTTGAATGAACATCAACGTTTCCATTTAATCATTTAAGTAACATCCTGCAAATGCAATAAACAGAGGAGCAAATGCTACAGCTGAAAGTAATCATTAGTATTCTGGATTTTGGTATGAATTAGTTTTTGCCTTGCATCTTTATTTCAGCGCTCCACATATGCAGTAAAAGTCTTTTTGTAGAGATTTCAGATAAAAACAAAGATGATTTCTGTCACATAATCGATTATTTTCATCTGTCCCACCCAGCCTGGCTCTAATGAGCCAGCATCACTGTCTCTGCCTCCCTTTTGACTCTTCATAATTAGCCAGTTATGGCTCATAATTGGAAACTAATGAACTGTGGCAGGTACTGCATGCAAGTTAGTTTCTACTGATGGGAGAGAGAGAACAAAGAGCCAGTTCATACCACTGCTCCGCTCACGTCATAGGCGTTGCTGCTGCTCCTGTAAACGACAAGAAGGAAAAGTGGAGGTCATTAAGCCGTATGATGGCATGCTGCTGTAGATTTGTTCCTCATCCACACAGAGTGCAAACAAAGGAGCAGAGTCCTATTTACATGCCAATGTGCCATTTTTGTTTTATGGCTCAAAACTCTGTCCATGTGTCATCGTTTTTTTCTCTCCTTCTACCTTTTCATTAAACATATCGACCACGACTTATAAGTGCATAGATTTACCAGTCCCATTGTCCACAGCTGTGTGCACGCTCTCACAGCCCAGCCCCAAATCTGAGAGGGCTGCTTGGACCACGAGGGCTAAAGCTAAGCTCAGCTGAGGGCAGGATACATTCCTCATTTAGCTGCTTGAATCGGGCCAAACTCATGAAAAACTTTGATCAGAATAAAATGAATTGGAAATTTAGCTTCTCTGGAAAAACGTCAAAATCACTCGGACTGGTTTCAGATTGCTTTGAGAAAAATTGTCCTTCATAGTTTGTTACACTTGCATTCTTCCTAGTAGCCAGCAGGTGGCGACAACTCCACAGAACAAGTCAGAAAAGACAAAAACCATGGAAAACTATACCAGTGGCTAACAATGTGTCAGTGAAACGCTGCTAGCAGATCCAGATCCAGACTGTTCTCGTCATGTCCAGTTTCAAAGAAAGTGATGGCAAAAACACCCATGCAGATGTCCCATCTTTTATATACAGTCTATGGAAATGTAAGACTTCAGGCCAGATTTGGACTTGCTGGTACAAATTTGTGAAAGCTTTAATGTACTTTGGTAAAACTGGAGTCTGGATTCTGCTCGACCTGTCTCAGGTTTTGGGACTGAACAAAGACGTCTGACTGCACTGAAATGTGTCTCGAGGAGTTGAGGCTTTCTCCAGATGTGCCTCGTGGGTTTCTAAAAAGCAGCTTGTCTAAGATCACGCACTGATCTGATCATCTATCGTTCTAAAATTTCCACATGTATCAGTCCTGTGAGGATGTGAGACCATATGTACACAACTCAATCAATAAACAATAAATTATATTGGTGCCAGATTGTTGCCACGCTTTATGTAAACAACCACTCATCGTGATGTTCCTGTTCAAGTCCAACTCTTCTAAATGAAAAAGCAGCAGGTGATACGAGTGTTGTTTCGCCTCGCAGTTCGTCACTGTTATGTCTGGCATGTAAACCACAATGATGGGCGTTTAAACACATGCACACACTAATGTGTGTAAAACTCCCGCCAGGGCGCGCACACACACACACACACACACACACACACACACACACACACACACACACACACACACACCTCATCGAGGTCATTAGGGTAGTGACGCTTTATGAGCCCAGCCCATTTGGTGCAGCTGCCAGATCACAGAGTGATTTGTGTCTGCGTCTTCCTCTTTCAACGGGCAACACCCTTCATCAGAAACCAGCTATCGGGTTTGACAAGCTTTGGGAGAGTGATGAATGGTGAGCAAAGTCTACAGGAAAATGAAGAGAGCCAACTAAAACCAGACTGTGTTGGTCAGGTCCCCGGACTCTGCTCCTGGCTCCTTTAATTCCCAGCATATTCCAAGCTTTTTAAGCAGGTAAACAACAGGAAAAGAGACAAAAGCACCCGAATGGATGTCCCATTTCATCGGCACACATTGCTCACCTGTTACACTTGGCACAAAGAGCCACAAGAGTGACGCTGAGGACGAGGAAGGCGACGAGGGAGATGACGCCCACCTCTGGAGAAAACCAACCCAGTACACCGACCATCCCAACTGGAGCCATTCTTGAAGTCTCCTATAAAGAAATAAAAACACAACAACATTAAAGGAGCTGTGAAGTAAAGTTCACGTGCACACAGTGGATCCTAGCTATGTGAAACTCCTGTGAAAGAACCATAACTATACACTGTAAGGCAAAATAAAACTAAAGGGCTCACAGCTTACGTCGCGTGCTGCTTGGCTCTGTAACTGTCACCAGCTGCTCGCAGTCATTCAACTGCCTCTGCTTTATGTGGCTCAAAGCATTCAAACAAGTTAGGGAGGGACCAGTTATCCAGTCTGTTATGAAGGAGGTGCTCGCACAGCCCATAAACAACCTATTGTCTCGTTCATTATCTCTGAATAACACTTGCGTCTGTCATGCCTACGCATTCCAGAAAAGCTGGAATGTGCATTTTATCGGAAAACTCCTGTCTGACTTATTTAAAAGATAAAATAGATGAATCGATACAGGAAGCTGTAGTGTACAAACGATAATAAACAAAAGCAGCTGTTTCCTAGAAAACACTGCAGGTGGTCACAGGCCAGCAGCTGCTTCGACCTCTAATCTTTACGCACTTTAACTATACAGTCATCTTCAAACTATGGTAATACAGTGTTTTGTGTTTTTTAACTCAGGACCGCCACAGGCACAAGAAACGTGTTATTTAAATGTGCTGTATTTTGTCGGTGACATGGCTCTGTTCTGGGGATATGTGGAAAGATCCCAGCACAGAACCATCATGACGGGGTCAAGGCATGAGGAGGAGGTGGTGGTGGTTTGGGCGAGGGGGTTGCAAAGTGGCTTGCAGTGCAACTGTAGAGTACATAAAGCAGATAAGCAGCTTATTTCCTATATGAGGTTTTCAGCAAAGACGTTAGCAGTGATGCGATGATGTGTGCGATCAGACTTTTTATATAATCCTGTCGACTCTGGGGTTTCAGAGGATATACAGTACACAAAAAGACACACACATGCTAGCTTCTCCATGTTTCTCACTGTACCGGCAGCTGATTGGCTCTGGCAGGTGAAATTATTCCCACAAAGGGTGTATTAGACAAAAAAAGGATCTTTGTTCTAATGCAGAGCACTGTCTGGACCTGGATCCAGACTGAAGGGATTATTGTGCTTTTGCAGGCTGCAGTCTCAGCTGTGCTCGTGGAATTACAAAGATTAATTTGAATAGGGTCAAGACTTAGTTTCATGACTAAGGGCTCATACCGTAGAGTAACTCCTGGAGCAGTTATCAGACCAGCTGAATGGTTGCGCACATGAACGGGTACTTCCTGTTAGGCAGCAAGTATAACCAGAGCATGGTGTGGAATTACAGTGTTTAATGGTTCCAGTACAGTCGAGTGACGGTCCTACATTTGTCCAACACATATGATCCAGTTTGACACACACACAAACAGGATATGCCACCTTTATGAAAGTTTGACATAAACAAGTATTCAGAGAATTGCAGTGGTGTTCCCCAGCACTTGCACAACACCCACACGTCCTCGCCTCACCACCCCGACTCGCATATCTTTGTGAGGAATGACACGAACACCAAGCAACGCGCCCACACCCATTACCTGTTTAACAGCCCCATCCTGTCACGATGACCTCCCGGAGCCCCGCTCTGTACCTCTCAGCAATTTTCCTTTTGCTGATATTCACATGAGATATGCTCAGCAACACAAAGTGAAATCAACAGCCACTCTTCCACAGCATTTCAGGTATTTGGACCATAGCCACGAATGCAGCAAACAAATAACTCTCTTCGCTTCCATTTGAAGAATACTAAGTGTAGAAGATTACTCATTATCATTGAATCTCTGCATACAGAGCTCATGAACAGGCTGCTGGGACACATATTTAGGTGATGTATTTCAAACTACATATACTTAATCGCTTTCGTCCTGAGACTTCCAGCAGAAAGATCGAACAAGTTCAGAATCGTTTGGGAAAAAGGCCCAGTTGTGCCCAAGAGCTACAAAACCTGCCCAGTAGCACTTTTAAAGGATGCAGTGTGAAGTTTGTCACGTGGAGCATGTTTACTGTGCACAGGAAACGTGAACAGACATAAAGACCCATCCAAAGGAGAAATCAGCACAGAGTCTTTATGAATCTGCTTTGCACTCAGAAAAATAAAGGTGCCAACTGGAACAAAAAGTGGTTCTTTAGACTGATGCCATAGAAGAACCTTTTTTGGTGCCACAAAGAACCTTTCAAACAAAGGTTCTTTGAAGAACCATTTCTTTCAGTGGTTCACTGAAGAACCTTTAAAGGTGCCCCAAAGAACCATCAAGAAATGGTTCTTTGGGGCACCTTTAAAGGTTCTTCAATGAACCACTGAAAGAAATGGTTCTTCAAAGAACCATTTTTAAAAAGATCCTTCAAATGGTTCTTTAAAAGAACCATTTTAAAGAACCTTTTTTGGGTGGTTCTTTAAAGAACCATTTTAAATCTTTCAAAATAAAATGTATCATAAATTGAATTTGAGTAGGGTAAAATAAATACAAGCACATATATTAATGGTTTATTGGCACTTTGTATTACAGAAAAAGACAAAAAGGCATTTTAATGCTAAGCACAACACCACTACTAATAATAGCATACAAGTCATTTAAACAGTAATAATTAAATATCTTTACTATAAATACATATAAATATTATACTATAGATAAAAAAACAATTTTTACATTAGAAATAGCAATACTTTCATAACAGACAATTAAACAACACATTTTTATCAGCATGTTTGCATTTTCAGTAAGACTATTTCAAGAACAATCTTTTTATTTAAATTATCAATTAACTGCAGCCTTAAGTTATGTAAGTTAAGTTTAATGTGGGACTCATGGTCCTTTGTTAGTCCACACTGGGACAATTTCAGTCTCTCACCTGCACTATGCTGGCAATCTAGGAGATATTTAATGCATTTGCCACTCTTTGCACAGCTACTGGTACAGGTGTAGTCAGAGTTCCCAAGTTGAGAACAAATGCCTCCAAAAAGCAAAATGTCTTTTTTAGTTCACTTGGATAGGCAACATTGTAGACATGGTACAGGGAGAAGACAATACCCATCGCCAATGAAATGTCCATTTCCCCACTGTCCAGAATCATTTTTTGTCCATCCATCTGGACATTGACCTCAGTTGAATCACTCAAGGGCTTGCCGTCACTGCTGCTGAGTACGATTGTAGGTATCGGGCTGTGTGGATCCTGAAACAGAAATTAAATTCTTGAAATGAGGAGTATAGTTTAAATAAGTATAAACAACAGCTGTCCCAATGAAAGTATAAAACTCCTGTAAAATACTGGATTTGTTCAAGACCCCCCCCCCCTCTCACCATACCAAAAAATATATAAATTTACCTTATTTATGACGAAGAGACGAGAGGCATTTTCTTTGAAAATAGATGGCAGGAGAAGAACAGCTGTGTTTACCATCTGACCTGAAAAATAAAGAGAAATATGTAAATATTTTCTGGCCAATTTTGTTAATACAAAGCAGTAAAGGCCATATGAGTGCCTTTATCAGGAGTTGAATGTCTTGCAGAACATAAGCATTAGTGCAGTAAATGTATACCTAATTAACTTTTCAGTGTAATTCAGTGTAAATGTTAAGCATTTATACAAAACCCCCAAAATGTTGTTCAGTTCTGTAAGTTGCTAGCTTTAAATAATTTGAGTCCTAAAGAACTTGCAGAGCAAGTCTAGCTGCCACTGAACATTTTTTGAGATAAACATTGTGTGAATGACTGAAAATCTTCATAGAGATACATATAGCATCGAGGGTATATCAGTTAAATCTTAAAGTACATCATTGCAGAGACGAGACAGGAGAAATGTCAGTCTGTGGATATTGTAAAGCAGCGGTCCCCAACCTTTTTTGCGCCACGGACCGGTTTATGCCTGACAATATTTTCATGGACTGGCCTTTAAGGTGTCGCGGATAAATACAACAAAATAAAACTAGTACCGGTACCGAAAAAAAGAAAATTTATTCATAACACACGTGAAAAGACCCAGGAAAACAGAGTAAACGATAAAAACGATAACAAAATAACGCTGAAAACCGATAAAAACCCTGAAAAACTATACATTTCACACCTGAGCCTCAACTCTCGCGGCCCGGTACCAAACGACTCACGGACCGGTACCAGTCCGAGGCCCGGGGGTTGGGGACCGCTGTTGTAAGGGACACTGTGTTTACTAATGTGCTGTATGTGAAACCTTAAAAAGTGGTATCTGAGATAGGAGTTAAAATTGTTTTTGCTCATTATTGCCAAGTGCCCTCACCTTTTCTTTCAGTGTCTGTCTGGCTCTCATCAACAGATTTTAAGCAGAGGCTTTTAAGGTTGCTGTTTGGGGCTATTGACACAAGCTTCGCTGCCAACTTACTGAATCCTCGGATTACTTTTTTGTCCACATCAGTTTTAAGTAACATGGAAGCCTCTTCAAGAAGCTAAAATAAAGGATAAACATATACATATTAGCTTTGTACCATAATATATACCATTATATAGCAAACCAGAACAATCATTATTTCACACATCAATTATCATTAGAGAAGAAATTATAATTTTGCATTTGTTTAGTTTAATTCTCAAGTACACATTGCTGTGCAAAAGGGATGTTTAGACTATTCTTCCCAAAAAACTATCATTGGCATCAGATTAGTCCAAAATTATCCTGTAGCATGAAAATAAAACCAAAGAGAAAGACATAGTCAATGTGGCAATTTCTGTTAGTGTTCTGTTAGTGTACTTTTATTACTCATGAAATCTGCTGAGTCAGTCACTTTGCCTGTCCTGTAGGTACATGATTATTAGAAGTCTGTATAAATGTGCAGCACATCAGTACATATTCGTGTTTTTGCTGTGCACTATTGTTATTGTTGTTTTTTGCTGCAGTTTTTGATAAAACACTCACCACAACAGGGATAGTGAGACATGGGAATTCTCGTAGAACCTCTTCAGTAGTATGCTGAAGAATGTAGTGTGTTCTGTACTTCTGTATTTTCCTGAGGTGCGTTTGAATGACATCCACATTTGGCCTAGTTTTTTGGCACTCTTGCTTAATCACTGATACATGTTGGTCGGTGCTCCTTTCATCCTCCCCATCGTCAAGAGGATTGATATCCTGGTTATTAAAAAGTTTAGCAAATATTGAGAGAAAAAACAAACAAACAATACTTTTAACTTTTATGTACAATTTAAAATGGCAAACAAACATTGAGCATATTTAACTTGCCTTGGTTTTTTTCAAAAGGATACAGGGCTGGATATCTGATGATCTTTTTCTTCCTGAATTTGGAACTGAGTATTTCTGTCTCATTTTTTCAATTTCCTCTACGTCTACTAGTGGTCTTCTTTCCTTTTTAAACTTGTTCCTGAGAGACTCATGCAGAGCATCCTACAAACGATAAAAATGTAACTAATTATTCATAAATAGGTGCAACTAGGTCCTCCCTTTATGCAAGACATTTACCAGAAAACTTTGAGTGACATAAAGCTGGTAGGTTTGCTGTAATCATGTCATAACCTAATTAGTTCCTATTTACAGATCTCTTCTTTAACTCTTAGGAGTTGATCGAACACATGATATAAAGGTTTGGAGCACTTTAGATTGGCTAAATACACTATAAAAGGTAGATAAAGTATTAATGGCAATATGTCCTACAAGCATACTCGTCATGATCTTTCAGTCTATATGTTAATACCTCTACCTTTTAATAATAATGTATACTTTATTGATCCCCACAGGGAAATTTCTCTCTTTGCATTTAACCCATTCACTCAGTGTGTAGGGACGGTACCTTGCTCAAGGGTACCTCAGGGTAGCCGTTCAGTTGATTCAAACCCCCGACCTTCCGATCATGGGATAACCACACTACCTACTGAGCTATCCCTGCCCTATTTTCAAATTTAATTTTTTAAATACAAAAACTACACTATCCTGATACAAAGGCAAACAGAGCTAATATAATGCTGAATTTCACACCATTCACTTGAGAATTCACAGAGAAATGAAACAATTAATTTAAAAGAGCAATTGATATTTTATTTATTGTTTGACCATACTGCACGACATCTGCCTCAAAAATCACAATACTAATACTTGTATTGTAGTGGCCACAAGGGAACAGATAACCTCTGAATATGTAGCAATGAAAATGTTAGCATGTTACACTCATTAGCCAATAATTGGGCAATTCAAAGACAATTTGTTGGACAATTGTATCAATGTTTGCTTTTCAGGAATACTTACATATCCAGAGCCATAACTCTCCTTCAAAAAAGGAAAACTCAGAAGGACAGTCCTCAGAAGCTCTACATACTGCACATGAGAGGGATACCTGCAAATTTTGAATGATGAACTTAAATTCTGATGTACATACTGTATTTTAAATGAATCAAATCTTAATTATATATAGACTTACATTGTCTCATTACTCAAGTGGTCAAACAGTGCTTGAATAAGCATGTTTTTGAGTCTGTTCTTGGTGGGTGACTTTAGTGCTGCATCTTTATTGGTCAACGCAGTGAGCACAGCTGGAGGAAACTGCACTTTGCAGTTAAACATAGGTTGGAGTGCTGACACAGTATGCTTTTCTTTGTGTTGCCTTCCACTGCAAGAAGAAGTAAGAAGTATTTTTAGAGTTTGTTACAAGACATGAATATACGTGTCCTTGTGTCCTGCATCAGGAATATCCGCATATTTAAAACGTACAATAACAGCTGCTGAACTACAGAAACAGAATCATAACAGAGAGTAAGAGTGGCTGTGACATTTCAATTTGAAAGTAAATGGGTGTGTGATGCACATCAACGCTGGAGAAACAGAACAGGGCTTGCGTCAACCCCTTGCCCCCCACCCTCCAACACCATAAACCTAGGGGAGGGGAAACACTGGATTGTATGAATGTACAATTCAGTGAATCAACCAGTCAACTTAAGACTCACTCTTTCAGCTTCTCTACAGCAGACAAAAATTTCACTTGGTCTTTCACTTTTGGAAAAAGACGCTCACTCATTCTTTCAGTCATCTGCAGAAGTGTCGATCCATCGATTTCATTGTCTGTGGCACAGAAAAACAATAAGACACGATCAAAACAGAAATGAGCATGTCAAAGATAAAGATTAAAAATATTATAAAACATTACTAAAAAAACAGCTATGACTTCATTAGTGTCTATAGATGATGACAGACCTGTGGAATAGCCAAAAAGTGGTTAAAATCATTTTAACAGTGGTTGACAACTCCTAACTAAAAAGTCATGGTTTAGGATGTATCTTACCTAACTTTGGTATGGACTGCCTTAAAAGGTCGGTGGATCAGTGTAATGAAGTCTTGACCATCACATCTGTATGCGTCCAAAGCATGAAAGTCTACCTCATCCCCAGGCTTGAATATCAACAGATCATCAGTCTCTCTGATGTGGTATGATTGAAGGTGTCTTATAAACTCCAGTGTTGTGAAAAGTCTTCCAACAAGAAACCAGTTGGCCCTGATATACACAATCAGGACTATTTTCACAAACAGTGGAATTTGCTCTGCATGCACAAGTTCCAAAATGAAGAAATCTCCAACTGCATATTTTACAGAGTTTAAAATGATGCATTTACTTGTCCAGAGTTTCTCATCCACAGTAACGGCTGTCTCCAAGTTTTGCAAACAAATCTGCAAGTTCACTGGAAGTTCTTGAAGTGATAAGTTATTAACTGCTGCTTGTGTATGATCGCTCCTGATGATCCGTTCAGGCTGCCACTCCCAGCATTGACGAAGCTGATTCCTCTTTGCCAAAGTCTGACAAATGTTAATATAGTTATTGGTGATTCTTGCTACTGTCTTGAAATATTGATGTCTGGCTTCAAACCTCATGCACCAATGAGAGCGGAGTGACCCATAATCAAGGATGAGCTGAGGATAATGTAGCAGAAAATGCAGCTTGGGTGTAAACACACCAGGAAACAGATTGATGAAATCTGTCAAAAAGTAAGTGATCAGTTCATGTAGATTACTAATCCAGTCAGTGCTGATGGTTGGAGCAAGAATAATCTCTCCTATTTCTCGAACCAAAAGATAAAGCTGCCAAAACTTGTTACCCTTTTCAATCCTGGAGCCTATGAGGAAAGGCAGAGTCCTAAATAATGTCCATTTCTCAACAGCAGTTCCAGAGATATTTCCATCCAGTGCTACCTTCTCAGATATTAGAGCAGGTTTGGAGGTGCAGTCATTCTGTCCAAAACTAAAAGTCCTTATGCTGTCATTCACCTCTTGGATAGTAACGGTTTTGTCCTCGTGCAAGGCTTTTACAACAGACTTCAAAACAAGAGGAATGACCCCCTCAAGAAAATCATGCATTAAATCAGGTGGGAATGCATTTGTGGTATCAAAATATGACAGCTTGTTGAAGGCACATGGGCCAGTTACACCATACACTGACCTACAGTGGGGGTCATCTTCAACACATTGCAGATGGTATGCATGAACAGTCTTTGTTCTAAGAACACAATCTCCCTCACTAATGATCCTAGACAGGTCCTTGTAATGACACATACAAAACCTGCATATTCTACCATTACTGAATGAGCAGCTAAAACCTGCAAGTGTGTGAGAGGTTAAGTTGTCTGCAGATATTGTGGCCAGACCACCTTTGATGCAGTACTGTCTGTCTTCAAATTTTAATCGTAATCCACGTTCTTGCAAAACCTGTAGGTCACAAATTAATGGTTCTAATATTTTCTCAAATCCATATGTTTTCACCAATCTATGTTTGACAAGTATCAACAGATGAATATGTCTTAAAACAGATCTGTCTTTTGGTGGAATATTTCCCAAAGTAAAATAAAATGCAGACACTTTATGTAGACGTTTCTTTGATCCTAATGGATTAGAAACTTCAAATTCATCACTGTACAACTGAATTCTCAAATGTGGGTTGTCTGTGTTAAAAAAATCACTTTCTTTGTAAATTTTCCCATCACTAAAATCTGTTAAGGTTTCAGGAGCACGGGATTCTGGCCTAAAAATTTGTCTTAAAATGTTAGGATCATTACATATTAATTCTAAGACTTTTAGAAGTGGAATATACTGAAAAGTGTCCTGTTTCCCAGTAAAAGGATCTATTCCCAGGATACATTCAACAGGTTCAATCAAGTTTAATTTCTCAACACAGTATCTGTCTAGTTGATATGCGTTGCTGACTGCACTGAAGCAATGTTCTACCAAACTATTGTCATCAATATAATGAAAACTTGATATATCAAAATTAAGAGTCTGCAAACATTTAGAAAATATCTCCCTATAGTTTTCAATAAAATACTTGAAAAGTGACTCTACTTCACTAAGAACAAATGTTTGAACTTTTCTATTTACAATACTTTTCTCTTGAAGATTCAAGGAAAACAATGCCAGTTGTTTTCTCACAGTCTCTGTAAAGTTCTCTACAAGTTCACTCAGAGTTCGTTCAGATGATCTGGGAAATTCAACAGTTTCCTGGATGACAGGGTCACAGTCTGGGGCAGACTCTAATCCTTGTTTCTGATATTTATGTTTCTTCCTTATGTGATTTTTCAAAGATTTCACAGACAAAAACTTTCTGGGACAGTCTTCTAGTCCGCAGACAATGAAGAATCCACATTCACTTTCATGGTATATCTGTTGATGTTTCAGCAGTTTTTCATATGTTGGTTTTCTTGTGGAGCACTGTGGACACTGATATGGCACATCCATAGAAATGCTCACCTACAAAGACCTGTTGATAATCTGCCAATTCATTTTCCCCAAGCCAAAGAGATACTTCTCCAGCAGTCCACTGCTGAGCCATGATCTGTTAAAACAAAACAAAATTCCATTACATTGTTTTATTCTGTGACATCAAAAACTTATTTATTTATTTTTTGTTCATTCATTTTCCAAGCCGCTTTATCATCATAAGGATCGGAGGGGTGCTGGAGCCTATCCCAGCTGTTTTTTTTAGGCGGGGTAGACCCTGGACAGGTTGCCAGTCCATGGCAGGGTCGTCATTCAGATATGTATGTTTGGATTGTGGGTGGAAACCCACACAGAAACAGGGAGAACATGCAAACTCCACACAAAAAGGCACCCGGTTGACCCTGGGAATTGAACAGAGTCTTTCTAGCTGTGAGGCAGCAGCGCTAACCACTATACCACCGTTTAGTCTAACTTTTAAGCCTTCTTCAGATAAATATTGATAATTTTATGCTTTGGATTATCTGGTCTTGTTAGTATAATGACCTCTTTTTTGCCTAATATATGATGTTGGATAAATGAAATGTACATAATTTTTTTTTAACTATAATAAAAACGGACATTATCTTGGTAACATCAAATGACTGGAGCATAATTTGTCAACTACTCTGAAAATAAGTTCTACAGTAACAGTCAAAGACACAACTTCTCATGTGTCACATTTCTATTTATTCAAAACACTTAAGTATTGCTGTATTTTATACAGCTACTCCACAATTCAAAGTACAGGCTACTGAATTTCTGAGTTTCTAGACCAGACACAGAGCTCACACAACAGGCTTCAGGCGCCATTTTGGTGACTTTAACCATATTATTGATTTTAATATCTGTCTAGCTGACATTAGTTTATGTACGCAGCACGCAATATAGCCACATATTTTACAGGCCAAATTATTTGGGAGCACCTTCACTTAATTGTAACAGTGGTTTTGTTAGGAAAACAGTTCTTTATACCAGATACTAAACTGCGTTAACGTCAAAGGCTAACGTATCTAACCATTACTGTTAGCACAACATTAACAGCAAGCTACAATGACGAGTAACAAAAACAAAACAATAAAAAGGTTTTATGAAAATGTTTTACCTTTTCCAACAGTCCAGGAATCCAGAATCCTTTAAAGACCAGCAGGTACTGAAGACTGTTATCCACTGGCAACGTCCGAGAGAAAGTTTTCTTTCCGTTAGAAAGTTCAAGGCTCGCGCGATCTGTGTGCGCATGCGCATCCCTACAGTTGCCCCCCCCCCTCTCCCTTTGGTTGTACTACGTGTTCTAACGTCTCTCTCACTCTCCATGTCTCTCTCTCTCCCCCTGTCATTTATTTGGCTTGGCACATATAATAATAAATTGCGCAGTGATAAACAAGTACTCAGATCACATGTGCAATTATTATTTACTTATATTATTTTATAATTTGACTTTACATACTGCTGGTTAGCTTGTAAAGCTCACAGTAACTAGTATTATCATTATGATATATGTTGTATATATATATATATATATATATATATATATATATATATATATATATATATATATATATATATATGTGTGTAGAGAGAGAGAGAGAGAGAGCGAGAGAGAGAGAGCGCGCGCGAGAGAGAGATCTGATATAGATCAGTATCTGAATCTGTCTAATATCCCCCGAATGGATTGTTTAGATTGTTAATTTATAAATTCACCATATTCATAAACGGCTTAATAATAAATTCTATATTCTGTTACCACATTATTTGTGATCAGTGGGTTTGCAGGGTGGGTGCTGGGGGTCTTCAGGCTTTGGCCCCCACCCCTGCCACCAGAATATTTTTGAGCAAGTGTTTCTAACTTTAATTTGAATATTCAGTATCCCACCATCTGCCCCCCCCCCCCCCTCCGCACACAAACAAAACACACAGTATAATTCACACCCTCATTAAAGTGAATATTATTTATGCCATTTTACACCAACAAACTCAGATAGCTAAGGATGAAGAACCTTTTGTTCTTTAAAGAACCATTTGTAATAGCTGAAGAACCATCTTCAAAATAAAAAGGTTCTTTGACGTATGATGGTTCTTTAAAGAACCATAGAGACATCAGAAGAACCATTTAAGAACCCTAATTTTTCTGAGTGTGGGACAGAGCTGAGCTAACCTATCACAGACAAGTCTACATGCTAGACAGCCAGTGCACTCACAATCAAATGAATACAGGTAAGGAATCAAATATTGTTCACTGCTGCTAAACGTGGACTTTCAACCTCAAAAGTAACCCAACAAGAGGAAACCACCGTACCCAGCCAGGGTCCAGCACACAAGCCTGTTAACAACCGCAACTTTTCATTCATGCCATCCTTTTCTAAGAAGTCAAACAACCACATATAAAGTGGTGACTCACTGAACCTGACCTTTGTTACCTTTGGACAAAGTCGACTCCCTCCTCTTTGAGATAAGCTGATAGTAATGAGGGTGGCATGAATTTTCTAATAAAACTGGAGCAGCAGAGCCTCACAAAATGTGGAAGTATCCCTTTAAAAGGAGCCTGACTCGCTCCCATTCTGGGCCGTCCCGTAAACTCTCACAGGGGGAAACTTTCTTCACATAATAGATACAAAAGGTGCGGCCGCAGCCTCAAAGTGCTCGACATACAGTCTGTGTAGCGGAACAAAGAATGGCCGAAACCTCAGATACAATAACCTACTTTCCTCAATGGGAACAAACAGGGTCGACAAGATATAGTGTTTAGCTTCCATTATAATGCCTGTAAACACACGTCGCTCACAGCCCGCTCCACACAACCTCCAAAGTTTATTGTGTTTCTGGTCTCTCACGTGAATTTCAGACGAGGACAAAAGCGCGTTAAGTTGATCTTCTCTGAACGTGATGTACAGTATAAATGTTTGTGTTCTCGATACGTTTCCAGCAGCATCCAGAGACGATTTTAGGTTATCGTGCTCCTGGATTACTCTGAGCCTCTGTGACCAGTTACATGGGAGGGTGACTCACTGTGGAAAACTTCACTCAGCTGTACTTAGCACATTAGAGCAACTATTTCTTTCATGAATCAGCAGTTAAATCTTCAGATATACCAGACCGGAAGACGTTTCAGAGTATTTTATTCTTCAAGTATTTCCGTGATAAGATAGTCCTTTATCTGAATCTTTTAGACAAAAGTAAATATATGTATTTGGTTTTGTTATTAAAATAATTATGATTTGCTCTTTGATTTTTCTTCGTTGCGCTCTCACTCGTCTTTACTCTGCAGTGCCTTGCTCATGTGCCTCATTGCGATCAGCGCCGTCAGGATACAGCACACGAACAAGACGGGGAAGGATACGCACGCCCACCACAACTGCCGCTCCCCAAATAACTCCACCACTGTATCCCTCCACCGGGCGTAGTCCTGGAACAAAGCCTCCAGCTGGGACAAGGTGCACAGGGACAGAAGCACGTGGAAGATTTGATGACCCTGGCCTGCAAAGTCACAGTTGCCTGGAAAGAAGCGCTCAGGGATGGAGCAAGAGAAGAAGAGGGCAGACAAGAGGAAACAGGCAATCTGGAGAGCGTGGAAGGGTAGCGAGGGCTCCTGTGACCAGGAGACAGTGAGCAGGCGGTGGGCTACGGGGCTGATATCCAGCACGTACGCTAGGCCGGTGGGGATCAGCTGGCACACTTTACGCTGAGGTGGATATGGCCACCTGTACCTGAACTTGGCGTAACAGCAACCGGTGCAGGAGAGCCACCCAAAGAAGGCGGCGCCAGGCAGAAAGATTACCCCAATGCGTTCTCGCCACGCTGGCTCAGACGCGTAGAAATAGTGGCCGAGCGAGCACCCATACTGATACAGGCCACACCCACGTAGTCCAAGAAGAAGAAGTAGTGCGCGCGTTCGGAGTGAGATTGCAGGAGATGAGCCGCCACACTGAGGTACAGATATGTGAGAGATGACACCAAGAACAGGAGCAGAGGTAGCGAGGTAACGTCATCCAAGGTGCACCCCAGGGTGTCTACATTGGCCCACCAGCGGAGCAGCAGGACAGGACCGGCCAGCAAGTGGGTCCACACGTTCAGGGACTCATTATGTTTCCGGAAGAGGCTGAGGAGGTAGCAGCGCCAGTCTTGCTGGACAGGACGGTATCCTGACAGGATGTAGGGTTCCCGGAACAGGCTGGGTACCTGGGAGGCAGTGACGGTGGGGCTGGGCGGCAGTAAAGAGAAAGGGAGGAAGTCTGAGAGGTGAGGGAGACGACGCGGGTGCTTGGTGCTCAGTGCTATGGTGCTGAGCCGCTGCAAAACCTCAGTCGACATCTTGATGATGAAGAACCAGAGGACAGAGCACCCTGTGGGAGAGATTAGATTAATGCAGGCTTTAAAGCAGAGGACTCAACGCGTTAAATTAAACCTCACGGGAGCACGCGGTGCGCTTTGATGTCACATTCAGAAGACATTTTTAGATGTGGATCAGCGGCAGGAAGCTGGGGATAAGATACAAAACAAAACAGATGAGGGGATCAAAAATCTCACAAAACCAGCCAAAAACATGCCAACAGAGACTGGTTTGGAAAACTCTGGAACCAAGCCGCTGCAGTTGGCAGTGTTTCCACTGTTGGTCCAGGCTTGGACTTCTGTGACATTCCAATTAAGAGCTTTCAGTCGCCAAAAGAAAAACGGCCAACAGGAGACCTTTAATTACGTGAGCCAGACATTCTTCTCTTTTTGTGTCATGTGCACCGGAAAAGCAGCTATGCAGTCAAACCTGTAACCATCACCCACCTGTGGTGGGAGGAATGTTGTCACAAAGCAACCCAGCACCTCCGCAGACAGCACGCACACCCGCCCATCCAGAACGCAGCTTCTGAATCTCCTCCTAAAAGGGTGCGCCCCTCTCTGCTGGCCCCCTCTCTGTTTCCCCTTGACCATGAACACCAGCACCCATTTAGAGCTTCTGAACGGCCTTTTGACCTGAGCCGCTTTCTGTGAGGAGCCCATTCAAGTTTGTCCAAGGTAACCCCGCATTAAAAAAAGGGAAAGAGGGGTAAAACGTCTCTTTTTTTCAACATTAAAACGAAGAAGCTCCGTGAGCCACACAGAAAAAATAGACTGCACTTCTTCCATCATATATGCATTTATATGACGACAGAAAAAAGAAACATACCTGCAACACAGGACACCTGTTGCCCGTCTGGACTCACGCGTCACTCCAAGAAGGTGGAATAAGACGTGTGCAGCAGCGCTTCTTCTCATACAAACACAGGGGGAGAACTACCACATGCTGGTTTAACGAGATGTTTCCGACGCTGCAGGGCGAAGGGAAAAGGCCTCAAACTACTGACCTGAGAGGCCGGAGGGGTGGGCGGGGTCAAAGTGACCAGAAACGCCCTCAAATGTAGTCGCCAACGCTTTGAGGGCTGTGACTGTTACACTCCGGAGCTCAGTGTGCCCGCGGTGTCTGCACTCACCTGCTCATTAGAAGACCAGTTTATCGGCACACTTATTAAAACACGTGTTGTTATTATTTTTATCTGGATTGTTTTTGTTTGTGATCATTAATTATTATTAAGTTGACAATAATTGTTTAAACGACTGAAGGCACATCATGGCCAAAGTCATACCGTATACATGCACGTGTGTCTCCATCTACTGGTCTGCACTGCGCACTGCACTAAGGCGGTTTGCACTCAGACGTAATGAGAATGTGACAGTATCCTGGTAACCTGAGGTGATCACATGTCCAACTTTATGTGGCCAACATCTTTAACCAAAATCAGGTCTTATTTGCTGTTATTAGTTGAACTTATTAGTCCAAGCGCCATGTTTCCCACCTTTATAATGTCTATGATGGTTTCTCCCTCACACCCAAACTCTAACCAGTGAGTGTAACAAGACTCATAAGACCACTTATACAGATATTATTGTATTTGGTGAGGGAGTTAAGATAAGATAAGATAGAACTTTATTAATCCCTCGGGTGGGTTCCTCTGGGAAATTCGACTTCCAAAAAAAGCACAGCAACGACCGAAGTTACAGTTACAGAACTGTTATTTATATTTATATATATATATATATATATATATATATATATATATATATATATATATATTATATATATATATATATATATATATATATATATATATAAATACAGAGACAAATATAAATAAAATATACAAAGGGGATAAATAGAATAAATAGGAATAAAAAATAAAAATACAAGTGAATTGCACATTTCAAGTATTGAGTCTATTGCACTGTTGACTATTTACAAAAAGTATTGCACAAAAAGTATTGCACAGTGAGGTGAAGAGGCACTACAGCTTAGTTGTTCCCCCCTCCTTTGTCCTCCTGTTTCCCCTCCCTCTCCCCTCCAGAGAGGAGTTAAACAGTTTGATGGCGTGTGGGACAAAGGAGTTTTTAAGTCTGTTAGTTCTTGTCTTTGGGAGAAGCAACCTGTCACTGAACAGACTCTTCTGATTGTTTATGGCCGTGTGCAGAGGATGCCTGGCATTGTCCATAATGTCCATCAGTTTCTTTAGTGTCCTTTTCTCTGCCACTGTCACCAGAGTGTCCAGCTTCATGCCGACCACAGAGCTAGCCTTCCTGATCAGTTTCTCCAGCCTGGATGAGTCCTTCTTTGCTGTGCTGCTCCCCCAGCACACCACAGCATAGAAAAGTACTCCAGCAACCACCGACTGGTAAAACATCCTCAGCAGCTTCCTGCAGATGTTAAAAGACCTCAGCCTCCTGAGGAAGTACAGTCGGCTTTGGGCTTTTTTATACAGGTGCTCTGTGTTGCATGACCAGTCCAGTTTATTGTCCACCCACAGCCCGAGGTACTTGTACTTGTTGACCACCTCCACCTCCTCCCCCTCTATCTGAACCGGCAGTGGACCTGCTCTGGACCTCCTGAAGTCCACAACCAGTTCCTTAGTCTTTGAGGTGTTGAGTTGCAGGTGGTTTGTGTGACTCCATGCGACAAAGTTCCTCACCAGACTTCTGTACTCCTCTTCCTGATCATCCCAGATACACCCCATGATGGCTGTGTCATCTGCAAACTTCTGAATATGGCATAATTCAGAGTTGTAGCAGAAGTCAGAGGTGTACAGGGTGAAGAGAAGAGGGGACAGCACAGTTCCCTGTGGTGCTCCTGTGCTGCTGACCACTGTGTCAGACGTGATGTCCTTCAGCCTGACGTACTGTGGTCTGTCGGTGAGGTAGTCGGAGATCCAAGCCACCAGGCAGGGGTCCACCTCCATCCTGTTCAGTTTTTCCTGAAGCATACAGGGCCGGATGGTATTAAAGGCACTGGAAAAGTCAAGAAACAGGATCCTGACCGTGCCTTTTCCCCCATCCAGGTGTGAGTGGGCTCTGTGTAGGAGGTACAGGATGGCATCCTCCACTCCGACACCCGCCTTGTATGCAAACTGTAGTGGGTCCTGGGCATGTTGTACCTGTGGTCGGAGGAAGTTGAGGAAGAGCCGCTCTAGAGTCTTCATAAGATGTGACGTCAGTGCCACCGGTCGGAAGTCATTCAGCTCATTGGGCCGGTTCCTTTTAGGGACCGGGACGATGCAGGACGTCTTCCATAGGGCGGGCACTCTCCCCAGTCGCAGACTGAGGTTGAAGACTCGTTGTAGCGGCTCCCCAAGTTCAGCAGCACACGCCTTTAGCATCCTAGGACACACCTTGTCTGTGCCTGCTGCCTTTCTGGGGCGAAGCTTCCTCAGTTGTCTCCTGACCTGATCCACTGTGACACTGGGAGATGTTTGGGAGGAGGGGAGGGGGGGAGATGTCTTGCTGCTGAGAGAGGGATTGGAGGAGGGGGGTGTCATGGTGTCAGGAAGGGGGGGAAGCGAGGGAGGCAGGAGAGTGGGGAGAGGACTCTGTAGTGAAGGTGAGCGTGAGGGTGGGGGGGTTGTGGGCTGGTCAAACCTGTTGAAGAAGTTGTTGAGTTCGTTTGCCTTCTCCACAGTCCCCCCCCCCCACTGTGCTTTTCTTGGTGTTGTGGCCTGTGATGGTTTTCACACCATTCCAGACCTCCCTCATATTGTTCCTCTCCAACTTCTGCTCCACCTTCCTCCTGTAGGTGTCCTTTGCTTCCCTCAGGCAGTGTTTCACCTCCCGCTGTGCTGCTTTCATCTCCTCCTTCACTTTGCTCCTGAAAGCCTTCTTCTTCATGTTGAGGACAGCTTTGACTTCCTGTGTTACCCACGGTTTGTTATTAGGATAACACCGTACCGTCTTAGCAGGGGCGACCGTGTCCACACAAAAGTTGAGGTAGTCTGTAAGACAGTGTGTCGCCCCCTCTATGTCCTCACCATGTGGGCTCAGGAGCACATCCCAGTCTGTGGTGTCATAACAGTCCCTCAGAGCATCCTCCTTTTCTGGGGTCCATCTCCGGATGGAGCGCGTTGTGACAGGCTGCCTTTGGACGAGGGGTGTGTATTGTGGCTGTAGGTAAACCAGGTTGTGGTCTGACTTCCCTAGTTGCACTCACGTTAAATCTTTGTCCTACACTCAGAAAAATAAAGGTGCCAACTGGAACCAAAAGTGGTTCTTTAGACTGATGCCATAGAAGAACCTTTTTTGGTGCCACAAAGAACCTTTCAAACAATGGTTCTTTGAAGAACCATTTCTTTCAGTGGTTCATTGAAGAACCATTAAAGGTGCCCCAAAGAACCATCAAGAAATGGTTCTTTGGGGCACCTTTAATGGTTTTTCAAAGAACCTTTTTAAAAATGGTTCTTTAAAGAACCATTTTTAAAAAGGTCCTTCAAATGGTTCTTTAAAAGAACCATTTTAAAGAACCTTTTTTGAGTGGTTCTTTAAAAAACCATTTTAAATCTTTCAAAATAAAATGCATCATAAATTGAATTTGAGTAGGGTAAAATAAATACGAGCAGAGCATAGACATATATTAATGGTTTATTGTCATTTTGTAGTTACCAAAAGACAAAAAGGCATTTTAACCCTCAGCACAACATCACTACTAATACATGTCACATATTAGTGTTTTAAACAGTAATAATTAATAAATATATTGGCTATACTATAAATAAATATATATATATAAATACTATATCTACAGATAACACAACAAATAATACATGTATTGTTTAATTAATAAAACATCAGAAAGTGATAAAACACATTAGAAATAGCAATAGCTTCATAACAGACCAATAAATCAACACATTTTCATCAGCAGATATTTGCATGTTCAGTAAAAACATTTCAACAACAAGTTTATGATTAAAATGATCAATGAACTTCAGCCTTACGCTATGTAATGTACTTTTCATGTTGTACTCATGGTCCTTTGTTAGTCCAGTTTAGGACAATGTCTCTGACGTAAGTTTCATATCAAATATATGTCATATCAAAACAAGCCCACACCTGCAGTTGTTTCAGTTTTTCACTGGTGTTTCCTGTCAGCTGGTCAACCTCACTCAGGCGGACATCCATATCAGCCAACCAAATGACAAGTTCCTCCCTTTGTGCTTCAAATCCCTCCCACTCTGAGACAAGGAGCTGAAAGAGAGAGAAAAGAGTCAATTATAAAGAAGAGAGAAAAGTGAAACCCTCCTCAGGTCTGACTCGCATACCTGCAGTTGACCTGTGATGGACTCCAGTTTGGCGTTCACGTCATCCCTCGTCGATGCCAACAGCCGAGTCTGCAGGGTGCCCTGGAAGAGCTGAGTTAATGTTCGACTCCTCCTGGTCAGGCTCTCCAGCTGGATGACCCGAGGTCTCCCCTCTCGCCGCTGCCTCTGAACACAGAAACACAAATTGCATCTGAAGCAGGAGGTGCAGATTTTTTTTGCTATTCTTTTCTAAATCCAGGCTAGATCACGTGGAGGTATTTGGAAAATTGTTTTGGCCAGTGGACGACTGTTGTCTTGCAGAAAGTCAAATCAATCAAACAAATGCTATACACAATCAATTCACAAGAACACATTGTAAAAAATAAGTCCAGTTCTTGCCTGATTTCAAGTGAAATCTGCATCAAAACAGGGTAAAATGAGTGTTTGCAGCAAATGTGAGCACAAAGCCTCACTTTGTACAAGCCTGCTATTACAGTTCTCCTCTATGCAGACGACTTTCCTGTTTTCAAGGCACAACTTGGATCTGCTGTACGAATCTTATGGATACACACTAAATGAAATAATAGTGTGCATGACTCCAGATTCTGATCCCTCATCCTAATATGGTCCCAACATAGCAACAGCAATAATGCAAATGTTGAGGCTTCAAAATACAAAGTCCATAAACCAATGGCTGACATGGGTTTTATCATAAGGGTGATAAATATACAGATTTCAGTCTGTCTTAGAGATTTGATGTTCATTTACCTGCAGATGCACGATACGTACCTGCTCCATGGTTTTTCACAACATTTTGCATATCACTATTTAATACAGGAAGTACGTGAACTAAAACATGTCATCGTTCTTTGTGAGAGGACCATATTAATGAAACAAACCTCAATGACATCATAGGGATCCCTAAAGATGCTCCTGCTGCTTCTCTTCCTCCTCATCCAAAGCTTCCTTCTCCTTGTCCTCAACTTCCATCCAATTGTAATTCAATCTAATTGTGTTTCTGCCCCTCCTCTTCCTCATTTTGTTGGAGCTGTGAACACAGTTAATGTGAATCTGGATTAATTTGTGCAAACAAGAAAAATCTACAGCTTTTTGGTCAGAGGTGCTCTTGTGATTTAAGCCGGGTAGAGTAGATTTATGTGTTGATGCTACCTGCTTCAGCTCTGGCTGCTGAGTGATATTTACACCCTGGCTGGATAACAAACTTTAACCATGTGCTGAACTTTGGCCCAGCGTTGATACCTCTTGTTAGTATAACGACCTCTTCTTAGCTTGTATGTATGATGTATGATGGTGGATAAATGAAATATACAAAAAAATTTAACTATATTACAAAAGAACATCTATCTTGGAAACATCAAATGACCGGAGCATAACTTGTCAACTAGTCCGAAACTAAGTTATGCAGGAACAGTCAAAGACACACCTTCTCATGTCACATTTTTATTCATTTCTATATAATTCGATTAGACAATGAAGAGTCATCTAATCTAATTATTCATTCAAAACTCTTATGCATAGCTGTATTTTATACAGCTCATGCAGAATTCAAAGTACAGGTTCATGTGAGTATTTAATGTACGGCTCAGATCTACAGAATTTCAGAGTTTCTAGAGCAGACACAGAGCTCACAACAGGCTTCAGGCGCCATTTTAGTGACTTTAATAATATATTAAATTTTAATTTCGGTCTAGCTGACATTAGGTTATGTACGCAGCACGCAATTGAACCACATATTTTAGAAGCCAAAGGTTCAAATTAGCTGGGAGCAGCTTCACTTAATTATAACAGTGGTTTTGTTAGGAAAACAGTTTCTGTATACCGGATACTAAATTGCGCTGACCTCAACGGCTAACTTATCTAGCTAATCGCTACTGTTAGCACAACATTAACAGCAAGCTACAATGACGAGTAACAAAAACAAAACAGTAATAAGGTTTTAATGGAAATGTTTTACCTTTTCTAACAGTCCCAGAATCCACAGCTTCAAAGTCCAGCAGGTACTGAAGACTGTTATCCGTTTCGCTGTCACCGTCCGTGAGTTTTTTTTCCCCGAAAGGTCAAGGCCCGCCGCTCGCACACTCTGTCTGCGCATGCGCATCCCAACGACTGACCCCCTCCGTCCGCTCCCGGGAGGTTATAGTATGACGTGTTCTGACGTCACTCTCTCTCTCTCTGTCATTTATTTGGCTCGAAACACATATTAACAAATTCAGAATCAGAATCAGAATACTTTATTGATCCCTGGGGGAAATTATTTTTTGTTACAGTGCTCCATTTTAAACCAACATTAAGACAAGACAGACAATACACTAACTAAGAATAGTACAATATATACATATATATATACATACATACATACATACATACATACATACATACATAAGTCACTCATAAATAAATAGTTGGAAAAGAAACATGTGTAGTTGTAGCAGTAACCAGTGTGTTAAGTGGATGCGTTGTACAGGGAGATGGCCACAGGCAGGAATGATTTCCTGTGTCGTTCAGTGGTGCTTTTCGGTAATCTCAGTCTCTCACTGAACGTGCTCCTGTGACTGACCAACATGTCATGGAGTGGGTGGGAGGTGTTATCCAACATTGTCTTTATCTTGGACAGCATCCGCCTCTCCGACACCACCTTGAGGGAGTCCAGCTCCATCCCCACAACATTGCTGGCCTTACGGATTAGTTTATTAAGTCTGTTGGTTTGCTCAGTGATGAACAACTACTCAGATCATTTACCTAAGCTGTGCTTTGTCAAAACGAAGTGTGTGTTCATTACACTGACATTCTGTTCTGCAATTGTTATTTACTTGTATCTTATAATTTGACTTTACATACTGCTGGGTGGTTTGTAAAGTTTACAATAACTAGTATTATCATTATGCTGTATTTTCAAAAATATATAATAATCTCAAAATTAATGCCTTGGAGTAGAAAATAGTAATGCTTTATTAAAATTTAAAACTAAAGTACACTTGAATGTGTGTATTGTGTCTACTGTTTGTTAACTCACCATATTCATAATGTGTTTGTGGGGTTAGGTGTGTGTGTGTGTGTGTGGGGGGGGGGGGGGGGGGGGGTTAGGGTCTTTAGGCTTTGGCCCCCACCCCTGCCACCAGTATATTTTTAAGCAAATATTTCTAACTTTTATTTGAATATTCAGTTTCCTACCATCTTCTCTTAAAGGGTAATTGCCAGGTAACCCGCCCTCCCCCTTCGCACACACATGCACACAAAGAAAACACACAGTATAATTCACAGCCTCATTATAGTGAATAAATATTTATGCCATTTACACCATCAAACTTAGATTGCTAAGGATGAAGAACCTTTTGTTCTTTACAGAACCATTTGTAATAGCTGAAGAACCATCCACAAAATAAAAAGGTTCTTTGACGTATGATGGTTCTTTAAAGAACCATGAAGCCATCTGAAGAACCATTTAAGAACCATAATTTTTCTGAGTGTACATGTGATCATGCTGAATCGGTTATAGCAACATTTTCCACACCTATGCCTCGGAGCACAGGTGTGAAGTTCCAGGGATTACAGTCAGTGCTGTGAAAACGTTTTTGCTCCCTCCCTGATTCGTGTTTGCATTTTTGTCACGTTTGAGATCATCAAACTAATATTAGACATAGATGGCCAAATACAGAATGCAGTTTATAAATGATGATTTCATTTATTAAGCAGAAACAAAATGCTATCCAAACCTGCCCTTTATTAAAAACTAAGTGCCCCTCGGTGAGTTCACTCTCGTTAACCACACCCAAGCCTGACTAGCAGGTGACCCAGCCCTACTGCCAGACCTGTCGAAGAAATCACTTAAACAGAACCTATCTTACAAAGTGAAATAGGATAAAAGATATCAAAACCAAACCAAACAAAACCCACGTCAAGCCATCACCTAAAGAAAGTCATTAACACGCAAAGGTTAAAAAGCATTTTCTAAGGCTTTGGGACTCCAGAGAACCACAGTGAAGGTCATTAAATCCAAATGGAGAAAACTATAAACAGTGGCCAGGAGTGGCCCACCTACCAAAGTTGCTCCAAGAGCATCAGCGACTCATCCAGGAGGTCACAAAAGAACCAAAAAAACATCTAAAGAACTGCAGGCCTGACTCACCTCAGTTTAGGTCAGAGGTCATTCAACACCGGGCAAAAAAGGCATCCATAGAAAGGAAGTATTTCAGTGTTATTGCTAACTACTCTTAAGCTAATGTTGTGTTCAGCCTTTACAATACAAATGAGACGTGCATGATCCCTAAACCTCGTCCCCAAACACACAACTGTCTGCTGTACCTCAGCCCTCCTGAGATAAGTGACAGATCAACATTTGGTAAGTTCCCCAGACAAAAGACACAAAACAGCCGGCTATGAGATGGAATTATAAACTCACTGAAAACCAAGCAATCAAAAAATAGGACAGAACAGGGAATCACGCCCACATTTACACTAGAGGGATAATATTAAATGAAAAAGATGAAGAATTCTGCAGAAATGACATGCGTGATGCTCAGAATTTGTTGGCTTGATGTGTCGTCCTCGTGCCCCACAAACATGTTTTTGGTTTCTGGCCACACTTTGGTAATTTGACACTAAAATGATTCCTGCGAAATTTCAACCCTTTAGAAACAGTAAATGATTTTGGTGAGGAAATGATGATCACAGGAGAAGAATTAAAATAGCATGATCCAAATATAGGATAATCTTTTGGGAACCTATTAGTCAGTGCATGATGCCAGCATTCAGATTAAAAAAAGGAAAAAGTAATTATTCTGATTATAATACCGATGAGATATTCGTGATTGCAGAGTGGACCAAATATAGCAGGTGAAATTACATTTAAAGGACTTTTTTTTTTTTTTTTTTTTTTTTTTTTTAAATGACATCAGAAACAGCAGTATGCGACATTACGTGATGGCAGAGCTTCAGTTCATCCTTTGTCATTTTTTTTTTTTTTTTTTTTTTTTTTTAATAAATAGGACAGGGGGAATGAATGAGAGAGAGAGGGGGAGAGAAAGAAAGAAAACCCAAGGGGAGAAGAGACGGTGAGAAGGGGGGGGAAGAGAGACAAAAAAAAAACAAAAAAAAAAAAACTCCTGGGTCACCTGTATGGAGAAAAAAAAAAAAAACAAACAAACAAACAAACAGAGGAGACAGCAAACAACAAAGAGCAACATAATAATAGAGAAAACAAAGCACCATCACAATAAACTAGCTAGTCATAGATATCAGTATTTACTAAGTAATAAACGATATTGTGCAGCACGCAAGATAGACAGCGCACAGTGTGCTTTGAGGCAGCAGCCAAGAAAGCTTTAGTCCGCGTCTGTGAATACCCATGTGTGCATACCTGTGTGGATCAGCATGCTTGCATTCCAAAGGTTTCTCCATGTAATGATCTGCTAGGGAGTGTGGGGGGGCCACAGCCCCGTCCTCCAGGGTGTGAAGCGGGTATGGAGGAGATCAAAACTCCAGACATCCAGAGGCCCCCAGAACACAAGAGACCATGGAAGACCAACAGAGGGGCAGCCGCGCCACTGTTCCAGTGAGAGCTGAGGAGAGTCCCAGATGAGGGCTCACTCAGCAGCCGCGGAGCAGAAGCCAGGGGGGGTTGCAGTGACGCGCCCGTGAGCTCCGCCGGCCCCCAGCTGCGCCTGAGTGACCGAGCCCTAGGCCGAGAGGCCGGGGGCACCCCACCTCCAAAGGGGCCCGAGCGAGCCCCAGGCCCCAGGCCCCGACAAGCGGCCGCCAAGGAGTGAGCCGGTGTGTACCCGGACGCCCACCCCCAGACACAAAGAACCACCAACACACCGACACCTGAGGGAGTCCGCCACCGGCAGGGGAAGTGGTGGTGGGTGGAGATAGGCCTCCAAACCTTGGAGGGCCTGAGGTGTCCCCAGAGAGGTGGCGTCTGATACCCAACCTGACATATAGACACAGACATACAGGCACACACAGACACAAACATCCATTCCCACCCTCATGCTCTCATATGCACTCACTCCACACTCAACCAACGTGGAGACAGACATAAAGAGACGCTGTACACACAATCACACTCCCCAAGCGTACTCTACAAACCGGGTCTAGGTACCCTTGCCCCTGGAGGGGGGAATTGCACCCAGACCCAGGTGGTGTTACCCTTTTCCCTGCGGTGGGGAGAGGCAGACCACCCCGACTCCGCAGCAGCAGGGAGGCCCCACACCCCAGACCGCAGTCGGACGGCCAACTCCTCCTACTAGCCCTCCCGCTCCAGCAGGCCGCAGAGAATGGGGGTGGGAGAAGACTCCAAACCTCCCTCCACCCGCTCATTGTAGTGTTGATGCATATGTGTTCTAAGGTGCAATTAAAACCCAGGAGGGCATGGAGCTACCTGCCAAGGAGCAGCAGGTAAGCGCATAGTCCCTCCTGCTAACCCTCAATGACTAAGTGTATTTAAAATTGAGAGGTGGGCAACGACGTCAGGGGTGAGGTATACACCCTGATGGTGATTTGGACTCCGTGATTGTGCCCACCCCCAAGATCCTATATGTATGTGTAATGAGAGTGTGAATAATGTGAATCTCTAAGTTGTGGGATAAAATTGAGGCAGAGGCAGCCAGAAGGGGACAGGGGGGGGGGGGGGGGGTAGCCTCCTCTGCACCCTGGTGACATACCCCCACTCCAAGGCCCTGCATGTGTGGGTGGTTGTGGAGGAGCGGGAAGAGGGAGGCAGCTGGAGATGGGGAGGGAAGGAAGGGAGGGGCAGGTAACCCCTCCCTGGGGCCAGCTCCCCCGCTGACCCCAGTAGGCACTCCCACCCTCCGCGACCCGCCAGGGAAGGGGGGCCCAGGCCCATCAGACCGGGGCCCAGTGCAGTAGCGCCCCCCGGCTCCACAGAGCCCTGGACAGTCCACCCAACCCCACCACAGAGAAAACTGCACCCACCCCACCAACCACACATCTTCCAGACTACATAAGACGGTAAACGCCCAGGCTGAGATCTTCCTCCACCTCTCCTGTATCTCCCCCTCCTGCAGAGAGTTCCTGAGAGAAACATTTAAAGGACTTAAATGGGTGTTGATGCTGATGAAAGACATAAAACTGTCTGTGATGATAGATAAAACATGTTATTCACACCTGAAATGCAAAGCAGTGCAGATTAGAAGGTATTTGTAAAAACTAGCAGGCAAAACAACTGGTAAAGACATTAACCTTGTATATAAAATGTATAGAAGTCCATTACTGTATATAGTAACTGTTAAGTCTAATATACCCTAGTAAGCTATAGTACTTTTTCCTTTGGGAACCATCTGTGCAGTTCTGTTGAAGAAAGATGTTGAATCTATTTAATTATTCTTGAAAAATAATTTATTTCTGTGCATTTTTTTTTTCACATTGCATCAAATTAAAGTTGATTACATCGATTAAGCATCATGAGGTGGAGGGTGGTTCCCTTTTTTTTTTTTTTTGCTGGGAGTTTGCAAACCTATTAGTTAAGTTGCTTAATATTTCTGCTAAGTTCTCTTTAAAACACCAGAATAAGGACGATGTAGTAGGTTTAAGTTTATTAGATTGATCAGTGTTGCTGAACTATGAAATATTTTGGGTGCAGTGTATTTTTTGCATACAGGTATAACAGAATAGCTTTAGTGTTTTGTTTTGTTTTTTTAAACTTGAGTATGAACTTATACAAAAGCAAGATATTTAAAAAAAAAAACAGTTTTATTGATTAAAATCACACTATATCAGATTCATATCGGTATCGGCCGATATCCAAATTTATGATATCGGTATCGGACATAAAAAAGTGGTATCGTGCCATCTCTAATTGGAACTAATGAATTTTTCCAAAATGTAAACTCCAGATCATGAAAATCATCAAGTTCCTTGAAGTCTATAATGTTTGGTCAAAGCACAGATGTCCACATAAAAATAAAAAATAAAATACTGAAAATAGTATATTACTATTTATTATTATAGTACACAGTATGTATGCAAGTTATTATTGTTCATTTTCAGTCTTATTTTATATGAAAACTTTTAATTAAATGCAGATTGTCTGAAATGATGCTTAATGTTTATCAGTGGAAGAGTAAAATGTAACTTTAATTTGAAAGAACACATGCATGCTCCATTTGTCGTTCTTCTTATTAAAAGTCTTGCTATGTTTTCTTATTACTGTTTATATATTTGACACTAACAGCTTTCTCTTAAAAGCTTCAAATAAATGCAAAAGTCCCACTAAAAAATGTAAACATGTGTCTATGTCGCCATCTGCTGGGCAAACATGAAAAAATCATTTTGTTCATTTTTAACAGCCTGCCACTTCCTGATGGGTTTTCGCGGGAGTTTCTCAGGGGGGCGGAGTCACGTGGTAACACGAGGCCCGCATTGGACAGTTGCACGTTTACCCGCCGACTATGTAAAGCGGTGCGTGCCGAATTGACCAATCGCGTGTCACGCTGAGCTCGCGGGCGGCACGTAGTGGCGCGAAAACCCTTCAGTTGTGCGGCTTGACTGGAGCGGAGCACTCGGAGCGGAAGGCTGTGCGGCATTTTACCGACTTTTCAGTAACAATAACAAAGCGCGCATAATGGCAACCGACGTGGGAGATGACCGGGAGATGAGGGAGGCTCAGAGGGACTACCTGGACTTTCTGGACGACGACGTAAGTCTGTTTTTTTAAATTCGCTTAAAGTCTTTGTTTGGAGCTCAGATGACAAACCATGCGGTCACAACAAAAGAGCTGTAATTTTGTATATTACAGAAAAAAATAATGCTGCTGTCAGATTGCAGATATTAGGTATAAAAAGTGTGCTTTCAGAGTTGATGTTTTTCAGTCATGCTCGTAATTTTAGTCGCTAAGCGACGTCATCAAACGTGTGCCCGTTTCTTCTGTGCATACCTGCAGCAAGACCAGGGCATCTATCAGAGCAAAGTCCGGGACATGATCAGCGAGAATAAGGCTCGGCTCATCGTCAACATCAACGACCTGAGGAGACGCAACGAGGCCCGAGCTGCAAAGTAAGACAGGAAAACTGGCTGATGCCGCACACGAAGCTGTGCTGGGCCGCACACGCAGGACTGCTTGACCCCCCCATGCTTACCTTATTGCTTAAGATACTTACACAAACCTACTGCTCCGATACAGAGAGCAGTGTTACTGAGTTATTACCACGAAAAGGTTTTGAAATGTCCAAAATGACGTCATAGTTGATGGCAATTGGCCTCCCTACAACATTGTGAGGTCCCTACAAAGTGTTATGTTGAATGGTTCCATTAATCTTTACTGTTTTTTAAAAAATAAATATTTAGACGGAAACGCATGCTCAGTTTTTCTCTTCCTGCTTAGGCTTACTTAGAAACTCGACAGGTTTCAAACTCACACAGACTGTATGTAAAGATGGCTGTAGCCATCACCCAGGCTCAGACTGAGCTTCACTTATCTTGTTTTGAAACTTGTTATAAGGAGCGAAGGCTGAATCTGGCTGGAAAAACTGAGGGATGCTCAGAGACTGGTGACCTCTTAGACACACATCCAGGTTAATTCAGCCTTTGATGGGACCATGATTTACAAAATGATCATGATTTTGTGCTCAGTATAACTTGAAACAAGCAGCAGGGAAGTGTATACTGAAGTCAAAGTGCTGTTTGCCATACAGTTCAATACTAAGAAACTTTATTTCTGAGACCTGAAGGATCAACGCCCCCTACTGGCCAGCAGAAAGAATACAGGTTTAACGCAGCTTTACTTTGTCCAAAACCAGACTTGATTCATACACATTCTTCTTCCTGTTGTCGAACCTTTGAGCTCGACTCCTGTTTCCATACTGAGTAAGTAAAAAAAAAAATCTGTGTGAAGCTGCACTTTGGGTGGAAAACTCGACTTGTGTTTCTCAGGATGTCATAGCCCTTGAAAACACGCGAAAAGCCTTGATAATAAAATCCATGGTTTGACTTTGCAGACTGATGAACAATGCCTTTGAAGAGCTGCTGGCCTTCCAGCGGGCCCTGAAGGACCTGGTGGCCTCTGTTGACGGCACCTACGCTAAGCAGTACGAGGAGTTCTTCATCGGCCTGGAGGGGAGCTTTGGATCCAAGCATGTCTCCCCCCGAACGCTCACCTCCCGACTGCTGGGCAGCATGGTTTGTGTGGAGGGCATCATTACAAAGTGTGAGTATATTGTCTTTATTTATTCGTGTAATCTTTAAGTGTTACAAAGTCTGTATCAAAGTGTGTGGAATGCCAATGCCTCCTGTTTGCTTCGTCCCTGTAGGTTCCCTCGTCCGTCCCAAAGTAGTGCGCAGCGTTCACTACTGTCCAGCCACTAAGAAGACGATGGAGAGGAAGTACACGGACCTGACCTCCCTGGATGCCTTCCCCTCCAGTGCCATTTACCCCACCAAGGTAAATGCGCCTCATTCTCTGTAGACTTGGGTGTGACTGCTGTCTTTATACTTACGCATTTATCTTGTGTCCTGTTTGACTCGAAATAGGACGAAGAGAACAATCCTCTGGAGACGGAGTTTGGGCTGTCCATCTACAAGGACCACCAAACCATCACAGTGCAGGAGATGCCTGAGAAAGCTCCTGCTGGCCAACTTCCGCGCTCTGTGGACATCATTTTGGACAACGACCTGGTGGATGCAGTCAAACCAGGAGACCGGGTGCAGGTGGTTGGGACGTACCGCTGTCTGCCTGGCAAGAAGGGAGGATTCACCTCTGGCACGTTCAGGTCAGCTGGAATAAAATGCTAACTGGGGTTTAACGGGTTTACCTCACTTGCCTACCATTTGTCTTCTAACTAAAGATGGACCGATCCGATATTACGTGTCGGTCCAATACTGACCTAAGTGACTGGATCAGATATCGGAGAGAAATAAAAAATGTAATCCGATCCATTAAATATCAAACAAGCACCTCACAAAACTTGCAACGCGCCGTAACTCGGCTCATAACCGTAGCACGTCGCAGCAGTATGCATCATGTGATAGAGCGGCTGTGGCGTGCGAGACCTGTCGGTGGTCTGGTTGAGCATTTGGAGCTTCGCTACCAAACCGGCATTTCATCTCCGAGCAAGTGATCCCAGAGAGAAGTAAAGCAAGTGTGTAAGTTCATCTCTGAATGTTTGTAAAGCATTCGCATGTTAAGCTTAACAAGCGATATATGGAGCGACTGCCTCTCTCCCTCTCCTGCTGCTACTTCAATCATGAAACTGATCAATGATCAGCTGATCGTCTCTCTTGTTTGTTTTTGACCCACTTTGCACCAGAAAGAGGAAACCAGCAGCTGAACAACAGCAGCATGTTTAAGCTTGATCAGCTGCTGTTAGAATTTATTTAATATTACTTTCTACTCCAGGATCTTTTTCTACGTAGCTGACGTAACTGTGCAGGGGCGGATCTAGCAAAGTTTAGCCAGGGGGGCCGATAGGGCATGAACAGGGAAAAGGGGGCACAAAGACATACTTTTCTTTCTTATTCTCATTTAAAATGTCGAGCTTTTAATAAATAATTATCTGACACCCAAAGTTTTAATCTGATGTAAAATGTATAAAGTCCATTATTGTATATAGTAACTATTAAGTCTAATATACTCTAGTAAGCTATAGTACTTTTTCCTTTGGGAACCATCTGTGCAGTTCTGTTGAAGAAAGATGTTGAATCTATTTAATTATTCTTGAAAAATAATTTAATTCTGTGCATTTTTTTTCACACTGCGTCAAATTAAAGTTGATTACATCGATTAAGCATCATGAGGTGGAGGGTGAGGGGTGGTTCCCTTTTTTCTTTTTTGCTGGGAGTTTGCAGCCCTATTAGTTAGGTGGCTTAATATTTCTGCTAAGTTCTCTTTAAAACACCAGAATAGGAGGATGTTGCAGGTTTGAGTTTATCAGATTGATCAGTGTTGCTGAACTATGAAATGTTTTGGGTGCAGTGTATTTTTTGCATACAGTATAACAGAATAGCTTTAGTGTTTTGTTTTTTTAAACTTGAGTATGAACTTATACAAAATGCAGCAAGATATTAAAAAACAGTTTTATTGATTAAAAACACACTATATCGGATTCATATCGGTATCGGCAGATATCCAAATTTATGATATCGGACATAAAAAAGTGGTATCGTGCCATCTCTGCTTCTAACCCCTCCCTTCTCTTTAACTCAAAGGACCATCATGATTGCCTGCCACATCAAACAAATGACCAAGGAGGTGTCGCCGTGCTTTACTGCTGACGACGTGGCCAAAATCAGGAACTTCAGTCAGACTCGTTCCAAAGTGAGTCATCTCGCTGCCTTCTCACACGTGGAGGCGTAATCCTAAATGTGAAACTAAACCCTTTAAATCTTCGTCCTTTGTAGGATGTGTTCGATCAGCTCGCTCGTTCCTTGGCTCCCAGTATCCACGGCCACGAGTACATCAAGAAGGCCATCCTCTGCATGTTGCTGGGAGGCGTGGAGAAGGTCCTCGAGAACGGCTCGCGAATCAGAGGAGACATCAACATCCTGCTCATCGGTATGAGGGCGTCGTCCTAGCTCTTGGAGTTGTAGCTGTCGAGTGTGGAAGAGTGAGAGCGTTGCTTTAAGTCAGGACTCACTTTCATGGTGACTCAGATTGTTCTAAATTTCTGGCTACAAGCTTTACATTCATGGACACAAGGCAGAGGTAAACCTCACGAATGCAGCACTGAACAATAAAATGTGTTTGTGCCATAAATCAGTATCTGTGAGAGAGACACCAGTGAAAAGGGACCTACACTTGTTCCTTGTGCTGCACCACAGGGAACGGCTACCTGAACGACTGTGCTGACAAGCTCAAGGACTCACACGTGGACATGATGGTGGTTCAGTTCTGATGGGGGGGTTAATGGTGTGTTCGTGTTTCCCAGGCGACCCATCGGTGGCCAAATCCCAGCTCCTGCGTTACGTTCTCCACACAGCACCCCGAGCTATACCCACGACTGGACGAGGTTCATCTGGTGTGGGTCTGACCGCCGCCGTCACCACGGACCAGGAGACGGGTAACGAATGTCCCCCGAATTTGTTTAGCCTAAACAAGTGAAGGACGTGATCGTCTGTTCAAACGTCGGCATTCAAGTGTTACACACCTGCTGTAAGTGCATTTCTTCCTGCTCAATACCAACATTTGTCCTCCGCCAGGCGAGCGTCGTCTAGAGGCTGGGGCCATGGTGCTGGCTGACCGCGGCGTGGTGTGCATCGACGAGTTCGACAAGATGTCCGACATGGACCGCACAGCCATCCATGAGGTGATGGAGCAGGGCCGCGTCACAATCGCCAAGGCCGGTATCCACGCCCGTCTCAATGCCCGCTGCTCCGTACTGGCTGCTGCCAACCCCGTCTACGGCCGAGTGCGTGACCACACCCACATCTGTCTCTGCCTGCTAGTTGATTTTGGACGAGACCTTTAAAGAAAACTCTGCTTGTCCCTTTCTGCAGTACGATCAGTATAAAACCCCCATGGACAACATCGGCCTCCAGGATTCGCTGCTGTCGCGTTTTGACCTCCTCTTCATCATGCTGGATCAGATGGACCCCGAGCAGGATCGCGAGATCTCGGACCACGTGCTCAGGATGCACCGCTACCGTGACCCCCGCGAACAGGAGGGAGCCGGTACGTCACTCGTAATAGGACGGCGAGATGAGACCGTTTTTGTCCGATTATTAAAACAACAAACGCGTTGTGTGTTTCAGCCATGGCTTTGGGCGGGACCGTAGACGTCCTGGCGACAGACGATCCAGACGCTGCGGTCGAGGAGCACGAGGAGCTGCAGATCTACGAGAAGCACAACAACCTGCTGCACGGAAGCAAGAGGAAGAGGTCTGAGAGCACAAGCGTGCCTTTGTCTCCTGTGTTGATAACGTGCGACTGCAACAGAATAGAAACGTTTGCTTTGTTTCAGGGATAAAATTGTGAGTAAGGAGTTCATGAGGAAGTACATCCACATCGCCAAGGCTGTGACTCCTGTGCTCACAGAGGAGGCGGCCAATCACATCGCAGAGGAGTACTCGAGGCTGAGGAGTCAGGAACAGCTGGGCGCCGATCTGGCCAGGGTGAGCGTGAGCCGACAAATCTCATGTGACGTAGTAAAACCTGATGGTTTCCCAGACTGAAATGTTCACGGGAGTCCTGAAGTTTGAGAAAGTGGAGGCAGCTTGTTTGCACATCTGAAATGTTCCGGGTTGCTTGAGAAGCTGCTGTTTGTGTTCTGGTTAAACCCACTGAGATGCAGATGTGCCCTGATGTGTCAGGACCCGAGTGCTAATCCTCATTCCTCTCCACAGACCTCTCCGGTGACGGCCCGGACTCTGGAGACTCTGATCCGTCTGTCCACGGCACACGCCAAGGCCCGCATGAGCAAAGCCGTGGAGCTGCAGGACTCGGAGGTCGCAGTGGAGCTCGTCCAGTTTGCCTACTTTAAAAAGGTCGGCGTTGTTTCTGCGTCCTGAGCTGAGAGGTCGAGGACCTCTGCCGTTCAAATTTATTCATATTGTTTTTTTCTCTCTACAGGTTTTGGAGAAGGAGAAGAAACGTTCACGACAGGAGCACGACTCTGATTCGGAGGAGGAGGAGGAGATGCCCACGCAGCGTTCACAGCGAGCTGTGAGGAAGAGGTAGTGACACATGAACCCAGCCCCCCATGTGATAAACAGCTTTTTTTTTTTTTTAAATGGTGCCTTTGCTTCAGCACTGATGCTTTGTGTCCTGCAGGGGGCGACGTGGCTCTCAGGGCAGTGAGCCCTACAGTCCGTACGACTTCAGTGAAGACCAGGAAGTCCCTGAGAGTGAGCATCATGTGTTGTCACGCCACAGTGTAGTCGGTCGCCTCTTTGGTGCTACAGACCAAATGAACTTTCACATCATCCATAATAAAGTTGCCAACATTACTGTCAGTACTAGTATGTTCCTGTTCACTGCACTGAGCTAGAAAAGCAGGTTTAATATACTTTTTTTAAAAATTTGACTCTTATAAAATAGCAAATTTGGCTCATTTATATTTACATTACATTTTAAAAAGGCAAAGTCAGTATCGCTGCCGTGTAATAAAACAATATCATTATGAATTTGCATCACTGTAGGGAAGTCTTTGAGCGTGTAGTTCTGCATGGTTCAGGTTTAAGCAGGCTTCATGTTAGGTTCTGCATCAGGTCTCACTTTGGTGTTTGTTCTTCAGTTCAGGCCGGCACCCCGAAACCAGCCAAGCCCAGAGAGGACGAGCCCATGGATGCCTCGCTGCAGGCTGGAGATGCTGAGCTGTCTGCAGAGAGGTGTGTGTGTGCGTGCGTGCGCGTGTGTGCGTGTGTGCGTGCGTGCGCGTGTGTGCGTGCGCCTTTATTTTGAAATGTCACGGCTTCTTTCCTGTCTTTCCTCCCCCAGGCTGAAGGAGTTCAAGTCGTCGCTGTTCGCCGTGTTCCAGTCTGCTCACGCTCAGTCGGTGAAGATGAGCGCGCTGATGGACGACATCAACAAGGAGCGTCAGAATACGTTTGCAGAGGCCGAGGTGCGTGGCGCTTTGGCCCGCATGCAGGATGACAACCAAGTCATGGTGGCTGATGACATCATCTTCCTCATTTGAGACAGAAATAAAATTACTTGGACTTTTAAGAAGCCGTGGATCATAGCGCCCCCCGGCGTTCATCGGACACGTCATCTGTCGCCTCATCGCGTTTGCTTTGGTTTCAGCAGCTCGGCTCTGCAAACTGGGATGAAGATAAAGTCGTATTACTTCCTGCACTTGTTTCAGTTCAGTGGTGGAAACGTTGCCTTAGAGCGTCTTTGGTCACTGCTCCCGGCGCTCTAAGGTTTTTACCTGCGTTTGTCTCTTCTGGGCTTGTATATAGTTGACACGTGTTGTTAAATAACTGTTGTGAAATATAAAAAAATAATAAAATGTCATTGGTGTGAAAAAAGGCTCTTGATTTAAGACTGAAAGCGCCGTACCTGTGCACACACGTGGGGGAAGTGGCTGCATGTGTGGTGCTGGTAATCTCTCCTGCAGGTACACAAGTGTTTACAAGAAGCATTTTAAAATCCCCGATCAATCCACACCTCGGTGTGTGTGGGTGGCAGCTCCCACGGTCGACACAGACCTCAGAACTGTTTAGGAAGTCGGCGTTCAACCTCACCCTTCTCACTTTTTCATTCTGGTTATGTGCTGGTGTCAGTTTCTCAGGTTTGCCAAAGGTCAGATGTGGCAGCGCCTCACAATCACTGCTCTGAGAATAAACTGAACTGCGGCTGCGATCGTGCTGAAGATAAGAGTGTGAACTCGACCTGCCTCAGCAACAGCGTTTCGTTTCTCTGCCACCATCCAGGACGCGGGGCCTTGAGGTCTGAACTCCTACGCCCGATTCAGCCCGTGACGTGTCAGTCGCCGTCGTTCCTCGCAGCTGCAGCCACAGTTCGATCGTAACAAATATTATTTTAAATGGGGCGATTATTCAGTACCGGGTTTGGCATCTTATATTGTCCTGGTCTACTCTGAGTATTTCCACACAGAAAATAAAAGTACAGGTGAAATGAAACTGTAAAGCTAATCGGAGCATGTTTGGTGTGCAGACCACAGGCTGCAAAGAGCAGATTTGGGTGCTGTTTGCAAAAACCCCAAAGATCGAAGCAGAGAAATCTTTATTAACACGAATATGGTGTTAATGTTTCTTCTTTGTAGTTTGAGAAAAAGGAAACGTGTGCAGCATTTTGTATGAGCACATTTCTTACTCCTGTGTGAAATATCGTGTTTGGGACGTTGTCTGCACGACACAGATGTGTGACCGTGTTTTACACACAGCTGCAGACGCTCGCCGTTTTACCTCTGACCTTATCTCCTCGTACATCGCGCTTTGGATCAAACCTCCATACGACCTGTCGCCCAGTTTTTGTGTAATTTGGCGAAGCTCAGCTTCTTCCTTCCTCAAGAACGGCTTCGTGCGAGCCTCCACCCCACTGAGAGCATTTCTGAGCAGCTGAAGGATGTTTTGCTGGTGTCTCTCCTGTTAAGGACGTGACTTTAGGATACTTCTCATTTCTACAAGGACTGGATTAAACATAAAATCAGCCAATGAGAAAAGAGTTTTTTGAAAGACCTTCAGAAATAGAAAATATAAATACATTAGGGCTGAAGACTTTGTTTTACAGTACTGTAAATGACTTTGCAGTGTCATTCTTATAAATCTGATATCAAATCATTTATATATAAACTTTACGTGTATCAGCTTTGTGGTTATGGTAAACCCAGCGCCTCATTTCACATAAAAAGCGTGGGATTCATTAGTTGACCTCATTGACGTGTTTTCAGTTTCCATTGCACGAGTCCATCAGCGGCTCAGCGCTGCTCTGTAATTCCCTTTAACTCACTTCTTTTACCCTAGCTTTCAGAGCCATACTTGTGAAAGAAGCCATATCAATAAATAATCTTGAACTTGGGAATAATTATGCTGTTTGACTGTTACATAACCCGCCATAACTGAGAAATACATTTGGCTGCTGTGTCTGAGTAAGGAAGTGATGCTTGTTCAAAGAACATAACAATACAAAAAGAAATAATCTGTTCATCCTAAATCCACTGAGACTTGAATCAGGTCTTTTATGGTGAGTGTGAGGCTGTTAACACTGTGGCACTCGTTTGTTTCAACCTGATTTACACCAACTCCCATGTAAATGGGAGCGCGTGCTTCCCTTTAACTCCCCGCTCTGTGGTTACATTATTAAAATAGAACATTTTAAAATTGTTTGTTTATATGGAAAAACGGCTACACTCGCCGACTGCACCATAAAGTGAACAGCCTGGCCATAACTTCACTTCAGTTGATATCTCTCTAAAACACTGTGTTTGGGACACTCAGGCTTTGGTTCATTTTTAAAGGTTTGAAACATTAGAGAACTCAGCTTGGCTTTAATTGAAAAGTTTGACACAATGGGATAATAATTAAGTTGTTATTTTTTTCATAGTGTGTCAGTTGAGAAAGCAAGTGTCCGTCTGGTGTGTCCGCTGTAAATATAAGCTAGTTAGCTTTGTTTAGCTTAGCTTGGCTTGACTGGAAATGGGAAAGTCCTCAAGTTAATCCAGCTAAAGAAGTTTACAGCACATTAAAACACACAGCCTACCTCAACATGGACTGTTTATACTTAATGTACAAATGAAACAATCAGAATGTCAGTTTTGGCAGATTTGAACTGCCATAGCTTGCCATAGCTTTATGCTAGGCTATGGTAAGCTAACTATTCCTCTTTAATTAATGAATATCAAGTAGTATCAAAAACTCTCAACAATTCTTAAATTGGTACGACAGCCAATAAATGGACTTTATAGATATGGCGTTCCTGGGCCTGCGCTCTCCTGGAGATCTTGGTTTTGGGATCTGCGGGAGCCGCTCGCCTACTTTGGGGCCACTGCACCGAGGCCTCCAGTTACCACGCAGACCACTGCTGCCTTCACCCTCAGTCCTTCTCCAGCTTCTCGTGTTCATTCTTCCCGATGTTGCTATCAGTTGGTGTTGCTACATCTATCACTAGAGCTGTTTGTCCGTCTGTATCTGGAAGTCCAACGGGATCTTAGCTCGGCCATTCTCAGTCAGAAAGAAACTTCTTTATTTAAAAATGAAGTTTTTTAAAACCCATGTTTGATTGTTGAGTTTCTATAGTACTGTTGGTTTGCCTGATTTTAGATGGCTTTGTGCTTTTACCTGAGCTATCTGGGCCAAACTGGGGCTTCTAAAAGCACTTTACATGAAAGCTAAAGAGCTTGGAAAGAAAGCTTCTTCGGTGTTCTTCAGAAACCATTTCTCCTAACTTCACTATATATGTTACACAAGGAGAGAAGATGTTATCACATGGCTTGCATTTAAGAAGTATGTTGATTCATTACCAGAAGCTGTGTCAGCATTTCCTTGACCTACATTGTTTAGAGTGAGTTTGTGCGTAGGTGTAGTTACTAGCGTACCATTTTCTATGTTTCAGAAAAAACAGAAAAAGTTGATGCAGTTCAGCTTAATTTGTTTGTTCCTGTTTGTTTCTTAAAGGGATAAAAGTTACAACTTGATGTGAGTCGAGATAATCAGAGCTCTGCGGATGTACACACACACACACACACACACACACACACACACACACACACACACACACACACACACACACACACACACAGTAATTGTCACTATTTCACTTTGCTTTTTGATAAACTAAATTCCTTGCAACTGCATTTGAACACCTGTATCACATTTTACACCTTGAATTTGACTTTCACATCAATCCCTGCTAATTTTGTTTGTTGCTGAACATTTCCCCCGATGAAACTGTGAAGCAGATTATAATTTTCCCAACAACTTCAAAACGACGGAGGGGTGCAGGACAGCTTCCACACCTTTGTCTGACACCTTCTGAAACATTGAACGTTTGTGCAGGGCAATTATACTTTTTGTAGCAGGTCAAAATGGGGTCAAATGAAAAAAAAAACCCCAAAGACCTTAAGAGTTTTGAAGATTTCATAGTAAATATGCTACATGATACAATCACACATAACACGCACAGTTAGTCGGCACGGAAACAAAACTCTTTTCGAATATCAGCCGCGTTTCTTCAGAATCGGTGACAGTCAGAGCGGAAATGCATCTCACATGTTGCCAGCACACCAACTCAGTGTGCCGGCGTATAACCGCTGCTCGACTGCAGACGTTACAGGATACCACAGGAGGGCTTCACAGTTACGCTGGGCTTTGAGGCAACACAGTCATGCTGCTGGTGAGTCGAGCTGCTTTATCCTTAACTTTTATCGGTGATTATTAAATTAGAGCCACTTTTAGACAATGTAATGTAAAAAAGTAGCACATTTGATTTCTGAACACTTATTTCATGACGCTGTCCCAAAATCAGGATGCCGACATTTTCCCTAATCTGTAACGCACGGCAGTGATTAAAAACAAAATGCCTTTTGGATTTATTCACTGATTATCCAGCCAACTAGGAACTGGCAGCAGTCGTAAAGTTCTATTTTCTTTGCTCACATGTGTTCTAGCTGATGAAGCACTTTGACACGCTGTGGCCTGCGCGCTCTTGTCTTGCTTAGGTGTTGAGAGCTTTGCTGGTCCTGAGTTTGGCTCCCCTGCTGCACGGCGCCAGGAAAAGCCAGTCGGTCTCAGCAAAGCTGGGGCCCAGAGCTGGACTGAAGGGCAACAGTGTGAGGTTGGTTATAGATCCTTCAGTGCTGCCGCACTTCACCGCAAAATCTCCCTCAAGCATCGCCAACATGTCTCTGTCACCGTGGACGTACATGTAAGACCCTGCTGTTATTCATCTATGTTTCACTGGGCCATGTTAATCTTTAGGTTACAGTGTTTTTTCTCTGACCCATCCGTCCGCAGTGACTCGTCCGTGGACTCTCGTTTGCCCAAGCATATCTCAAACGCCCAGTGCCTCACCACTGGCTGTCTGAGTCCACAGGGGGGAGGGGAGGATAGAGGCCTGGAGGCTAAACCCATCAAGTACGAAGTTCTGGTCCTCCACAGGTGAGCTGCTGTGGAAAATACTCGCTTTGCACTTGGTTTTGTTTTCATCAGAACAGCTAGAATTGCTCTTGTGTTCAGTTTCAGTTCATTTGCAGACAGCCCTGATAATAGAAAGAATCCAGATTGAAGCTCGTTGAGCACAAAGTACATAAAGAGACAACAGCCACAGAAATGTAGGAGCTCAGTGCAGGGATACAGTTTTCACCATCATCATCGGTGAAAGCTGTTCTACCAACGGAGCGCAGTCACAGACAAACACGGCGCTGGCGCTTGTTGGACATTTCTCTCCGTACTTCACGTCCTGATATGACTGCGCAGGTCTCAAACAGGAAGAAGCAGCAGGTCTTTCCACTTAACCTAGAAAACAGGAGCCGCTGGGTGTTTCCATGCCGATGCCGACTGACCACATTTTCTTCCTCACAATTTCTTTCTTAATATTTTAAACTTTTTAAAATCATCAGCTAAATTCAAAAACTGTAGATACGTTACAAAGTGTATCCAATGTTTTTCAATTAGTGTGCGGTGATCACTCGGACTTTAGTTTTCAAAGAAAGGACTCGTTTTGTTTCAAATGTTATTCGTTTGTTGTTCAATAAATTCTGTGGTTAGTTTGTTTGTCACAATGTGATGCGCAACATTTAGCTTTGAGGGGTTTTTTCTCTCCAAAACTTTGTCATGAGTGGCATTAAAAATATTTTTTTACTATTTAGTACTAAACGTTACTTTTAAAAAATACTTTACATTACAGTATTTACAATATTTAATAATTTATACTACTACTACTACTACTAATAAATTAATACCCTGTCATTAGCCCTTTGGTATTTTTCCTTTACTTTTACTAAGTTTACTTTTTAATTAAACTATTTTTAAAACTATTTTTTAGTATTTTAATACACTTTGTGTGGATATGAACTGAAATATAAATCATTTTGAATCTAGTCTTCAAAGAAATCCCAAAGAGCTGCTTGTGTTGATCTGGACGTCGCGTTTTCAGTCGGACGTTTCGTCGCTCATCCAACTTCCTCAGAACAGAATCCACATTTTGGGATTTCCTTGCCTGGATAAGCATCAACACGTCTTTAAAGATTGTTTTCTCACACGTTTGTCACTCGGACCTCTTCCCAAACATCAGCGAATGAATGTGGGCGTCTGGTAGCTGAATAATGTTGAGGGTTTTTTGTTTGTTTTTTTAAAGTTTTGTATTTAGATCAACTATATTCCTCAATTTTCCAAAAGATCCATCAAATGAGTCTGCAGTCACCAGGTATCACTGTTTGATAAACACAGTTTTAGAGGGTCCACGAGTGGGCGACGTGGATTCTTCAGCCTAATCTGTAACGTTGTGATCAGGGCCGTCCCATTTTGTGCTTTTGTCATCAAATATAGCTCCATATCACCCGGGCTGTTTGGCACTGTTGTCATGCTGCAGAACCAATCAGATCCATCCTTTGTGGCAATCTGTGATAAAAACACAAACATCCTGAAAAACCGCAGTGCAGGTTGTGTACAGTAATGTGTTAGTTAGCAGGTCAAAGGCATTTCTATAGAAGCAGAACCACAGTATACATACAGATGTACGTTCTGGTTTTTCACTGTTGTTTCCCATATAAACCACATTCAAGACAAAACAAAGATGTTTAGAAAGTCGTTGCATAGCTTGCAGCCTTTGCAAAATACGTGTAACTGAATTAAACTGAGAGCCTTCATTTCATTTATCTCCCCCACATTATATAAAGCCCCTTCAAACACAGTGCTCTCGAAGGGGCTGTAACCTTTCAGTTATATATTTACAACTCTTTCCTGCATCACCACAGGGTCCTCAAACCGTCTAAGAAAAAAGGGAGGAAGGCGAGGAAGCAGTACATCTTCACACTGGGGACAGAGGTGATCACAGCTGGCTGTACCTGTGTGAGGCCCACTGTCATACCTCAGGGGTAGGAAGGCGACGACTTGTGATGAACGCATTTCTTTCAGCACGCTGTTTTTACCCTGTACTAACCTGCATTCTGCAAGTTTGCTTTAAGTTATAACAGGTTCAGATATGAAAGTAAAATGTGTAACATGAAAGAGTCATTTTTGACCTGTGTGATGTTTTAGTGCTTGCGTTTCCCCGTCTTAGCTGTTAGCAGTAGGGCTTGCTTTGTGACTCTGATAGCTTTAAACAGCTGCAAAGTGTGTGTCTGCCCCCTTGTGGTCGCGAGGGCTTTATTGTAACTTTAATCAGAGATGGTAGACGAAAGAATGTGAGCCTTGAATTGTTGTTGACATTATTTGTACATGATAAATAATATTAATTTTGTGGATATGTGTCTTTTTTATATTTGTTCCTATTTTATTCCTAATTCGGTATTTTGCTTTTTACATTTTATACGAACTATTTTCATTTCATTGTAAACATTATAATTCATAATTAAAAATGTGTATCTTTAACATCTGAATCAGCTGTGACACAAATAATAAACTCAGGTCAAATTATCTTTATGTTAATAAATGCATTTCACAGTATTTTTAATGACAGCATTATTTTTTGTTGGTTGCTCCTTTTTTTGTAAAATATTATAGACTCACATACATGTAACTTTCATTTTAAGCTAAATATTAATTGACTATAGTGGCACTCGATGTCCATCTGCAAGCTGCCTTGCAACCCACCTTCATCCCAGCTCATCCTTTCTGCAAGTAAGTGCTTATGCGATACCCCCAGCCCCTGGGAGACACCTTTGACTGCTTTTTCCCTTGTAGGTAGCAGCTTATCTCTGCCTGCCCCAAACTATGATGTAGTTTTAGTCATAATTTAAGCACCTAAACTCATTTAGGGTCAGTCTATTTTTTGCCAGCTGAAGATTATCGAATACTAAATCTGAAGTTGATTCAGTCGACTAAAATATAAATACATAAAAGTTTGTGTTTTTACCGAGAGTTGCTCTACACGTTTTACAAAGTGTCTTATTTTCTTTGACATCAGTTTCGAGATGTGTCCACTCTTTGCTTTCTCCTTGGCATCGACATTTTTTATGCTTTTTCAGGAGAAACATAGAGCATGAGCGCTAGTTGTACTTCCACCTCCGTTTCCTAGGGACTGAATGGTGTGCGTGGTAAACTTTGCTACACGAGGAGCTTACTTCTGATTGGATCACTTCCAAACTCCTCCCACCTTTCTACATGACTTGATTCGATTCGATTGAATCTCGTCTCTCCAGAATTTTCTCATCTCATTTTTATTCCGGGACAAAGTCTCGGCACATTTCATCCTAGTTTTTCTACAGATTGCATGCAGTTGCAAACTGATAGCAGACTGAATGTCTTATGGCCATTTTATCACCACCCTGGTGAACCAACGTCGCTTTGCAAGTTGAATACACAGAATCATTGTGATTGTGCTGTGATATCCCAGCTACCAGTGTTTGTCTGTCACGGAAATCAGTGTCAAAAATATCACCATCAAATCTGAAAATTATGAGAAAGTTCGAGTTCAGCCAAGCTGCTTTTATTGATCATGCCAAATAGGTACAATCAACCCAGCCTTGAAGATATACAGCAACACACAGTTACAGCAAGTACAAAGCCCATGTACGACTCCCCCGTTACAGCGCAAACATTTGAGACACTTCAATCAAATCAGCATGACCAAACCACTTAAGCACATTTGATCCCCATTTTAATGTTTTAGGTTGGAATTGCTGTGAAAACCATAAACAATCAGAGACACCAAAGCAAGTCAGTCAGATCACAAATCGACCCACCGAAGCCAGAAATACGTCCAAACTGTGAACTGCAGTCAGTCACTGTTTCACCTCCTCCTAATGTGAATGTTTTTACTGTATATGTTCACTGCTCTTCTGGTATGAATACCGTGTGTGCTTTGACTTGTGCTTAATGAAATAAGAGTGCAATCAGTGCTCTAACTCTAAGAGACTCAAATGCATGTCACTGATCTACGACTACACTACAGCTAAAGTCCCCCCCCAGTTATTTGTTTCATATTCATAAAGCATTAGTGAGATTCACAGACAAACCCCAGACGGAGTGAAAGAAACAGTGAGAAGTATGAGCATGTGGACCGAGATCACTTTGTGTTTTCATATTTAAAGCTGGTCCTGTGTATTTAATGAATCCTGGTTTTCAGTGGAGTGGAGTTGGTTATGGCTGAGTGAGGCTCTGAAACTACTGTGTCCAGTCTGAATAAAGCACATCACAGATTTTCAGGTTTTATGAGGTAATGATCACATACTTAGTCTAATTGGAGAGAAACTGCGTCTCTGGCTGTGCCAAACTGGAAGCGTTGCCAAGAAAAAACACAGCTTCACTAAAATCATCTCCTGATGCTGAACACAGAAAACAGGAGCTCTAATTCCTTTTTTTTACTCAGTCATGATTGGATGGCTGTTCCTCTTTAAAAAACATTAGCGCCGACGTCCCCCCCCCCCACCCTCCCACGTTCCTTTAGAAAAAAGAGAAATTTTAACATCAAGAGTGGCTAAACTTTATACAGCTTGCTCAGAATCATCGCAGCATACATCAAATATGAAAACCAAAATCTGCCCTAGTTGCTGTTGAGTTCTTCTTTTAATGCACTGTTTTCCCCCTTTTTATTTTTTTTCCTCGCTCTTTCCGTTCCCTCGTGCCATTCGTCTACCGGCAGGCCTCCTCCTTCATCTCCTTGTTCTTCCTCACTTCCTCTGCATGTTTGTCCTGCCAGACACAGAAACATGAGTGCCATTATCATTTAGGAAGATATTTTCATTAATGAAGGAGACGCCGGCGTAAAGGTTTGAATGAGAGCGAGTGGGGAAGAACTGAAAAAACTTTATTTCATTGCACTAATATTCATGGTTGCTGATCAGGTTTGTGAGCAGTGCCAAACCAGAAGAGAAAGTTCAGCTGAAGCTTCGCTTCATTTACACTCAAAAAACTCGTGTTTAGCTCTCAGTGTGTGTTTGACGTTTTGCTCAATATGTCTCTCATGTCTGTAACTTTGTAGCTGAAACAGTAAAAACATGAACTTGTTGATGTTCACTCTGTGTTAGACTAAAACCAGCAACGTTTCATTAGTGTTGCTACAACAAGTTGCCTGGCAACAAGTTTGGGTTCAGAAATAACACACGAGACAGTAAAGAGTCGTTTTCACAGTCTGCGATACACATGGACAAATATCAGTGTAACTTCATCCGAAGCTATTAGCTGGCTGTGAGAAAATATAAAACTGCTGCCCTCTAACTTCAAAGCTTGCATAAATCCTTTTTAGCAAGAGAAAAAGAAGAAAAACATTCAAAAGTCAAATTTAAAAGACAGTTTGCAATAATGTAGCAAACCTCCCCACAGACTCCCACGTTTAACTGTCCAACTACGCTGCACCAAACAGCAGGTTTACAGCCCAGTACAAAAACGGTCCCTGCCATATTAACTCTACGGTGGGTCAGGCTCATCCATCTGGATACAGATCAGGCTTAAGGTTAAGGGCGTGGCTATTTCTGATTGACAGGTGTGCAGGGAGCTGATTCCTGTCTGCAAAAGCAAAATAAAAAGGAGTTTCTACGTTATCCCAGGATATCATGAAGACTGGATGAAAAGAGAAGCAGCAGAGTTTGTCTCTCCAAAGTTAAACGTGTTCTGTTTGAACAAAGACACATAAACGACCTTTTCATGCTGCTTTATTTTACTAAAGTCAAAGATGGGCCAGATTGCCTCCATAGTTAAAGCACAAATACATGTGCATATATAAAACATATGGTTGGCCTGGTGTCGTAAAAGTAACATTAATATGACATTTGTGACAATGCTGTCGAACTACTACATGTCATATGTTACACTGACACATCAGCACCACAAAAACCTTGCTCAGCATTATCAGCACTGGATTTTTACCTAACCCCCCCAAACAAAAATAATGGTCCCACGTGGGAGATGAACCCTGGTGTTCTGTGGCTGTCTGCTGTGTGAGAAACCACACAAAGCAATGATTGTTTGAGATCAGTTTGCAGACCTCCCCTCTAACGGTCGGGAGGCTCGGGGCTTAATCGCGGCCACGTTACCTTCTCCTGCAGCCTCTCCAGCATGGCTGCCAGCAGAGCCTCCCTGTTCTCCTTGTTGGCCTCCATCTTCTGCTCCAGCTTCTCCTTGGCGTTCTTGATGAAGTTGTTGTTCTCCTCAAAAGCTTTCTGGATCACCTCGCGCTCATGCTCTCTCTTCTCCGCCAGGTGCTTCAGCAGCTCCGCCTCCTGGCACTGGAGGAAGATGGAGAAGTGAAGGCAGCTGCTCATCCTTTACACAATACTCAGACTGCAGGTGATAAGCAGGCTGTTTGCAGTTTTCACCTATTTCAACAAAGTTCAACTGTCAAACATGTTCTAGTTGAAGGGTGCAGACACAAACTGAAATGTGTGCGGTTGTCAGCACCTGTAATCTTTGTCCTCAGGTGGGCCAAACCTCATAACTAATACATTAGATCACTGTGAGCCAGTAAAGCCAAAGAAATTGGAATTGCCTCGTTTCCAGAGAGCGCTCTTCCATCTCTAACAATCTTTTCACTCTCCTCACCTTTCCCCTGTTTGTCTCTTGCCCTCGCTCCATCATCCTCTCTGACAGATGAATATGAATCATTGTCTTTGTGTCCTCACAGGATTGTCTCTGCTCTTTCATCTGCCTCTTTTCATCTCCCCCAGCTCAGTTCCTTCTTTCCGTTCACTCCAATACTCCCTCCCACTTCCCCTTCATTCATTTTAAGCCTATTTCCGTCTCTCCGATAAATCACACAAAGAGTGCTAACAGATGTTTAACAATGGCTGAACGAGCCACAAACAGCGGATGTTTTCTGGCGGTTCAGATGACGCGCCCGCTCCCTCACCTTTCGCCTCTCTTCAGCCGCCTCTAACTTCTTCTGGATCTCCTCCAGGGATGGGTCGCGGCGCTGCGGCATGGAGGCATTGAGTTCAGGCAAGCCGTCAAAAGACGGGGGCTTGAGGATGACCTCGAAGGCCTGGCCCGATGCGCGTTTGTTCAGCTCGATAACTTCTACGTCTTTGATGACGCACCAGGCCAAGTCCACTGCATCTGTGTTGGTGGATAGCAGCATTTACTGTCAGAGCTGAATCCATGACCTCATCTTTGTTTGTCTTTAACATCGCCATCATGTTATATTTTAAAACATGGAAACACGTTCAGAGAAAAGAACAAGAACAAAAAGATCTTGAGTCTATTCTGTGTACTGGAGGATGGCTGAACGATAGCAGCAGGGTTGTTTTTGCTTCTTTTAAATATATATATCTATTTAAATAAACAAACACAAACCCTTCCTCACAGGCAAGCCAGCGTTTTGTTCATCTCCATGATTCAACTGAAGCTGGACTAATGTGCTGTATCTCGAGGTTAGAGAGACCAGTCGTCTATAATGAGATCTCTGTAAACAGACCGACTGAACTCACTTTATTTAATAAGAAATGTCAACGTGTGCTTTAAAATCGAATCAAGCTAAATGTCTGAGTATTTATACAGTTTCATACATATTAGGGGGTTAATCAGTAATTTTTTTGCATTTAAAATCAGTTCGGTCTTTTCACAGATCTTTAATGGTTTGGAAGGCAGTTAAATCATAGCTAGATGTTTAGAGTTGGTGCCATAAATAGAGGAATGTGTCTTTATGATTACACAATGAGATGCTGCTATAAACATAAATCAAATATTCCTGGGACGGAGCCTCGGGGAACTTTGTAATAAGGAGGAAAGAGGCCTGGATGCTGAATGATCACTGACTGTGCTCAAAACTCAAACTTTCACGTTTGTAAAAGTATGACGTGGTCAGCTGCACCAAACACATTTAAAATCAATAAAGAGATTATAAAGGTTCCTTGTGATGTACCAAGAAGTATCCAAGATCTATCGCTTAAATAGCAGCAAACACATTTTATTGTCACTATGCACACGTACAAAGAGCTGGATAAGAAAGAAGGATGGGGTTCAAACCCACGCGTGCAGAGCACAGTGGATGAGCAGTCCGTCGCCTTGGCCACTCGGACACCTCGTCTGACAGCTGGAGCGATGCTGGAGCATAAACTTAGGCTGAAATGCAAAATGTCAATGATTTGGAGAGTCTGGTTTACTTTGAGATCGAATGTTTTACTTTAGTCAGAGATCTGGAGGAAGAACACAGAAAGTGTTTCACTCTGTAGAAATGACGCCAAGACCGAAATATAAGTTATATGTTCAGAATTTAGTTGCAGTTTGCAGTCACTCCTGATCTGTTATAACTTTAAAAAGATTCAAATTTAGATAGAGGGAAACAAAACTGCTTCTTGCTCACTTTTAGCTCCAAAGGTGATTATTTAGAAAGACCCAGAATTAGGACAAAAGGATCAGCGTGCGTCAGCACTGACTGTGGGCCTGGGTTTACTGCAGATCTAATGAGACATCTGTGGATGAGATGTTCTTGTGTTTGTCTGTAGTTGCTGAAGTTGCTGGTTTTAGACAGACAGGAAGAGAGGAGCTGAAGTTTGAGGAGCATCAAACTTCAGCCACAGAGACTGCTGTCGGTCTTTTATAAGCGACTGTACCCCTAATAAACACCAGTGCTCGTGCAAAGGAGATTTTTTACCTTCTGCCTTGTAGGTCGGGTTTTCTGCAGTGCGTGGGTTCAGGCATGAGCAGAACAGAGACACCAGGGGGAGCTCTTTGACCTTCTCTTTATAGGCTGAGGACACACACAGAAGATCAAGCTGAATCATGAGCACGCAGTCGAGGACTGACGACGTAAGTCATGCTCGTTATGTCATACCAGCGGACATAATAACGACACGCTGCACGACACAAATACTGCATGCTCATATTTGAACAGATCGGTCGCAGTATAGTGTTTAAAGCAGAGGAGCAGGGCGTGTGAGGTGAACGGGTTTGTGCTGCGACTGCATTTACCTGCCAGAGTCATGGTCTCACTGCAAATGTTACTCTCCAGGGACGCTGAAGATCCTCCTCACTCTGTCAGAGAGCTGTGCAGGGACAGAGACAGAGAGCACTGAATGCAGGAGCATCGAGGGCACAATCTGAGAAGGAAGAAGCTGAGGAGACAACAGCGTGAGCCAAAAGTGTAGAGCAGCCAAGTCATGATTATTGGACTCATGCAAAGCTGTTCTAGCAGAGTCAGAATAAAAAGATAAAGGCGGAGCGTAATGCAAAAATCCCACCTGAGAATAAACTTTAAATTAAAGCTCACATTATCAGATCAGAGCTCTTCAGACAAAAACTATTCTGGGTAAAGATCTCTGACCTTCCCAACAACAGTTACCTGACATGTAGAAAAAAGTCAGAGTCAGTCGGGTGTTCCTGCACTTTAAATGTTGTTGTTTCACCATTAAAAATGGAAAAAAATAAAGAAAAATGTTCATCAAACAGCAGAATGAAGCTCTGCTGTTCTAGTTCGTCTCAGGCTACTAAACTGTTTCTTTTGTTTGTGTGTGTTGAGAAACTTTCCTGGGGTGGCTGTAGCTCAGGTGGCAGAGCAGGTCAGCCACTAACCAGAAGGTCGGTGGTTCGATCCCAGGCTACCTCCAGGCTGCATGCCAAATATCCTTGGGCAAGACGACGTTGCCTACTGGTGGTGGTCAGAGGGCCCGGTGGCACCAGTGTCCGGCAGCCTCGCCTCTGTCAGTGCGCCCCAGGGTGGCTGTGGCTACAATGTAGCTGCCATCACCAGTGTGTGTGTGGATGACTGAATGTAGTGTAAAGGTCCTTAGGGACTGAGTAAAGTGCTATACAAATGCAGGCCATTTACCATCTATCAGATACAGTAAATGTGCAGAAAGTCGAACATCCAGCTGAAGAAGCTGCAAGTCAAGCATATTTTTCGAGGCGTGGCAGAGAAGCTGCTGCAAACCTTCTACAGACCTTTAAAACACCGCCTTTGCCTAACAAATTCAATAATTCATAATTCAACAATAATTCTGTTTTTCAATGAATTTGGCAACTGAAAAAAAGCAGATTGCACCGAGGCACAAAGGCAGCAGAGTAGAACCACCTGCCGTCGTCTCCTCCTCAGATGGTGATAGGTTTGTAGCTTGAACCTATTCGCTGGAACGTTGAAGACAATATAATTACACAGCAAGCAAGACACGAAGTAGGCAAAGTTCTTCATGTTTCTCGTGCACGCCGTTCCTTCGCTTGACCCCAGTTGCTCTCGTCCGCTCCCCCGTAACACTGCTCTTTTATTGAGGTTACATGAATATGCATAGGTTCATTAACATACGACATATACATACACACAAAGAGTACCTTGCCTTTGTTGTGTGTGTGTGTGTGTGTGTGTGTGTGTGTGTGTGTGTGTGTGGTCAGAGTGTGACCGCATAAATGACAACTCTAAGCATATATGAGTAGATATTTCTAAGCATAAATAACAATCACCAATACAAAACCTAACAGATGGTCTCGTCAGCACTGAGCTGTTATAAATGTGTCTCTATCAAAACTTCTATCATTTCTTTAACTCTGAACTGTTTCAATGAGCCTGATCGATAATCCAAACAGACACACTTATCTGCCTCATCGGTGCTGTAAAACATTTTGTGTGCTAATTGGATAATCTCATCCTTTTAGATTCTGGGAGTGCTCTGCACAGCTTACTGACCCTTCCTCGGTCCACTGCACACACTAATTACGTTTGCTTAAATCCTGGGAACCAGTATCACTGGCATGAGGACACACACCCAGCTCACTGTGAGGTCGAAAACAATAAAGCAACATTTGAACGTCATGTAACAGCTGGGGTCCTTGATACAGGCCTAATTGAGACATTTGCTATCTTCAGACCTTTCCCACTGTGTTTTAAAGGTAAGTGACGGAGCTCCCACCAGCCAGTGGACAACGTCACCGTGGCTACACCCATCTTTTATATTTGATCTCTGTGTATGATGTTGTTCCCTTTAGATTTAGTTGAACTCACCATCTTGAAAACCTAGAGGATGGAGCTTTGTGGGATACACTGTAGCCCAAATCAGGACCTTTTCTCAACCTTACATAATAAAAGAAAAGCAAATAACAAGTGAAGTCTAAATTTAAAGGCGCTCTGTCTTCAGACTGAAAGTCAGATGTACTTGGAGCGATGTCTACCCCACACGCGGCCCCATTACAGTCAGCATTCATCAGTCCTGTTAGTTCTTCTCAATTTCTCATGTGAAGAGTGCCTGCTTGTGTCGTTTCTGACATTAGGAACAAACGACTGGCATGTGTCACATTAATGATGTCCGGTCCCACTCTGTTAGTCCATTAAGGCCTCAGTCACGGGCTTAGAGACTGGTCAGTGACAAATGAGTATGTATTACCTGACTGGTTGCTGAGTGGTTGCTGGAGATTACTGGCAGTCGCCACAGTCACCTGCAAACAACCCAGCCGCATGTAGTGAAGCTTGACCAAGTGTGATGCTGACTGGAAACCACTTAGTGAGTAGTTGCCGAGGCTTGTAGACAAGTTGCCATTCCCCATGCAAGCTAGGAGTGCAGCCAGAAAGTGAAACTAAGCAGAGTCTTTGATCGAAACTTAAAGTGTGGTGTGACGTAGAGAGCACCTATATAAATTATTATTATTATTATTATTATAAATATCTAGGCTTCCGTTTGTGCTTCAGACCTGGGGTTGTGTGTTCAGGTCTCCATATCCCAGATATGTAAAATAAAGATCATTTTTAAAGTAAAAGGACCACTTTTGAGCCGTGTCTTTTTTGGCCGTAAAGAATCCAAAACAACCAAATTTAATACAAGCAAACCTGTATACCAGTTGGCAATTTAGCAACTTCCTGCAACCACTCACACCAGTGATGTGTGACTAGGTTCAACCAGATGCAACCAGTTGGGGAATACTGTTTATTTTCTAGTGACCAGTGGTTTCCACTCAGTCTTCAACCAGTTTGCTATAAATTAGAATCCCATTTAATATGATGGTGAATTGATATTAAATGATGCTAAACACTGCCAGCACTAGTGCTAGCTGATAACTCCCCGAGCTCCACCTTTTCCTCCAAATGTGATCACATCAGCAAAACCGAGATAACACAAATGCTAAACTCAAAGCTTTAACATGTTCGTAAACAGCTGAAACTACCTAAAAATTATTTTATTGTCTTTTGGCTTTTTATCTGGATGCACTAACAATTAAAGGTGCTGGATGTGTTTCAAGCTATGCCAGTTGCCTGTTGAACGTTTACTCAGACAGAAGCAAATGAGCATATTTCCCAAAAAGTGTCTGTCTGTCCGTCTACAAATGAGCCTGTCAGCAAGCCTGAACGTCCGTCTCCACACAGAGACACAAGTGTCCTAATGAGACAACCCGCATTACCGAGGAAGACAGATAGCTCATTATACTGCAGTGAGCTCAGGCTCACCTGGCCACCCTGACACGGTTCCCTGAGGGACAGACAAGGACAAACACATGATTTTGCACAGCACACACACACTAATCAAGCAGTAAACGAACTGCTTTGCTGCACTGTTGTAATGCACACGCACACAGGACACACACAGCTGCTTCTCATATTATGAAGCCACCCAGGTTGCAGATCAATGCACTGCTTCCTGCAGGAGTAAGAGTGTGTCACTTCGAGTTTGGGAGAGAGACAGAGGGTGGAAACATTTGGGGTGGTGTTGGTGGGAAATTTTGCTGACAGCTACCTTATAGGCTGTTGAGGTTTTTCATTATCCGACTGTATGATATTCACTGAATTTGAATCTGTGCTCCTTAATTGGTAGAGTCTTAACCTTCCTGCCTTCTTGGGACCTTTTTGTGCCACTGCTATGTGTTAAATGGCTGCCATTTCCACTGTGTTCAGTGGAATATAACCAAACTTGCCACAGGATAGTTTTTACCTGTCAATGTTAATATTCCAGTGTGAATTCCTTAAATCAGCCTAAAATGGCTGAGCAGCAGAAATCCCCACACCCATCACCCTGGGGACCATTTTCTGCCCATTGACTTCCATTATAAACGCTATTTTTCAACCCCAAATTATCATCATATGATTTTATTTTTTCTTCTTTTCTTGGATGTCAATGAAGACTCAGGGCCTTGAAGTTTTAATTTTTAAATTGCAAAAAAAATGCAAAAAAAATAATGGCAGGTCAAAATGTATGTTGGTGCCAATCTTTGGTCCATCTAAAGGCCTACTTATAATGACAATCACATATTACTTCAACTGGTTTTTTGTGGAAATATTTAGTTTCGTTTTTTGGTTTTTGGGGCTTATAACACAGGGCGCTCATGTAATAACACTGGGATTTGAAGGGTTAAAACAACGAAAATATAATTAAAACTTTACATGAATATTTCAGGGAGAAGTAGTTTTACAAGGTTGGCTAATTTAAAGTGGAATAAAATATGGATATATGGTCTTTTTATGGCGTGGCTGAGAATGGTCCCTAGGGTGATGGGTGTGAGTTTTTTAAAGGATGGCAGGAGGGTTAAACAAAGAAAAAAAGCAAACAAGCCCCCAAACAACAGCAGCGAGCACCGATTGCTATCAGAAAATGTATATCCCCCAACTAGTCGGCAGTGTTTCCTGTAAGTCGCTGCTCTGGCTGGTTGAAATCTATTGAAGGTTCTGCACCTTCTTCTTGTCCTGGTGGTTGCTTTGTTTGTTAGCAGTGTGAATGTAGTTTGGCCGTAAACACTTGCTAACTATTAGCTGAGCGGTAGTAAAACGAAAGAATGAGGTGCACTTACTTACTTTCAAGGAAAATGGTCCACGTTTGCAGTTTGTGTCACACTGTTCACGGTTTCACTATAACTCAGAGATTATACAAAACCACCACCTGTGTGGCAGCATGCTAGTGACCAAAGCAATCACATGTACGTTTTTGCCAACCGGTCAAGGAATACACATATTTTCTCAGGCATGTTTGGGTCGCAAGGAAAAAACGGGGCTCACTGAGAGGTCTCTAGGCCCATGTGACCGGAGCTTTTGGCTCATTTTCCCAGCCATCAACCTCCAGCAACCTTTTATCACTAGTCACTGAATATTAATTTTGCCCTCATGACCGATCCAAATGATTCTGGATCAGTCTCATTTGAGCCTCCATTGAGACCATTGTTACATGCGCAATGGGCGACCGTGGCTCAGGGGGTTGGGAAGCGCATCTGTAACCGGACGGTCGCCGGTTCGATCCCTGGGCTCTCTGTCCTGGTCGTTGTGTCCTTGGCCTACCGCCTACTGGTGTTGGCCAGAGGGGCCGATGGTGCGAAATGGCAGCCTGGCTTCTGTCAGTCTGCCCCAGGGCAGCTGTGGCTATAACCGTAGCTGCCTCCACCAGTGTGTGAATGTGAGAGTGAATGAATAGTGGCATTGTAAAGCGCTATATAAATCCAATCTATTATTATTAAATCTTTGCCTTGACCACTTGCAGAGAGTCAGGTAAAAGAACTGATGCTATTCATGTTTTACGCTAAAGATGGAGCTAACAGCCAGGTAGCTTAGCAAGGAGACCTGAGAGTTGACTGACTCAAAAAACTGACAAGTATGAAACTCATTCATAAATTCTTGGTTTTATTGGCTGCTTCAATAACAATACAGCTAAGTGGGAATTAGCACTGAGCAGAGCCACGCTAGATGTTTCCTTTTGTTTCCGGAAATTGTGCTAAGCTAAGCTAGCATTGTCAGCATGAATGATTTGTCATATTTTAGAATATTTAATATTTTTCAGCACTTTAACATTAAAATGACATTCAGTTACTTATTGATTGATAAAAAAAGAAAGATTGTATCCGACTGTGTGTTTCCTCAGGTCTGAAGAGGTTTTCTTCCTGAGAGGCTTTAAGCCTCGTGGTAAAAGTAATATTAGGGCACTTTTCTGGTCAGACTTAGAGTAACGAACACTGATTTGATAAAATTTAAATAAATGAATTGGTTATTCTAAATTTAATATACAGTGCTTTATGTCTATAGAGTGAAGCACAGCACAGTATGAATGCATGGCTTGTAGCTAAAGCGTGTTTACTAACCTCTATATAAATGTGCCACGTACATTTTTATTTCATATTCTTTCTCAGCATCACTAAATCATATTTATTTTGTAGTTTAGCTGCATAGGTCATATATAACCACTTTCTCCTCCAAATCCTTCTCATCTCACTGAATTTGTTGTTTAGGAGATCATTTCTGAGAGTCGATTAAATCTGTATAAAACCTTCTTATCTTATTATCGTCCTATTTCAAAACGTTCTCTGAAACTGATCGGCATGGTCTGCACATGTCTCGCTCAACACAAACACGCATATTCTTTCAGCTGTGATTTGTACTTGAGCTGATATTTGCTTTTCTAACAGCAGTCGTCTCATTTCCATTTTTCACAGCACTGAGCTCAAGAAGAACGTTTTTTTGTTTCCATGGGAGCAGAATTTCATGTACTACTTGTAATTGTATTTCTTGTTTCTAATATTATAATATTAATAATAATAACTCTGTACTTGTGTCATCACTTAGCATTGTTCATAGCAAACACCAGGATTGATCAGACTCTCGGAGACAAAACATTCCTCTGACATTGGTTTTGTCTTCACAGATTGTTGTCCGTGAAGGTTCTCAGTCATCCAGGTCATCGTAGCCCTGTGGGAGTGTCCCCCAAGAGGGACAATAGGGCTTAGATCTGGGATCTCCATTTTCCACCATTTGAGACTAGAACTGAAGAAGCTTTTCGGACGAGAGGTGAAACGTCTTCAAGCAACTTAAAGAAGTCCAGACGCTTTTCTTTCCGAGCTCCTTAGACTCGACAGATTGTTGTACTGTTATGTTTTTCTGCTCCTAGAAAGCTGCTATGCATGCATATTAATCAATTCACTGGGAGATTACTGCTACAGCAAAGAAACTGCAGACTTAAACCTGATCAACCAGACAAATCTGAACTTCTGACGGTTCTGAGCACATTTTAAATTCAGACCCTCGCCTGTATGACTCTGCCTTATGCACAAACACATCAAAACACCCTCCATTTTCTCCCCGGTCTCTCTGTCTGCCTCTCCTTCCTTAAATCAGACACAAAGCTGCATTTGGACATATGGAGAATCAATAATAAATGATGTCTCACGCTCTACACTTTGACGATACACTCGGTTCTCTCCCTTTCTGTCACCTATCAGCAGGAACCTTTGCCGCTGCATCATCACTCTGCCTTCCTCACCCTCACCCTGTTCCACCCCACGGACACGCTTGAATACACGCACATGCAGGTACTGCTCATTCATGCCATGAAAGTTAACCTGAAGAACCCAAAGTGGCACACAGTGCAACACAGATGTGTGCAGCCGTGTGTCTGGCGCTGCAGACTTACCCCCCTCTGTACGGCGTCTTCTCCGCTGCTGATGTTGAACCGGTGACTACGGTTACCCCGTCTGGCTGCAAGGATGCAGGCGCCAGGCAACAGCATCAGCAACAGCATCGATGCTGCCTCCATGACATCACCATGGAGACGCCTCATTGGTCTGAGACGCTGCCAGCATCTGATCCTTTCAGCCAATGGGAGCAGACAGGAAGGATGGTGGGGAGGGACGTCAGCTCTTTGTGTTGTACTGCAGGGTGGGTGGTGGAATCAGTGTTTTAATGTATGGTGCAGGAGTGTGTGTGTGTGTGTGTGTGTGTGTGTGTGTACTGTGCATGAGAGAGAGTTCAGGGAAGTAGTGTGAGAAACTGGGGGAGCTTTGTCTCAGCATGCGGCCCAGATAGGAAGCACGCAGAGCTCTAAATTATTTAGATCCTAACTGTAAATACAGGAGCGAGAAGAAAATCTCGAGCACATGCCGTGTATCACACATAGTTGTTATGGCAAGTATTATTATAACCACAAATACCAGTTCTTCTAAAGAGGAGACTGGGGGAAAGCCTCGTAAATGCTGTTATTTTCCAATGTTTCACTGCTGTAATCTACAAACAATATGTACCTGCTGCATATAAGCTTTTAATCATACACCTGTGCTCTTCCTATTTGGCATTAAGGCCTTCTAGCAGTGCTCCTAGTGTAATATCCACAGCATTTTATTCCTGTAGAGGTTAACAGCACATTCTGGGCAAAGAAAAAAATTCTGTGTTGCAGTTTAAGGTTGTATTGCAGCCGACTGTAAATGTTAGTTTACAAGCATCGCCGTTCAGCTCCACTGTATTCACAAATAAAAGTACATGACAGTATATTTACAGTTTTTCACGTTTTTCAAAATGTATTAAATTTTTACAGGGGATGTTTACAGCTACTGTACTTTACGCATGTTTTACTGTAATGCAGCCGCTCTGTGATCGCTGCTTCTATCTTTGAACCTCAGTATAGTGATCTGTATCTGCAGTCTCAGGCTGAACCACTTAATGCAAAGTAACATTAAATTACACATTTTTCTTTCATGTTTAAGGAAGGTTAAAGGTTTTGGGCGTGTCGTTTATTGATATACTGAAAAGTAAAAAGGACAGGGTGGCTTTGTTAGCTTAGCGTTAGCTTGGCGATCTGATAGCCACACTACTGTATGTGATGACATCATTTCCACTTGACTGTAATGTTTTTTTCTGTATAATGTTTGGTTCAAAGATAAAGTTTTTACAAATGTTGCATATGAGAAAACACTGACAGTCGTACTGTAATGTGTGATTGTGATCTCAGACTCCTAATGTTTTTTATCCATATCAGATCACATGACGTTGTTACGTTGCCAACCAACCACCTAAAATCGCACTTTTGACTGCACTTTATATACACTGGGTTACTGTAGCAGACAGTGCCATGTGATTATGCAACTTTTAACACCTTTTACTGATATGACCCTTAAGCGGTGTGTACACTACTCTCTGTGGCCACACCTACAAATGGCAGCTAGCTTCCAGTTATCACTTTTTGTAGCATTTCTTCAATTTAACACCTTATAAAAGCATAGTATGATTTTCATAACAAACAGAATCAGTAATTTATAGTCACAATTTATACGTGAACTCTTGTGACAACATCATGTTGCCTAGCAACCACCTACAAACCAGCTAAAATGACCCATTTGTTGCATTCATGTACCTACACCATCCTTTCATTAATATCATATGATGCAATATGCTTGATGCTTCGTTAGAATATTTTAATACATTTTGTTGAGACGAATCGTGACAAAGCTCTGTTGTTGGATCCCGGCAGCCACAGACTGCCACAGTGACCGTTGTGTTATTACTGGCCTAATGTGACACCAGAGTCGCTCTGGAAAGGCCTGCGAATCCCAACGTGATGTTAAACGCTGTTTGCAGAGTGTTATTGCACTTGGTCTCACAGTAGCTCTGCTGCAAAGCTGGCATGATCGTGTGTTTGGAAAAGCTTGGAGCTCATCTGCGTTTTTCCCCGGGGGAACACCACTCCTACTAAAGCTCCCACTCAAACTTCTTCCTGTAGTGGATCTGAACGCCTGTTAGCAATGCTTTTGTTATAGAGCCTTGAGGCGACTGTTGTTGTGATTTGGCACTATATAAATAAAATTTAATTGAATTGAAATTATAGCTGATTCGGACGATGTCAATAACAACACAGCTGTTTTAAATAGCTATGCTGTCAAGACATCAGAGTAATAAGGAAGGCTTGACAGTAGCAAAATAAAATGTAAAAGAACAGGGCTTAAGGACAGGACAGTGAATACTGAGAAAACCCTCTGCTGATGCAGCTCACACAAGCAACATGATGTCATCATGGCGTCCACCAGCACATGAAAGAGCTCACGGCGCAGCAGGAGAGAGAGCGATATGCATGAGGTCACATTAGGGCGTGTCCCGCTGTCGCTGTCTCCTCTTCTCCCCTCACCGTGCTGACTGTAAACCAACGTGTGACACTGGACATCACACACATCCTGGAAATGAGCTCATCAGGGGAGGGGAGAGAAAAGAGACACAGAGAGGAGTAAGGAGTGGTGGAGGAGACACCCTCCAACATCAAACAGATTATTTCAGTGATTCTGGGGGAACAAAGATAAGAGGGAGGGCCCGAGCAGGGGGAAAACAAGAAGTGCCAAAAAAAGAGGGGCGCCGACAGGGAACACCCACGGGAGAAGTTGGGAGAGGAGCAAGAAAAATGCTCCTGGGGAAACAGCAGGAGGGATCAGAGGTTTTACAGAACAGCCTCTGTACGCTGGGACGAGCCGGAGAAACGGACAAACTGAATCTTTCCTCCAATAAAAAAACTAAAAGCCCATCTCTACCTTCAGGTGGTGGTGACCTGGTTATAGTCTTCTTCACAGTCAGTCACATATGTTTTTAGACGATTTTGATGCTCAAAAGCAAAACAAGTATGCAGAGAAGGCGGTACTCATCTTAAACCAAACTCATATCCTGATAACCACTTAAGGGCCTGCAGTGAACGCGCACACTCTTCCCCACTATGTCTGCACTCTGCAGGTCTGCAGATCCTCGTAGCCTGTAAAATATAAACAATTACAGCAGCTCAGTGGCAGCACGAGAGTCTGACATCATCCTCCCGATGAGATCATCCCATAAAACTACTGGTCTTACTCATTCAGCTAAACGTGAATGTGTGTGTGTGTGTGTGTGTGTGTGTGTGTGTGTCCGTATGTGTCCGTGTGTGTGTGTGTGTGTGTGTCCATGTGTGTGTGTGTGTGTGTGTGTGTGTGTGTCCATGTGTGTGTGTCCGTGTGTGTGTGTGTGTGTGTGTCCATGTGTGTGTGTCCGTGTGTGTGTGTGTGTGTCCGTATGTGTCCGTGTGTGTGTGTGTGTGTGTGTGTCCATGTGTGTGTGTCCATGTGTGTGTGTCCGTGTGTGTGTGTGTGTGCATGTGTGTGTGTGTCTACGAGAGACTGAGGAACTCTAGTGGGTGGTGCAGGTGTCAGTTGTAGGACAATCAGATTAGCTGTAACAAACTGTGCTGTGATGAGATTGAAGCTGACGGGCTTTTAAAAGCATTGATCTGGACGAGGGAAAGCCACTCCCACACCAAGTGAAGACTAATCCCTTTTTCTCTGAACTACAGAAAAGTTAAAGCGCCGTTCACCTCGACTCAAACTAAATTTAGCCTGCATTAACGCTACGCTAACAGAAGCTGTAAAACAGAATCGGTAACATGACCACATCCTTTCCACTCTGTCGCAGCGCTGCTAATACCAGCAAAGTTGTCCTGACATGTTGTGCAGGCTTCATGCTTGTGCATGTTTGTCAAAGACAGCCTGTCTGCAGCCGGCTGTTACCATGGAAACAGAGAACTGAAAAATGCAGCGAGAAAGGTGAATGACTACCAGAGAGTGAGTATTTGCTCATGCGCTATTTTTGTGCACAGGTTGAAAACACCTTGGAAACGTGTTGGTTTTAGTGACCAGCAGCGGCTGCAGGAGCCTCGTGGAGCTGTGTGATGCCTTAAATATGTGGCATTTCATTGGAACTGTGCATCAGCGCGCTCATGTACGCCTATGGAGGCAGAGATCGTTACACAACTAAAATCATCATTTGCTAAAAATTTCAACTGAAGGTTTTAGTTTGTCACAAATGCTAATCTGACAAACTGTGTTAGCCATTTTAAGATGCCAGTGCAGTAGCAAGCAGAAGGTTTCCTGCTGTATTTTATCTACCGAAGCATCCAAGCTCAGCACCTGGGTAACGCCGGCCCATTTTTAGAGACTTTTTCCTACTTAGGAAATCCAAATGGTAAAAGGTTCATTCCAAAATCACCATATGGGACTTTTTTTGGACTGTGGCTGAAATGAAACCCAACTCTAAATCTGGACAGCTTCTGCTGACCTGCTGAGGTCATCAGAAGGTCAGGTTAGGATCTGAGTTGACCTAATCTTGTGCCATACAAGTGTTTTTCTATAAAAGTCCTACAAATAAAAAGATTCCAAGTGTTTTGTCTTTTAGTTGATGACACTGTTTCAGTTATATTGTTGGTTTATGATCAGAGCCTAAATAAAATGAATTTGCTAACGATCAGAAAAATCCAGAAAAATGGAAAAAATGAGGAAAAGGTTCAAAATAATTGTTATTTTGGATGCTTAAAGTCAACAGACTAAACATGCAGATTCGACCCATCATCAACTTCATCAGGTCTTCATAAAAAAAAACACAAAACAGTCCATCTCATATCCAAGTTTGACTGTTTTTTTCTATCAGGGAAACCAAATGTGCCTGTGAGGCAGATCATTTGTTTCCTGTGTGCTTTCCTGTCGTCCTGGATCTTTTCGTATTTCCTGAGCATGCGGACTGATCCAGGATGCTTGCGTCCCTTAATGGGCATAAAACATTTGCAAACGACTTCAGTACAATAACATGGACATCAATAAAGTTGCTTGTTAAAGCACGAAGACTGTGTGAAGCAAACCACATGGAAGCAGCAGTGTGTCAGTGGGAGAAGCGCTCAGCAGCAGCAGCAGCTGCAGCCTGGGGTAAAGCCACTTTCATTTTCCCTGTGTGGGCGCCATCTTCTGGACAACCGTGGTCATGTTTCCTGACGAGGCACAGGATGTTTTAACCCGAGTTTGAACTTGCCCCAGTGAACCTCTTAAACTAAAGCCTCGCTCTTTGGCTCCCAGAGATGATACATGAGATGGTGAACAGCTGTCTGTGTTACACGGTCACCTCTTGTTGTTTTCCTTTGTCTCCTCTCATTTACCAGAATCCCTCCGAGTGCTTCCCTTCAGGCCCAGAGTGAGCAGTTCCAGGTATCTTTTCTAATGTTGATAGATATTCTGTGTAACAGTTGGTGAAATGTTAGTATTTGACCACTAGGCGGAGCTCTTGTAATGATAATGTAACTAACTCATTTTATTTTGTATGTTTTATTTTTGTGTTGAGCATGTTAACATTTTCCTTTTTTGCCTACCGGATTGGTGTACAGTTAATTTGATACATGGAAAATAGCCGGTTAATTTTGTAAATATAAGGTAAGGGCAGAGGTCACTTCCTGTTTTGGGAAGTAAGGTCAGAGAAGCTGCTCATGGTGACGGTCTAGCCGTGTGAATGTTAAAGAAGAAATGTTAGGTATTTTAGTACCATGGTAGCATTTACTGGATATTGTTTTATAGTGACATTATGCAGGAAAACTCTGTCATTCAATAAGGCCCCTTTGTTTCAGTGTTTTTCTCTTTGACCCAAGAATTGATGTGTGAGAATCACAGGCTGGTACAAGGTTGAAATACCACAGAGATCACTCCCTCAGCTACATTAGTTTCTTAATCTTTTAGACGCCTGTTGAGGCCAAATGGTTTGTTTCAGATTTCACTAATGTAAGAACTCTTTGTTTTGTGCCTTGAAAATATGTCGCTGAGATAATCACAATTGTAGCTGAACTAATAAACTACACAAAGGATGCTTCTTCACCCAAGGGCAGGAAGACGCTCCCTTATCTTGGTCTGTACTGGTTTAAACTGATAAATCTGCTGTCTCATGAATTTTACCCTCTATATAAACTGTTGTACTTGTGAATAAAGTTGAGTCACTTTGGGAAGACAATCTAAAGCAGTCTCTGTTTTCTTGTTCTCCCAAGCTGCTCCCGAGCTCGTACTAACACGCTGAATGGCATGCTTGAATATTACTTGAGAATATATTTGACTGTGTTACAGACTAAGGGACATTCTCTGCTGATAGGTGAAGGTACATTCTCTGCTGATAGACGTCCACGCCTCGAAGGAAGCCGATCCACGGAGTAGGCCCTGGAAACGGTTTCCTTCAATTTTGGTGTCAGAAGTGGGATCCTGACGAAGGTAAGCACTGGTCTTTTATTTTATAAGACTGTGTTATGCCTTTCTCAGTGATCCACATAGAAACGGGATACGCTGACGAGGCCTTCTTCAGTGGCCCACATAGTAACAAGTGGGATACGCTGAGGAGCCTTCGTTAGTGGCCCACATAGAAACACAGGAAGTTGCCTGTTGTTTTGTAAATAAAAGCAGAAAGGACACAGGAAGTTGCCTGGGGTCATAAAACGAGAAGTTGCTCGTTAAAAAGTGAGAAGTTGCTCACTAAAAAGATAAAATTGCTAGCAAAAAAATCAAGTAACCTCAGGTGTGCCACAGCAAAAATAAAAACTAACTTAAATCCTTCAAAGCGTCTAAACCCCTCTGGAAATCACTGACCATGGGTCAGAATAATTCAAAGACCTTAGACGGGTCCGATAAAAACTCAAAATTAACTGTAAAACCGAAAAAAAATAAAATATAAAGTCTCAAATAACGGCTCAGTATAACTCCCATTTCCGGTTACGTGTAACCCACGTCCGCGAATCGGTGAAGACGTCCATGATCACGTATCCAGAACATGCGGAAGTGCTTATGTGACTGACTTTGTTTACAACTTACGGACTGTAAGTTCAATGCATTCTAATTTATTTCCGGAGCCCTATCCCGAACGATTATCGCCAGAAAACAGGTCAGTAAAACTGAAGGCCAGTGCAGATACTACCACGAAAGCTAAAAGTGTTAAGATAAAGTTGAATTTTGATGTAGAAGGCTCAGAGGAAAGTGAGAAACTAATGTATGCAGGATTACCCGCTCCAGCACAGCAAGGAAGTTTCAGAGGACGGAAGGATAAAAGTAGAGATATGTGTTTTTATTGTGGCTCAGTTTTCCAGCAGCCGCAGACACCCAGAGCAAAAATGAATTTGTGTATTTCATTTAACATAAAGGGTGAAATGTTTGCTGACACTGATAACAGCTGTTTTCTCTGCCCTATGCACCGACACCATGGAGAAGGAACATCCTCTGTGTCAGCTGGACCCTCAGCAGAGAATGAACTCAACATCCTTTTTGTCCGGTACTCTATGTCACACACTGTGCCAAAAAAAAACGTGTACAGACGCCACTACCAGGTAATCCCATGACTGGGAGCCACACTTTTGTTTCTCTAAGGTCAAACAGTGATTTTGTTACATAACTCAGACATAGGTTACGAAATATGTCGACACATAGATCTAACCTACCCTATCCACTGTACTATTTCTGCAGTTACATTGCCAGCTGAATACCAGAATATGACATTATGGTCAAAAAGTGAGAATGATATAGGATTTATTGACTGTACACTTTATCACGTACACCTATTAAAACACAACAAGCCAGTATATGTCAAGCAACATCCCATTTTTGCCGAAAAAGCCGCAGCCCTAGATGTCATGATAGGAGATTTATTGACTACAGGAGTAATAAAGCCCACACTCCTGTCAATCCTGTGCCAAAGCCTAACAAACCTGGCGTATGGCGTTTCATACAAGACTTAAGGCAAATTAATGCAGTCAACATTCCTCTGCCACCTCTCGTTTCAGATGTTCACAGCATATTGACATGCATTGCATACACATTTTACCGTGGTGGATTTATGCTCCGCTCCTTTTTCTCAGTACCTGTGCATGAAGACACACAGCCGTTATTTGCATTCACACATAGAAATAAGCAGTACACTTGGACTCGTTTGCCCCAAGGCATGATAGACAGCTCTGCTGCTTTCTCAATGGTGCTTCACTCCTCCAGGGCTGCACCCTGATCCACATGTGGATGACCTCCTCCTCTGTGCTGAAAGTGAAAAACTATGTCAAACTGCTACACACATGCTACTCCAGCACCTCCAAAAGACTGGCCACAAAGCATCAGCAAAGAAAATGCAGTACTGTCAGACTTCTGTTCAATATTTGGGATTCACACTGTCTCACGGAAAACGTTCCATGACTGCAGACAGGGTCAAAGCTGTGACCTCTGTCCCTCGTCCCACTACACAGAAGGAAATGCTGTCCTTCCTAGGCATGGTGAACTATTGCAGACAGTGGATACCAGACTGTTCTTTTCATGACCACATTCTGCGTGAATGCTGCAAAAAAGAGAAGCCTCCTCGAATACTGTGGTCCACAGAAATGACTGCCTCTTTCAATGCATTAAAGGGAGCGCTGACCTCCGCCACTCAAAGGTGCTGCCTGAATTGTTCAGGGGATGCCGGCCTGCCTGAGGGCAGTAGCAGCTTGCTCTATCATGATAAGGGACTGCGAGAAGCTTACACTCTCACATGACACTATTCTACACACCAATCACCAGGTCACGACCATTCTAGCAAACATAACTACACAACATATGCAAATCTCACTATAAAAGCGAGCAGCACACCCAATTCGCCAGCACATTTATTGATCCTATGCTGTGTTCTTCTGACCGACAGGATGGCTCAGACAGGCTTGACGATCATGACTGCATGACACGTATACAGGAATCCACAGCACCACGTCCAGATTTAGAGCAAACACCTATCTCAGACTCAGCCACGGTTTATGTGGACGGGTCCTGTTCAAGGCCGAGTGACAACTCATTTCTTTGTGGCTATCCAGTGGTAACAGTGCCTGACATCATACTAGAGGCTCACTCATTACCATTTCACTCAGCACAAAAAGCAGAGCTCATGGCTTTAATACGCGCCTGTGAGCTCCATTTGGATAAGCGTATGACAATTTACACAGACAGCCGCTATGCATTTGGCGTCGTACATGACTTTGGCACATTGTGGAGACAGAGAGGATTTAGATCTGCTGACGGAAAATAAATTGCTAAATTCTGATTTTGTTCAAAGACTTTTTCAGGCTATACAGCTACCATCGGCCGTTGCAGTTGTAAAAACGAATGGACACAGTACAGCTGACACAGACGAAGCAACAGGTAATGCCCTAGCAGACGTGACAGCCAAAGCTGCAGCTGCATCACAGCTCCCACCTCCGCAGGAAGTATTATCTGTGCCCCTACAGCTGCCACTTGTTACACTCCCAGACTATTTAGACACAAATGTTGATTTAAAATTCATACAAGAGCAAGCCTCTGCATGTGATTACACCTATTGGGAGAATAATGACTGTACCTTAGATGACAGAGATGGCTTATACAAAATCTTAAGGGTTTGATTGCCCTCCCATATTCCCTGATGCCAGTCCTTGCCCGACATTTTCACTGTGTGAGTCATGTCGGACAAAGGGGGGTAATAGGGGCAATAAAATCAAGATTTGTAATTGAAAAAACATCACATGCAGTAAAAAGCATATTAGCAACCTGTCTAACATGTGCGCGAACTAATGTAGGTAGCTCAAAAGCAAAACATCAGCATTTACCACAACCAGATTTTCCATTTCATACATTATGACTCCATCTGCAGTAACCAAATTATCTCCATTTGAAATAAGATTATTTCCAACACCATGGTCAGCTTCCAGAGGGGCACCGCTATTAGAAGGTGATGTAGATATTGCATTGTCCGACTATGTCTACAATCTGGTAGAAACACTGAATAATAACTATCAGAAAGTTTGTCTCTCTCAGCCTTTCCCCTCCACAGTTCCACCAGTGGAGACAAGGAGATGCGTGTTGGTGAAGCCACTAAAACCAAGGACACTCTGGGAGGCCGCGCGTGTTCCAGCCCCAGACTGTACTTGCAGTGACGAGAACCAGCATCCTAACAGATGGACAACCTCAGTGGATTCATGCCAGCAGGGTTAAGACCAGCCCCACCAAACCACCTAAGGCGTCGGATCAAGTAGATGACGTCTCCGGCGAGCCAGCGCCCGGATTCAATACACCTACAGATGACGACTCAGGCGAGCCAACGCCCGGATCCAATACACCTACACACACACAATCACTGATTAACACACAACGCCTGAAAGAGCCAAGACTCAGAAAGCCCTTTGATCCCCCACCTGAACAACAGCAAGGTACTCGAACATCCAACAGGAATAAAAAGCCGAAAGTACCACACAATGTCTAACCTGATAAAGATAGACTCGTTTCATCCTGATAATGGAGAAAATGAAATGCCCATTGTCATCACACGACGCTTATACGGTGTCTCTCGAACCTGGGACCAGGCCAGGAGACGACTAAAGAACTGTCTTTTTTATATATTTAGGTTATTAATCATATCTACTGCATTAACCTTAGGATTTTTATTTACTATTTCGTATTGTAAAGTGCAACCCTGTTCACATTTCTGCAAGCCACATTTTCAATGATAACCCATATAGCTACTAGTACAGCTACTTCAATGTATTTGCAATTAGCACAAATTGATCCTGAGGATGTGCCAGATGTTACCAATGATGTTCCTGATGTGTATATTGAACATTAGGTTGTGAACTATTACATTTTATGATTTGCTTTTTATATTATGTTATTACATTTGTGATTTTTCCTTTCTATTTGAGTTATTATTTTTTTTAAAAATAATAATAAAAAAAGAGTGGAACTGTTAGGTATTTTAGTACCATGGTAGCATTTACTGGATATTGTTTTATAGTGACATTATGCAGGAAAACTCTGTCATTCAATAAGGCCCCTTTGTTTCAGTGTTTTTCTCTTTGACCCAAGAATTGATGTGTGAGAATCACAGGCTGGTACAAGGTTGAAATACCACAGAGATCACTCCCTCAGCTACATTAGTTTCTTAATCTTTTAGACGCCTGTTGAGGCCAAATGGTTTGTTTCAGATTTCACTAATGTAAGAACTCTTCGTTTTGTGCCTTGAAAATATGTCGCTGAGATAATCACAATTGTAGCTGAACTAATAAACTACACAAAGGATGCTTCTTCACCCAAGGGCAGGAAGACGCTGCCTTATCTTGGTCTATACTGGTTTAAACTGATAATCTGCTGTCTCATGAATTTTACCCTCTATATAAACTGTTGTACTTGTGAATAAAGTTGAGTCACTTTGGGAAGACAATCTAAAGCAGTCTCTGTTTTCTTGTTCTCCCAAGCTGCTCCCGAGCTCGTACTAACACGCTGAATGGCATGCTTGAATATTACTTGAGAATATATTTGACTGTGTTACAGACTAAGGGACATTCTCTGCTGATAGGTGAAGGTACATTCTCTGCTGATAGACGTCCACGCCTCGAAGGAAGCCGATCCACGGAGTAGGCCCTGGAAACGGTTTCCTTCAAGAAATAAGTCCTAAGTTCCAATTACACCGGTTTGTCTACTTGCAGGCCAAAGTGGTATGTTTGTTTATATTTTGTGAATTTTATATTGTAATATGTTTTAATGCTGAAATATAATTTTCTTGTACATTTGTATTCACCAGTTCTACGGTGTACCTGTACGTTAAGAGAAGCACAGTAAACATCAGTAAAGAAGAACTCTCGTGTCTCTCGTGTATGTGTACAAGCCGGCATATTCTGGTTTTACTGGTGCACTCTCTTTATTTTTTTATTTTCATTTTTTTGCCTGCCCCGTTTGGCTCTTTTGCCATCAGAATTATTGTCTAAAGGCAAAGAAAGATGCCCAACAGATTTACTTTACCAAATCAACCAACCCAGCCTTGCTGTATTGGTCTATTTGATTCGCCTTTTATTGTTTATTTTATTTTAATCTGCTAAATACGGGACAGACTTGACTGGGGAAAAGAAAAGGGAGAAAGAAAGAGGGAAAGAAAAACAGCGGGGAAGAGGAACGGTGATAAAGGGCAAAAAAACCAAAAACCAACAAAATAAGCAGACAAAAAATACATCTGTCAATCACCTGGATCACCTGTTGAGAAAGAAAAAAGAGAAAACAAGCAGAAAAAAAAGAGCAATATAATAAACAACATCATTACCATGCTCTATGGGAATATAACAGTAAATACTAAATATTAAAATGGCCTGCATTTGTATAGCGCTTTTCTAGTCCTTAAGGACCCCACAGCGCTTCACACTACATTCAGTCATTCACACACACATTCACGCACTGGCGATGGCAGCTACATCGTAGCCACAGCCGCCCTGGGGCGCACTGACATTATTGTGCAGCACGTAAGATCGACAGCACACAGTGTGCTTTAAGGTAGGAGCCAAAAAGGGTGTAGTTTGTGTGTGTGAGCACCCGTGTGTACACCTGTGAGCATGAGCGCGCTTGTTTTAAAAGGTTCCTTCATGTAATGATCTGCTAGAGCAGGGGTGGGCAATCTCAGTCCACGAGGGCCGGTGTCCCTGCAGTTTTAGACGTGTCCTCGAACCAACACAGCTGATTTAAATGGCTAAATTAGCTCCTCAACGGCTGTATCCCAATTCAGGGTCTGCAGCCTTAAAGTACGCAGCCTCAACGATCCTCAAGGGCCATGTACTTAAAGACCACTAAGGCCGGAAGTGCGAGGCTTGTGAAATGGGACGGTCTAGCCTCTGTTGCGCTGCCCAGGTTGCCTAGCAACCATGATACTAACAGCTGGAAACGTGTCATACAGCTGTGTTTGACAGAGATGAAGGAGAAATCTTTTGTTCATTCGTTTGTTTGTTTCTACATGAGCTTTGATCATTCTCTGATTAAGCTCAGCTATTAAACAGCGAATATTTTAAAGTAAAGGCTTTAAAACCAAGTTAGTACAAACGTCACTGATGTCACATGACTTTGCCGACATGTGGCCACCAGTAATGTTTTCATGTTCTTCATTATTAAACATTTGCACATAAATAAGTGACATCATATTCAGTACTTACTTAAAGTTTACTCTTCGGCCGCCCCTCATCCGCCGTTTTTTTCGGCAAAATTATCCACACCCACCGCCGCGCTATGCATTCTGGGATATGTTGGGCCACGAAGTCTACACCGCCACGTCCTTAAAATTCAGGGAACTTAAGGACGCATTTGAGGGCCGCATTTCGAGCAGCCTTCGAATTGGGACAGCCTTCGTCGCGTCGCGGTGACGATCGGCGCAATTAATCGGGAAGACTGTAGATTTTGACCAGTTCATTGAGTAATCTGATATTCTTGCAAAAGAGTTTATCAATGCAATCACCCCAGAGATATTGGTTTGTGAGTTTTGGAGAAAAAGTAACACATCATCCGCATAAAGGCTGATTTTATGTTCCACGTTCTTGCATTTTATGCCCCTAATTACTGAATTCTGTCTAATTGCTGCTGCTAGTGGTTCAATAAAAATTGCAAACAGTGAAGGGGAGAGTGGGCATCCCTGCCTGGTGCCCCTCAGGAGACAGAAGCTGGAGGATGTCTGGTCATTTGTTCTAACACAAGCTGTTGGGGAATTATATAATATTTTTAACCAGTTTATGAAAGAGGATCCAAAACCAAATTTGTGTAAAGTTGCAAATAGAAATTTCCAGTTAACTCTGTCACACGCTTTTTCTGCATCTAAAGAAAATATTGTAGTTTCAAGGTTTTTACTGTATGAGTAGTCTATCAAATTAAGTAATCTTATTTTGATAGACTCTTATTTTCTCCAGTCTCTTCAAGAGAGCTTTGCAGATTATTTTAAGGTCTACATTTATAAGGGATATTGGACGATAGCTTGAGGGATATACAGGGTCTTTGCCTGGTTTTAGCAGGAGATTAATGTTTGCAGAGTTCATATTTGATGGAAGTCTGCCCTTTTCTTTAATTTCCAACAACGTTCTGTAGAAAACTGGTGCTAGAACCGACCAGAATTCTTTGTAGAATTCTGCAGGAAAGCCGTCTGGACCTGGAGCCTTATTATTGGGCATACTTATCAGGGCTTCCTGGAGTTCACCTGGTGTCAGTGGTGAATCCAGTGCCATTGCTTGAGTGTCCAATAATTTTGGAAGAGTTATGTTGTCCAAAAACTGATCAATTTCTTTTTTAGATGGGTTTATTTGTGGTGAATACAACGTTTTATAGAAATCCCTGAAAATGTTGTTTATTTGTATCGGTTCATATATTGTGTTCCCAGATGAATCTTGAACAGCACATATAGTTGTTTTTTCTTTATTTATTTTTAGCTGGTTTGCTAGAAATTGACCGGATTTATTACCATGTTCATAATTTTGTAGGCGTAGTCTTTGTACTAAGAATTTTGTTTTTTTATCAATTATCTCATTTAATTCTAGTTTTGTTTTGCGTATTTTGTTCAATGTTTCCTGATCTTGGTGGGACGCGTAGGCTTCTTCTAGTGATTTGATGTTTTTTTCTAATTCCTGAATATTTTTGTTTTCTTTTTTCTTTTTATGTGATGAGAAAGAAATTATTTTACCTCTCATCACAGCTTTCCCTGCTTCCCATAGAACAGAAGCTGATGTTTCGGGAGTGTCATTATAGTCCAAATATGAAGTCCACTCTTTTTTAAAATATTTAATAAAGTCTGAAGGGAGCGCCATGCAAGTCGCTCATATACTGTTTGATTATATTTGTGGACTGCCAATTACGCTGAGTTCCCGCTGTATTGAGCCTATCCATGTCTTCATTTAGTCCAAGGTTGAGGTCACCTCCAAGAACAAGTGTGCCATCTAAGTGTTCAGAGAGTGCACTGAAAAAACCGTGAAAGACTGAGGGATCGTCAACATTTGGACCATATACACTTGCAATACATAGCTTTTTATCACGTAGATAGTTTAATGATTTGGCCGGGGAAGCTGCACTCTGGGCCTTCTTCATCACGAGATCCTGGAAGCACTGATCGATGTAATCTTGGAGAGCCTCTAAACTCTCCCCGTTGTTCTCCAGGGTGTTGGAGATGATTTAGACAAATGTTGTTAGTTATAAGACAATTGATAAGTGTATTTGGTAATACTGAAGCTTAAAGGAGTTCGTTCAATTCTAAACTACCATTCGCTTTAATTTTCCGCCAAAATCTCCGGCGTCTGACGTCAGTTACAACATGAGTCACTTACCGCCCTCTTCTCTGATGTGTGCTCTCTTTATGATGCTCAGACAGGCGGTGCATGTGTGTGTGTGCAGTCCCTGTGCAGCAGAGGTCAGAGGTGACAGCTATGACTCTCCAGAGTGAGGTTGGAGCAGTCCTCAAAGACAATGCTGATACAACGATTTTCTATAAAAGTGACACCGGCTCATCGCTCTCTGTAATCTGCCTCCTGTGAACAGTGACTGTGAGACAGTTTGCATTTCCACTAAACGTGATGAACATCTCCTGTGTTTGCAGATGATGGTGGTGAGGAGAGGAAGCAGAGACTGATGCTGGTTTTACAGTGTTCACAATGAAGCTACAGCTGTCTCTCACTCTGCTGTGAGATGACTAATGAACATGGAGGTTTCTTTTTTACTCGTCCCTTTCTTTGTGTTTCCAGGTGACAAATGACTTTGGCATTCAAACAGATAACGTCACTATCATATCAATGGTTTACCTCGCTGTATAACACAAGCATTAGTTTATTGCACCAACAGATCATCAACCTGACAAAATTCACCAAGCTGACAGATACGTGTGGACAGCACAAGTATTACAAAGCAGGACTACATGTCTGTTTATTTGCTTTATAGCGTCTTTGCTCTTAACACCTAATGCCTCGTTCTTCACGCCCGCCCAGCGGGGTGATGACGGGACCCCATCAGCCGTTTACACCTGAGGTTTAAAAAGGCTTTAACTCATCCAGGACCTTAAATCCCTGTGTCAGAGCAGAAGGCACACACACACACACACACACACACACACACACACACACACACACACACACACACACACACACTTACTTTATCAGACTTTCATTATGACATTATTAGTAGAAGATAAAACCCTTGTGCTTCTAAAGTCAGCGTTTGCTTTGAGACAGAACGTGTCATTGTGTCGGCACCGGCTCATTGGTTGGCACTAAAAAACTCAGTTTGACTGAATTCAAGTGCAAAATGTGATCCGGTTGGCACACGGCTGCAATGGGACAACATGTGACGTCTGTGAATCCTTTCCAGATACAGTGAATATAATGTGTTTACCTTTTCATTCATGCAGCATTTTTGCATAATGATGTATGAAATGAGTTCAGTCAGGTTGGGTTGCTGTGACTTACACAAAGATCAGGAAGCGTTTCACGACTGATGAAATGTTGGCACGATTTACTATACTTTGCTTCCAAGCAGCCAGACTTTGTGCTGATGTTTCCCCAGGCTTTGTGAAGGTCTAATCCTTCAACCTGACCATTTACACCAGTGACACATTCACACACAAACTGTATTTAGAAGCACTTTGTTGCTAGCAGCCTGTCACAAAAACAGATCATCTGTTTCCATTTCTTTGGTTACATCTTTGAAGAAATGGCAACAATGACACCGTCTGACCGGCGTGAAAGAACACCGGTTAGATGGTTCTCAAAGAGCTCTTAGCTGAAAACTTGGCATACCTCAACACAGAGTGCAGTGTGTCCTTAAAAAGATGAAGTACAGCCACATGAGCTGATGCTGTTGTACTGGTGTGTACTGGTCCCAGTAAAACAGCTCACTTTATTACAGATGCACTGATGTGAGCTTCCCTGCTGCAGTTGAGCATCAGTGCAGGAAAGTGTTTCCTGACATAATAATGATCACACACAATGATGGACACTTTCAATGACTCGGCATTAATGTACCTTTGAGCATTAGCAGGAGTCACCGGTGGCCTATAACAAGCTGCTCTGTAAGCCTATGACTGTATTATCTAAAGAAATGTCAGAGTAGAACGAGTGGTGGTTTCCTGAGTGTGTATGATTATGCTGAACCCGTGTTTTTGAATATTGAGTCAACAGATTATTAAACAGTTTCTCTAATAGCTTTGGGTTCATCTAAAGTGAAATGTTACGCTTCTCAAACGAGACCATGACTTGTTCCATCACTACCCTGCAGATGCTCCTCCAGGGCTTTGGGGGTGTTTCAATTTCAAATCACACTGTAGAGAAGGTGTCGCGAAATCAATCAATGTAGAGCAGTGTCACAAACCACGGAGGCCCCAGAAAAGTGCAATCAAACGGTCAGTTTATTAACAGCCCGGAGAAAACATCAGCATATGTCTTCTGACAAAAATACAGTGAGACACCAAATGAGTTGAGGCCTCAGGCCTGACACATTCCTAGATTATATGTGTTATATGTGTTGTAAGCATGCATGCAGTCAACCTTCTATGTTCTCATCTTCCCTCAGCATGTATCACCTGGACAGTCACGCCAGTGAAGCTTAAGACCCTTAATGGACGGAACATCAACTCTGAATAAGCACAAATGCAATGTGTATAAAATACTTCTGGCTGTACCTGTAATAAAAGTTAACATAATAGAAGGATCCTTAACTAAACATCCTCAATAAACAACTTTAATGCAATATCAATACTGTGAGAAATATTATTAAATGGAATAATGCTGTAAAGAATGTTATTAATGCAATTATAATGATTCAAGTTATATGGCAGCAATAAAAGAATTTCTGGATCTCCACAAAGGCCACGGCAAAGATGACCCACTTACCTCGCACCGCACCATCAGCTCACCCTTACATCCATACGGACACCATATGGAGATGGAATCTCTTAGAAATCCTCAAATAAATCAGCTATAACATTCAGCTCTCCTCTGCAGAAGCAGAGCAGGTCAAATCTATAACTGAAGCTGAAACTCAAGCCCTGAATGTTGATCAGCACGCTCCTCTCACGCTCCAGGGTAGCCAACAATGAGAGTTTCTGAGCAGTAACATGGACACGATGGTGTTCATCAATTCAGACCAGACGGACCGCAGCTTTTTCCTGTGCTGCCATCAACATCTCCACACTGCTACAGCATTTGGTGTTTCATATTAGTTAGTGTTTAACAAACGAGACATATTCTAGCATTCCTTATTCTCTGTCATATAATTAAAGACTGGTTTGTGCTCGTTACTGTGGTCGAAATATCAAATAGCAATGTCCACAAATGTACAAGTAATCAGTATGAGCTCAAAGCTCAGCTTCAGACTACTCTCAGGTCAGACATTTTTTCTAATGTCGGCTCTGTGTGTCGTCATAAAGAGGTGATTTCCCTGATATAGACGTCCAAGGTTAGCGAGCTAAGACAGCCTGTTTGAGACAGTGGATGAACTTCACTAAAGAGCTCCTCCCTCTCGACTCTGCAGCACTGTGTGGGTGTTTCTGTCATCGTTTCAATAGGATTGGATGTAAAAACAGACAGTTATATTTTCTTATTGATAAACGCCTTTTATTCACAGCCACAAACCTTCCAATGACAATAATAATCCCGCCCACAGCAGCTGTAACAGATGAAGCGAGCGGCCACAGAGACTTCCTGTTAGAGTCACCTTCAAACACCACAGCAGCTGCTGATACACACATGAACGTTTCTGCTGTGGTTCATTAACAACACTCTTAACAGCTGGTTATCATTCGTGAAAAGCTCTAAGAGTAAATCACTGACTGACTAATTAGAGTAGCACAGTTTTCATTTCATTTCAGACATGCAGCGGCGCAGTAAGGGCATGCAACGGAGACTTCAGGAATATTAACAGTCCAGATTAAGTCAGTATTTATAGCTGGAATAACTCGACTTGGATTTCCAACTCAGGAAGTCAGAGCAGCGCCCAGTTAACAATCCAAGATGGTGGCTGTGAACGTAAACAGCATTCAGACTGTAAAACGACTGTGTTACAGCTGTTGTGTGTTTGTGACTTGCTAATAAGCCGTATCCAGAGCACTGAGCAGCAGACACATGATCGTGCTGCAGTGGTGCTTTTAAATGCAAACAAACAAGTATTGCAGTGTTTTGCTAAAGATACATGAACGCTAAAAAGCGAAAGGTTTTCGTGCTTTTCTGACTTTGCTGCTGGAACCGGAATCGATGCTGAGCCAAAACGATGCAGCCATGACCATAAAACAGAAGCGAGTGAAGCTGAAAGAAACTAAAATTCTCCATAAACCTGAGAGGCTGCAGGATCGGGCTCATAACACATCAGCACTCGCCTCTCTCGTCACGTTATCTGCAGTTTCATCCATTGTTCAGATAATAATCCTGCCCTCAGCAGTGTTAACAAGGCCCGTAATCCTCTAAAAGCCTTCTCTTTTGACTCTTGCTAAGTGACCTGTTATTTTTAGAGCAGTCACTGCCGGGCATGCTGGTGTTTGCTTTAGGATAAGTAAATGTGCATCTCAGGCTGATCAACGAGGCTAATCAGTTAAGAAGAGAACGGAGAGACTGACAGCACTCCATGGAAACCGTACCTCGCTTTGTTCTCTGTTCCTCTACCAAGTGACAATTAAGTGGGGTGAGAGACCTTCAAACAGCAGGAGAGAGAGAAACACTAACAGAAAGAGAGCGATGAGTTATTTGACACACACACACACACACACACACACACACACTCACACACACACACACTCTCACACACACACACACACACACACACACACACACACACACACACACACACACACACACACACACACACTCACACACACACACACACACACCTGACCTGTCTCCTCATCTCCCCCCACCTGTTTGATAAGTGGCTTCTTCCTCCTGCTACTGTAGCAAAGACATATTTTAGGCCCACATCCACAGTTAGAAACAGGTCCAGGTGGTGACCCGCTGAGCAAACGAAGAGTCAGGTTCACGCTGCTCTGACCTTTGACCCCTGCAGGCACATAGGTTTTACATGCTCTCCAGAGAGGTACAGGGTCTTTCTTCTTGAAACTTCTTCTGTTGGGTGTTTGTGGGGTGGGGGGGCGACTACTACTGAGGCCCAGTTAACAAAAAGTAGCCTGGGTGTACGGCTGCTGTTAGCCTCTCGGCTGTGGGGCTGTGTGATTGCACATATAAATATCTGTTTTCAAATGTTGGCTTACAGGAAATGCTGCTAGTCTGCAATAAGGTGTAAACGGCTACTTTTGGATTTTTCTGCCCAACAACTAGAGTTGAGTCTGAGAAACAGCTCTACCGTCTCAGTCAAGAGTCTGTATTTTATTTTTAGATGTAATCATATTTCCACCAATTGAGTCGTGCCCCTCTAATTGTGTAAAAATTCTATGCACTATTTCTCCTGCCAAAATCAACTTGTACTTCTTTTTCTTGCATGGGCTCGAATTATTTCATCTCACTGTAACATGTGGTTTGAATCAATCAAGCTTCTATAGCTCGTGGCAACATGTGACACGCTGACCTGTAACGTAGCGGTACACGAACATGTGAGATGTTGTTTCCCAGTGTTGGTTCAAATCTCTTCCACTATGTTTTTGGCACCTGTGAGGGAAATATACATTTATATATATGTGCATAGAGTGCATTAAAGAGGACAAATAAGTAGACAAACAGGGTTCTTATTGTCACATGTAGCTGATCTTCCAGGAATAGAAAATCTTTCCTCCCTGAGGCACAAAGCTAGACATGACGCGCTGGCATCTTTTGAAAAGACTGTAATGATATTATGCGAGGACAGGAAAAAGCAATTTACAGGCGTCAGTGATAACAGGAAACCTTCTGAGGATCACAAGTCTCCTCAATTTGCAGAAACTGGGTTGGATTAGTTCAGCCTGCTCTCAGGGGCAAACAGGGAGAAGTGAACTCCACCTCTCTGATCTTGAGGCCTGTCGGCTGACCGCCACACTCCCATAAACTAAGGCCAGACCTCTGCCACGCCTTTGATCGCTCTACACCTCGCAGAGCTGCTTCCCATATATCACTGCTTTGAAGGAGCGCTCAGTGATTTTATGATTTACTGCATTCCTCGTGTGTTTGAGCAGTGTTTTCTTAGCAGCAGTTGGTAACTCTTCAAGCGCTCCTCATACACAAAAAAAAGGTACACCATTGAAATAACACCTCTAAATAAGAGCCAAATGTAAGTGCTGTTATTTGTAGTGACATGTATCACATGACTTGGTGGCACTGTCACTTGGTGTTCGCTCTCTCTGTGTAGAGTATCACTTCCTGTTCCTGCTCAAACACAGTGGTGTTTCTGAGTAGCTTATCTGCTTAGCAATTTAATTAAAAACTGTAAGATACATTCTTTTCTCATAGTATAATCTTCACGTGCTTCCTCCGAAGCACACTCTCTGTGTACTCACTACCTAACTTATAGCCAAAGTATTCACTCACTGTGTCTCTACAGTTTTGGTAGCTTAGCTTAGCTCGTAGCACCATGGCTACTTCTCCTGTCCCTCCTGCACTTTCTTGCTCATTGTGTCAGATGTTTAGTTACTCCTCGGCCTCCTTTAGCAGTAATGATATCTGTAACAAATGTAGCATATTTGCAGCTCTGGAGGCCAGGATTACTGAATTGGAGACTCGGCTTCGCACCCTTCATTCACCCATAGCTAGCCAGGCCCCTGTAGCTGGTGCAGCCAAAGATAGCATAGGCCCCGCTAGCTGTTCCCCGGCAGACCCCAAGCAGCTGGGGAAAGAGGGCGGCTGGGTTACGGTGAGGAGGAAGCATAGTCCTAAACAGAAGCCCCAGGTACACCACCAACCCGTTCATGTGTCTAACCGTTTTTCCCCACTCGGCGACACACCCGCCGGGGGTCAAACTCTGGTAATTGGTGATTCTGTTCTCAGACATGTGAAGCTAGAGACACCGGCAACCATAGTCAATTGTCTTCCAGGGGCCAGAGCAGGCGACATTGAAGGAAATTTAAAACTGCTGGCTAAGGGTAAACGTAAATTCAGTAAGATCATAATTCACGTCGGCAGTAATGACACCCGGTTACGCCAATCGGAGGTCACTAAAATCAATATTGAATCGGTGTGCAACTTTGCCAAAACAATGTCGGACTCTGTAGTTTTCTCTGGTCCCCTCCCCAATCAGACCAGGAGTGACATGTTTAGCCGCATGTTCTCCTTAAATTGCTGGCTGTCTGAGTGGTGTCCCAGAAACGATGTGGGCTTCATAGATAATTGGCAGGAGGGCCTGCAGGGGGCACAGGGGAACATAAAGTATGCCTCCCTGACGCATACTGTGACAGACTGTGACAGTGCGGCTCTGTGCAGAAGGGCTGCTGCAAGCTGAAGCAGGTCAGATGAATAAGTGGAGGAGAGATGGATGGATGGGTACCCCGACCTAATGCCCCCCCCCCCCGACTCAGACACGTGTCAGAGAGCAAGCCTGGTTAGCTGACGTTTAGATGGAGCCTCGTGTTTCAGTAAAGCTATTCAGCATCTCAGGGCCCGAGACATTCAATAACTGTTTCAGATTGCTGCTAAAGGAACAATTTCAAATGATTTAATTGCTCATTTACCTGATATAATCTCAGTTGTTCTGATAAGCCCATCCATCTGGCCCAAGGAGAAAAACACCAAAAAGTGTTTGGTCAGGTCTGGTTCCAATCACTCTCAGAGCTCACTGCAGCTGCTTCCCGAAACTCTGGCTTATCATGTGCTGCTTTTGTTTTTAAAGGCTGATTATTTCCTTTTTACTCACTGCCTCCTTTCACCAGCAGCTTAAATGTTTCAAGATGGACAATCAATTAAGACGGGAGCAGCACAGGAGTGTGTGTCTGTGCATGTGTGTGTGCGTGTGTTTGCGTGTTTCTGTGCATGTGTGTGTATACATAAAACACCACAGACAGTTTTATATGGATTTAGTTTAACAACAATAAGCACATGATTTAAAAAGACTGATACACATATAAGAAAGATGTAATATTAAAATGGACAGCAATGTCTGTCTGCTCTGGGTAGAGCTCTGGGTAGCTCCCCAACTGGGTCTAGACTGGGTCTAGAGAGTATTTTAAATTCAGGGAATTTAAAATAGAAAGTAGCTCGTCCACAGAAGGACTGGTATCTCCCCTTACGATAAGGGTTCAGATCGCGCGAACAGGTGTGAAATGTGTGTGTTTAGTTAGTTTGTTTGTTTGCTTGTTTTAATCAATTTTAAATCATGCTTTTTATTTGTTTTTGTTTCTAATGTCTCTGTAAAGCACTTTGAATAACCTTGTTGTTGAATTGTGCTATACAAATAAATTTGCCTTGCCTTGCCTTGCCTTGAGGGAAGTCGATACTCTGGGTTTTTACATGGGGGTTACACATACTTCTTCAGTGAAGTTTATGAAAATCCCAGATATGTAAATGGAGTCAAGACAATATCCACAAAAACACCTTAAAACTATTTATTGTATGATTATCTCTTCTAAGAAAACAGGGCAGTTGCCCCCCTCATGCCCCCCTGTAGATCTGCCCCTGTGCTTTAGGCTGACCTTGTAAGAGAGTTACGTTAAATGCGCAGTGATGTTAAAATGTCCAACTTTACATAGTTAAAAAGCTTCAGTTTTGGTTTCTTTGTTTTTTCCCCCCCTTTTCATAAAAATCATCCACTTGGATAAAAGATGAAGAAGAGTAGCAATATGGTTCTTGCAGACCTCCCATCAGTCTGTGTTTCAGTGAAATTCTGCTGTGTTATTAATCTGTTACTTAGCACTAATGAGTGTTAATTTCACTGACCACTAGTGCTCATCATAGCTTTTGTCAAAGACTGTTTTCCCTGACAAAAACATGACTAAACTAAATAAAAAGTAATACATGACTATCGAAACTATGATGAAATGTACGGACACTTTCATCAATGATTGAAAATGGGAGGAAAATATTCTACAGGGAGATCCTATCCGGTCGTAAAGTGATGACGTGACGAATCCTACTTCCGGGCCTAAAGTAGTCTGCGTTTAATATGGCTTTTGTGTTGTTAACATGTTTAATGTTTTGTATTTTCTTCTATTTAATCTCAAAAAGCTCCTAAAACAGTCAGTGATCACTGTTGACCTCCCTCGGCTTTTATTACCACTACTCATTTATTTAAGCTCAGTTTTTAAAACCTTAGGATGTAACTACAGCCCAGCCCATGCAGCAGTATATGAATGACTAACCTCGTATTGTGGATGGATTATCTCAGTTGTTCTCCTGGCTGAAGTTTGGTCCTTTTACAGCATCCTGCCATGCGATTACATTTGTTCCTGACCACCGAGAACACTCACGTTAACTTTTATCGAGTGGAAAAAAAGTTAGCTTGTTTATATTATGCTAACATAGCTGTGTCGCTAGCGGTCACGTAGCACATCATTATATACCAGCTAGCCCAACTTCAGTAACCCTACAAACGTCACTGCTGTTTAGTTTTCTGTTTAGTTTCTGTTTTCTGTTTAGTTTTAGTTTTTGAGAGCATCCTCACTGGATGCATCACCACCTGGTATGGCAACAGCACCGCCTACAACTGCAAAGCTCTCCAGCGAGTAGTGCGGTGCTCTGAACGGATAATTGGAGGTGAGCTTCCCTCCCTCCAAGACATCTACAGGAAGCGCTGCCTGAGGAAAGCGGGGAGGATCATCAAGGACTCCAGTCACCCCAGCCATAAACTGTTCAGACTACTTCCATCAGGAAGGAGGTTCTGCAGCATCCGGTCCCGTACCAGCAGACTGAGAGACAGCTTCTTCCATCAGGCCATCAGACTGCTGAACACTTCATAGACACCTCAGCTTCACTACTGGAACTTTAACATTATGCACTCCATACTGTACAGTAATGCCACTGTTTTGCACATGTCTCACTCTGTATATTTTATTTTATATTAGAGATGGCACGATACCACTTTTTTATGTCCGATACCGATATCATAAATTTGGATATCTGCCGATACCGATATGAATCCGATATAGTGTTTTTAATCAACAAAGCTGTTTTTTAAATATCTTGCTGCATTTTGTACAAGTTCATACTCAAGTTTAAAACAACAACTACACTAAAGCTATTCTGTTATACCTGTATACAAAAAAAAATATTTCATAGTTCAGCAATACTGATCAATCTAATAAACTTAAACCTACACCATCCTCCCTATTCTGGTATTTTAAAGAGTACTTAGCGTAAATATTAAGCAACCTAACTAATAGGGTTCCAACTCCCAGCAACAACAAAAATAAATAAATAAAAAATAGGGAACCACCCCTCACGCTCCACCTCATGATGCTTAATCGACGTAATCAACCTTAATTTGATGCAGTGTGAAAAAAAATGCACAGAAATCAATTATTTTTCAAGAAATATTAAATAGATTCAACATCTTTCTTCAACAAAATTGCAGACTGCACAGATGGTACCTTTCCAAAGGAAAAAGTACTATAGCTTACTAGGGTATATATATTAGACTTAATAGTCACTATATACAGTAATTGACTTCTATTCATTTTACATCAAATTAAAACTTTGGGTGTCAGATAATTATTTATTAAAAGCTCAACATTTTAAATGAGAATAAGAAAGAAAAGTATGTCTTTGTGCCCCCTTTTCCCTGTTCATGCCCTATCGGCCCCCCTGGCTAAACTTTGCTAGATCCGCCCCTGCACAGTTACCAGCCGTCAGCTACATAGAAAAAGATCCTCGAGTAGAAAGTAATATTAAATACATTCTAACAACAGCTTATCAAGCTTAAACGTGCTGCTGTTGTTCAGCCGCTGGTTTCCTCTTTCTGGTGCAAAGTGGGCCAAAAGCAAACTAGAGACAGGGACTCGCGACAGAAAAGCCGATCAGCTGATCGTTAAGCAGTTTCATGATTGAAGTAGCAGCAAGAAGAGGCAGTCGCTCCATATATCGCTTGTTAAGCTTAACGCAGGAATGCTTTACAAACATTCAGAGATGGACTTACACACTTGCTTTACTTCTCTCGGGAATAACTTTGTCGGAGATGAAATGCCGGGTTGCTAGCGAAGCTCCAAATGCTATCCAGACCACCGACAGGTCCCACATGCCACAGTCGCTCTATCACGTGATGCATACTGCTCCGACGTGCTAACGTTCTGAGGTGAGTTACGGTGTGTTGCAAGTTTTGTGAGGTGCTTTCGTGATATTTAATGGATCGGATTACATTTTTTATTTTTCTCCGATATCCGATCCAGTAATTTAGGTCAGTATCGGACCGATACCGATACGTAATATCGGATCGGTCCATCTCTAGTTTATATATTTTATTTATTGTTTACTCTATTTAATTTGTAAAATATGTGTACACACACACACACACACACACACACACGTAGGAAAATATTTAGTATACACATCCAGAAATGCATACACTATTATATATTGTACATATATTTATTAGTTTCAGGTTGGCCATTCTTGTATTTTGCTCGTTTGTGTTGTTGTGTTTGCACATCTCTGTTGCTTGTGGGGCTCGCACACAAGAATTTCACTCGCATGTGCTGTGCCAGTGTGCCTGCACATGTGATGTGACAATAAAAGTGATTTGATTTGATTTGATTTGTATTATAGTATTCCATATATTCCAATATGATATTGTTCATGTTTAAAAAAACCTTTTTATTTGATGCTGACTTCAGACTCGTACTGGTTTTGTTTGATATAAAATAAAGTGATATAGAAGGTTTCCAGAGGATGGAGGTCTAGGAACATTTTACTATACATGTACGTATGTAGCCTATCCTTTCCCTAACAGGAGCGCCAGTCTAACAAAACTTTCCACAAACATCGTCACATATACAGCGAATGTTAAGATCTATATGCTTTTCAAAAGGATTTATAATTTATGATTTTATTTATATTTATGATATATAAATATAATTCTTTTGATTTTTTTCCCCCCATCATCCCTGTCAATGTGATGTCACGTCTCCCTGTTTGTGTTGGTTTAACGCGTCATCTTCAAGTTACACAACTTAATGGACGCTAAAGTTGGTATCTGTGATGAAGTTTTCATCAAGTCACCATCTGAGATAATAGAATATAATTTGTCTTATTAAATAAAAAAAAACATCTTTTAATAAAATATCATCTCCCGACGATGTAACTGATTTTGTAAGCTCTCGTTTTCTCTCTACAAGAAGATTTCACACTGTTAGCTGAAGTTAGTTGATTTAATAGTTCAGTTTATTTCTATCACTGGTCTGTCATGGCTAATGCTAGCATGCTAACCAATTAAAATAAAGATGGATTTGTGAAAAAAGAGGTTAACAGGAGTCAGTGAGGTTTCTACATTATTATTCAAGTATTTTCCAGTATGTGATCCAGTCAGGTCATGATTCAGCTCATTCTCAAGTAGTGCCAAAGCCACAAGCATCACAAACAGTACAATACAACTTTATTTATACAGCACATTTAAAAACCAACGTTATACCAAAGTGCTTCGCAATAAAACAGCAGGTTAAAACATGAATAATATAAGACCATTAACAAAGTACTGAATATGCTAACAGGTCAATGGCACTAATTACACAAGAATGAAAGTATCAAATCAGACTTGCTAAGAACACACAGGTTTTAAGTAGAAGGAGATATACAGAAAGAGAAAATTAGAATTGAGTATAAAATACAGGTGTTAACTAACCGGGAAAGAAAGATTAAATAAGTGAGTTTTTAATCGTGATTTAAGTGATTGGATGGAGTCAGACGCGCGAATAGCAATGGGAAGGTTGTTCCACAGGTTAGGTGCAACCAGTGCAAACGCACTGGTCACCTCTGGTCTTAAGCCGAGATCTAGGCTGTACCAAGAGTAATTGGTCAGATGATCTGAGGGCTCTCCCAGGGGTGTATGGTCTAAGAAGTTTGGCGAGATAGCTAGGTGCTGTATTATTTATAATTTTGAAGGTAAGCAGCAGTATTTTAAATTAGATGCTGTATTTGATGGGAAGCCAGTGCAAATCAGCAAGGACAGGGTTGATAGAGGTAAACCTTCAGGTACCAGTCAAAAGGCGTGCCCCGGCATTTTGGACAAGCTGTAATCTATGGAGAAGAGCAGCGTGGAGACCAAAGTAAAGGGAATTACAGTAATAAGATAAGATAAGATAAGATAAGATAACCTTTATTAGTCCCACACGTGGGAAATTTGTTTTGTCACAGCAGGAAGTGGACAGTGCAAAAGTTATGAGGCAAAAATTAGAATACAATAAGAATAAATACAGTACACAACTGTACAGAATAGAATAAAATAAAATACTATATACAGTAGAATAAAATAAAATAAATATACAATAAGATAAAAATAGAATACAAATACAAATACTATATACAACTGAGTAAAAATACAACGATGACAGAAAGGATTATTGCACTTAGTATTATTGCACATGTATGGATGTGTGTGCTTGATCAGTTAAAGTCTTTGTTGTGGAGTCTGACAGCAGTGGGGAGGAAAGACCTGCGAAATCTCTCCGTCCCACACCGTGGGTGCCGCAGTCTCCCACTGAAGGAGCTGCTCAGTGCTGTCACAGTCTGCTGCATGGGGTGGGAGATGTTGTCCAACAGGGATGACAGCTTAGCCGCCATTCTCCTGTCACTCACCACCTCCACTGGGTCCAGAGGGCATCCTAGAACAGAGCTGGCCCTTCGGATCACCCTGTTCAGTCTCTTCCTGTCCCCAGCAGAGATGCTGCCGCCCCAGCAGACCACACCATAAAAGATAGCAGAAGCCACCACAGAGTCATAGAAGGTCTTCAGGAGTGGGCCCTCCACCCCAAACGACCTGAGTCTCCGCAGCAGGTACAGCCTGCTCTGCCCTTTCCTGTAGAGGGCGTCTGAGTTATGAGTCCAGTCCAGTCTATTGTTCAGATGAACACCAAGGTACCTGTAGCTGTCCACAGCCTCAATGTCCATACCTTGGATGTTCAGTGGTTGCAGTGGAGAATGCTTGTGCCTGCGGAAGTCTACCACCAGCTCCTTGGTTTTACTGGCGTTGATCTGGAGGTAGTTCAGCTGGCACCAGTCCACAAAGTCTTGGGTCAGACCTCTGTACTCCTTGTCGTCCCCATCAGTGATGAGGCCGACTATTGCAGAGTCATCAGAGAACTTCTGCAGGAAGCACTGGGTGGAGTTGTGGGAGAAGTCTGCAGTGTAGATGGTGAAGAGGAACGGACGACCCTGTCTGTAGTAATCTGGAGGTCACAAAGGCATGAATAAGCTTTTCAAGATCCTTATGTGGTACGTAATGCTTAGCCTTCAAAATAAGACGAAGTTGGTAGAAGCTATATTTGACTACAGAGGACACAAACAGGCACAAAGCTGACTTCTTAGCATTAAATGATGCAACATTTGTAAAAGCACAGTCAGACAACAGATCAGCACAACACGCTTTTTCATTAAGACCTCAGAAGTTTAACTCACAGGCAGATTTTTCCAGGTGATTAATCGATGTGGACTCATCACAACTGCTTGAGTGGGTCTGTGTGTGTCTAATATAACCACAGGTAGTGTGTCAAGACATAGATGCCAACCTTGTGTATCTGTGATGCCAGCAGTATCTGAATGACCTCACTGCCACATTTACACTGTTATTATGATTATTATGATAGCGTCCCTGTATTTCACTTCAGAGCTCATCAGGACAGGTACTGATCTAGAAAGTGTTGCAACCCAATGAGCAGGGCTGTTGTGATTGTAGCATATCCACTTTAACCTCTTAGTGATGTGTATGTAACAGTACCGTGTTAGGCAAAACAAACACATTTCATTCAGGTTTTATTTCGCAAGACTGAATCACATCTGGCACAAAGCTCCTTTTGTTAGACGCTGAAAAAAACAGACTATTGGAGATTCGAGTTTTTCACCTGACACCCACCGTAACTATCAAGTGACCACTGCCCCCCCAGACATTAATACAGCAGCTTTTCAAACTGTCACTGTGGCAGCTCGAAGGAATGATTATACTGCACTACAGGGAGTGTGCTCCAGCACTGGGTTTTTATTGGGCAGAGGCTTAGGAGGGCAGAGTGTGAAATGTGTGTATGAGTATTTGAAGTCTGTTACGGTGTCTGTCGGGTCTATTACTCAGGGAAGCTGTGCTTTGTGAGGTTACTGTTGGTGTGTGTGTGTGTTAAATTAACTTCTGTCTACTTCCATTTAGTCTCGGGGCCTAAATGTAATGGACAGCTTACAGTGTTGCTGCCGACCTCCACACTCAGCGTCCTCCGACTACTGATCTGAGCTCAGCAGGACTCTGCTTTTCAGCACAGCATGGACCCTGCTGAGGCTGAATCCTGACCATCCATGCACCCATCAAGTCAAGTCAAGTCAACTTTATTTGTCAATTCTGCCACATGTACAGGACATACAGAGAATAGAAATTTCGTTACTCTCAAACCCTAGTGATTAAAAAATGCAAATAAAATAATTAAAAAGTAAAAATTTAAATAAATACAATACAATTTTACGTATAACAAAAAAAAAAAGCTATGCAATATACAATATACAATATTCAACCCATCCATCCATCGGTCCATGCATCCATCCATCCATGCATCCATCAACCCATGCACCCATCCACGCATCCATGCATGCATGCATGCATCCATCCACCGGAAGCTAATTTCTGCTGCTTGTATCTTAACTAGTGTCTCATTCTCTTGGTCACTACCCCCAGCTCATGGCCATGATGAGGGGTAGGAATAAGGATCAACCTGTAAACTGATTGCGTTGCATTCACATTTATGTAGATCTTTTAACCAGAATATACGTGCAGAGTGACCACATCACTGCAGACGTTGCAACAATCTCCCACTCTGTTCTACTCCTGAGAATTTTCATCACTGTATTATTATTTGCACTTCAGTATAATATTAAGTCCACCAAAGGGATTGATTGACTGATTAACTGAAGCCATTCTGCTGCAACGGCTGGTCATGAGGTGTTAATTCCTTTTCCATGGGTGACTCTTCAGATCTCAAATTTCCTTAACCTCTTCCTGGTAATTTGTGATATATCTTTAGTTAAGAGTAGGAATCTTCTTATATGCATTTTGCCTACTTCGATTACCAAAGTGTAAAAACTTTAAAGAGAGAGAGGAAAATGAAAGAAACGTAATAGGAAAAGTTATTGGAAAGGTAACATCATGCAGTTTTTTATAGTCTTCCTATTTATCTAACATAAAGCCAACAATAACCCTAAACAGGACCTCCTGTGACCTGGTGGATGTTAAGTGGTTAATTATGTTTAAGTCTATTTGTGGTATCCCTGATTTGGCTGATACGGCTCTTATCTCTGTCTGAGCTGTTTTGGTATCACCTGAAACAACAGTCGTCGACAGCTGTGCTCCTCCACGGCTTCCTGGCTGTGATCATGATGTGACTCGGTGGAACTCACGTAGATAAATATTGAGCTGGAATCCACACGTCTGTGAGCAAACCCACAAAGACAACACAACGACGGGCCATCTGACAGCGGCAGCAGCAGCGACGGGTGTTTAACACGAGCCTTTTGTAATGAGCCCCTGCAGTGTCATAACGTCCCACTCTGGAGACCACGTATGATCAGAGACGCTGCACAGGAGTAGCACTGCCCACTGCTGTAACATCATCAGACTTTTTATGAAGACATAATGTAGACATAACACATACAGTGACAAAAACAAAGCTGGGTGAGGTGACTGGGTTGGCGTCTGCATGTACATGCAGCTTAAACACATCAGCTTCTGACACAAGCGGGTTATGATCCTGAGTTCAGTTCAGTTTTATTTATATAGCATCAAGTCACAACAGCAGGCACCTCGAGACAGTAAGAACACAGTCAGAGTGCAGCAGGTGACCAAGAAGTGAAAAAGATCCACATAATATCTTAAAGCTCTTTAGTGCCTTCGGCTCACTGGGGTAGCTTTTTATCCTCTGGCTTCACATTTATCCTAGTTGGGAACTGTGAGGACTGATTCTGTTTTCAGTAGCTTTTGAAGAAGAAGTTGAGGGTCTAATCGCCAGTGTTTATAATGCCACCTGATTCCAGTAAAACTAGTGAAATAGACACTGGGCTATGATCTGATATAAGGATATTATGATATTTACTACTCTGGACTCCATGTAACAGTTTACTATCTAATAGAAAGTAGTCTATACGGGGGCACGTATTATGAACCCCAGAGTGAAAGGAATATTCCCTTCCGGTTGCATTCAAGGTTCTCCAAACATCCACAAGACCGAAATGATCAATAAACGATTTCAGAAACCTAGAAGCATTTGATGGTGCAATTCTCTGAGCTGACGACCTGTCCAGATAGGTATCTAAGACGAAATTAAAGTCTCCCCCAAGTATCAAGTTTGTAGTTGAAATATCCGGGATCAAGCTAAACCTTTTTCTAAAGAACTCCGGGTCATCCCTATTCGGGCCATAGACATTCAGCAATGTGATTGCTATAGACTGAATTTCTCCTACCACCATGATATATCTCCCCTCTTTATCTGCCACAGTAGATTTATGTATGAATGGCACATTTTTATGAATACTTATTGCTGTACCCCTTGCCTTTGCGGAAAACCTTGAGTGATAAACCTGCCCTATCCACTTAGCTGTAGTCCTGCAATGTGCATCATTTTTAAGATGTGTCTCCTGTAAGAAAATTACATCTGATCTCAATGATTTTAGGTATGCCAACACTTTACCACGCTTTATCGGTTGTTATGGCTTTGTCATTCTCAGCTTTCAAGCTGGCTATCTCCCCTCTTAATACTGCTGTGACTTCTGAGATCTTATTTTCAATTTTGTCACAAATTTCAGCCTTAACACCGGCCAGTTCGGAGCGGAGTGCCGCACTAGCCCCCAACACTGTATTGTCTGTGCTCGTGACGCTTCCGCTGGCGTCTTTACTGTGGCCGGAGGCTTCCCTCGGGCCTTCCCCGTCCAGCGTGTCCAACTTTGGCTAAACCTTTTTGGGCATTTTCAGCTGGCCTGCAGACACCCAGCCACTTCATCAGATAGTAGTTTAAGTTACCTTCAGTTACAGCGTATAATTACGGTCTATTTGGAGTTTTAAGATCAAAATTAAGCGGAGCTACTGCTGCGTCTACCTCACTCACTCATCGCCAAACCGTAAGTCCACGTTAGAACCCGCTCAACCTGAACAGCCCCTCTGATGTACTCATTCCTAATCCTGTCCATCCTGGTAATTCCCACATCTTTAACTCTGCCACCTTGATTTTTTGCTTTTATAGAGGCATGCGGACATGTCGGCCTCCCGTCTGTTTGTCAGTGCCGCCGACTACAGACCATTTTAGCAGGTCTCATTGCCATCGTCACTCGTTCTGCTCTCTTTCGGTGACATGTGTCCCTCCCTGTCCTTCACATGTTCTGTCTCACTCGAGCAAACAGTCACATCGAAGACAAATTAATCTTGTTTCACTAAAATCTGACGGATACGTAAGAGATGCAGAGATTCTTGTGAGGGGACAGACATATGGAAGTTTGAGAAGCAAAATAACACGAAAACCGAAACACTTTTAGCCACATGCATCAAAATGACATCACACAAGCCTACGGCGTTCTTACGTGCTAAGTGACAGATAAGAGAACAGCCATGAAAGTTTACACTCTTCTTCAGATATGTAAATTGTGACTATTCAATAAGTAACAACTAAAAGAAACTCGGGTGAGTTGAAGCGAGCAGCCATATACATCCCTAAATGGTCCGAGGCTGACTGTTATTCCAGCTCCAGCCCAAGTATCCAGAAAAAAGTGGAATGCCGTTCACTAAGCTGCTGCCAATTTAAAACCACTTTTAGTATCAACACTGGTGGCAGAAGTTAATATGCTATGGTGTAGGTTAAATTAATAATAATAATAATGGATGTCATTTATATAGCGCATTTCGGGGCCCTCAAAGCGCTGTACAATTCCACTATTCATTCACTCTCACATTCATACACTGGTGTCAATTCCTCTGTAAACAACCCTCCTGAACACAGTGACAAATTAATAGCAGGCCGTTAGCGACCTGGTGCTAGGCCGCGTGTCCAGTGTGCCGGGCCCGTTGGACAACAGTAACAGTGTTAATGCTAATGTAACTGATACCACACTCAGTGCACACGTCCCTGCTGCACAGACTGGGTTTAGTTATTTGATGACTTTTAATGGGAAATAATTTACAACAAGATGCTTTTAGAAAGCTTCGCACACTTGGACATATAGCATCATGTCCCATCTCCCACACATTCATGCTTTCGTACACCTACAGCCACACCGAAAGACCCCACAACCTCGGCAGACATGCATCAGCTGCCCCCCGTGAAAGGGAGATTCCCAAAGTGCAGCTCTAAATTAAAACAGAAGAAATAAAGCAATGGCAAAGGAATGCTTCGCCATAACAGCGGGTGCTGACTCACTGTGGATGTTTCCCACAATCCAGTGAAGCATGAAGATAACAGAGGTGCTTTAAAATGACTGACAAACTAGAGCATGAAGGCACGGAGGTGAAACAGCCAAAACGCATTATGGATTGTCAAAAGATTTACAGTGTTTTCAAACTGTTAGCTATAGGTTTTTAGACTTTCATTTTTACCCCATCGGAGAAATGTATCTGTAGTGCCTGGTATTTAATGCTTCGGAGGCAGTGATGTCATGGCGTGGCATGAGAACAGTCTTAACTCAAACCTCTCTGTCTGCCAGGTCTCAGAGATAAGCTGAACACAGATCAGTGAGCCCTGCCTTCCCACACCCACGGCCAAAGTTCTTGATGCTCATTAAAGGAAGAAGCTGCTATTTTTTCAGCTGAGGCCTTACAGACAAGTTTTCTGTGAAACCTGCTTCTAGTATTAAACATGATGCCAGTGTGCAAAGAGATTGCTAGCATCCTAGTAAATACTATTATTAACTGTTAAACAATTATACCATGCCCAACTATCCTGGTTAACTAAAGTCTATCTGAATGTCTTAGGATGGATTTCCTGTTATATTGGATAAAGTTCAATTCATGGATCTTCTTTGTTGTTGTTGTATGGCCACCAGGCAATGATACTTTTAGCTGCAAAAACAAGATCCTGTAGAGGTTTATACCAAAAACAGCCCTTTCCCCCTAACTGCAGTACACTCTCCTAATGAGTTTATGGTCTCAGTCAAAAAATTCAGTTTTGTGATTTGTGGTCATTCTAAGAGTCAGAGAGTACGGTTATCAGGGTGTGGTCATTGGCTAACAGTTTCACTGGGAATTAAAACCCAGGCAACAGGATGCTGCTGCAGTTTAAAGGCCACTGGTAAAATTAAAAGCAACAGTTTTGTGAATGTTAGGCTTTAAAATTGGGAAAAGTTCCTGAAAAAAAGTTTACACCAGAGGATTCAATGTAACTGAATCAAACAGGTGAAGTTCAGTCCAAGCCACGACAGCAGAAGGAAAGGCCAAGAAGAATAAAAGCCTCAGAGTTTAGCTTCACGTTCCACCTCACACTATTTCAGGCGTCGAGTGCACGACACGCCACAGAACAGAAAATTAAATCTTATAAAAGACCAAAACACTGATCAAGAGACACGGTGACAGCAAGAACTTCAAACTCCTCTGCTGTTCGGTCTGCCAGTGACTTCAAGTACTAAGTCAGATCCATCCACAAGCTTCACAGAGATCGTTTCAAATTCTTGTGAAGGTTAAATACGTACGTATGGACTAACACGTCTGTAAACCAAGCTAGCCGTTTGATCGGTTCCCTTTACAGCCACATGGAGGTTTAAAAGCTGTACGAGTGGATAAATATCTGCCCCAACCCCTCAGACAGTATTTCTTTCTATGGTATGAACAACCTTTTTCTTCCAGTGCTACTGTGCAGTTCCACCTTTGCTTTTCTCAATAATTAAAAGTGGTCAGCTTTGAAACACTGCTCCTTCTGAATTCAATGCTAAAAACATTCATTCAGCAGACTCTGTTTTTCCTTTCCATGAAATATCTGCTCTACGTTTCTCTCCATCCCGTTGGCCGCTGCCTTTTCTATGCTGTCAGAGCTGTGGGCGTCAAGGACGGCGGACGTATGAATGTCTGGCTTTGTATGCCGACATGCGTGGGCTGGGATCACCTCTGGGCTTGCCGTTTAGGTGGAGAAGGAAAAAACACTGAGCTTGTCTTAGTATAGTGTATAAAAACCTATTTTTAGCACCAAATTCCAGACAACCTTTTATTGTTTTCAAACTGAAATGGGCTCTGTGTGCTCATCTGTATGGGCTGCGAATAAAGCGAGAAGTTGTTGCAACTGCGAGGTACACGCTGCAGCTGTCTGGCTAAAAGCTCTGCTTCAAGGTAAATTTTGCAGGAGTGGAGGTGTGGGGTGCTGGAAAAAGGTCTGCGAGGGCTAATAACCAATTTGCTCCCAACTGTCAGCGTAATATATTCACGTGGTTGTATCTGCTGCAGCCAAACAGGCCTCCTTTAAGTAAGGGGCACTCCCACGCGCCTCGCCAGATAAAACACGTCAGCGGGGACAAAGAGCACCTTTTAGAAAACAAAAACTCCAAGTAGTGGAAATCTAGAGTGAAACAGAGGCAGTGTGCTGTTTGCTTTGGATGGAGTTTCACTGTTAAACTCCGCGTCTGCCGCTGGAGGCGACGGGTGGTGTAGGTGGAGGTGCACAAACACAAGCAGGCGAACACAGAAAGAGCTAAACGTGTGTTTTTCTCCTCTCTCTGCCACAAAAGAGCGCTTTCTTCACTTAAGCCTTTAGCTTTTTTTAAGCTCTCATTAAAGGTCCAGCTGCTGCTGCCAGTCCGCCGTTCTCGAGGCAATCGCTGAGCGGTCGGGTTGGACCGAGTGCAGTCAAGCACACGTTTGGCCCCATAAGACCCCAAACTCTCACAGCTGGACTTTCCCTTGTACGGGCTTGAGTGTGGGCTGCTTCGGTGTCTAGTTTGGGTTAATGTGTGACGCCTCTGTAAGGCGATCGTCTCTGTGGAGGTGCGAGGCATGAATCTTGAATATTGCATGACCTTCTCCTTTTTTATTTTCTTTGACTTGTCTTTTTTCAGCTACCGTAGCCATAATAACCATCAATACCCTGATGTATTCTTTTAATTACACCATGCGGATCACCGTTGTTGCTTCTGGAAACAAAACACATGACCTCCGTGGGTTTTTTTTCTTTTTTCCTGGGAAAGACCTACCTGACTCTGATTTAGGATGTAAATATTTTTAGGAGTTGGATATAGCGGAGGACTGCAGATGGTCTGAGAATGGAATAATAGCAGGAACGCTCACGTCTCTTCTGACCTTCTGATTTGGTCCCACAGGGGTCACTTCTGCTTCTCCTCCAGTTTAGGAGGAAGCACTTTTTCTTAACATGTTAAGACAAGAGGTCCTATAGTGTTTTTCTAATTCAAAGGTCCAAGCTTTCATTGCCAGTACAAAGCACAGTCTGTGGAGCACCGTGTAAATGTCAGAACAAGCTGTTATTGTACCAGAATCGAGCAGTTGGGAGCTGAGGCGAATGCTTTCCCCGGAGGAGCAGCCTCAGAGAGAAAGTTCAAATCGGGCTGCACCCAAACGGACGAGCAGATAATAAAGACTACTTAGTTTCCAACAGAAGTGAGGCTTAGGTGGTTTTCCCACGGGAGGGATGTTGCGCACCGCGGCAGGGATGCGTGCGATTCCTGCAAACACATGGTAGCCATTAGGCAGCAAGTGAGGCGCACATAAATCGAGGAATTGTTTTTATTTACAGCTGCGCTCGAGTACGTTGACCCTGTGCGGGTGATTAACGCTGGACTCGGTTCAGGTGTAGGATCAAGGTTAGCTTTTGGCGGATGGACACTGAATTGATGGACTCTTCCTCTCTCGCTTCCTGTCTGTCTGCCCTTTCCTCCCCGCCTGGCCTCCCCTGCTCACACTGTGGGAAAGGCACGTTTTACAGCGCAGCCACCGAGCACAACAAAATGAAACAGCACTTGTTAAGATATTTTACTGAACATAAAAGTGGTGTCGGTGGAGTTTAGCTAGGCGGCGGTTTTTGGCTTCACTAGATTATGGGGATCTTTGCAGAATGCAGAGGGACATGCATGTGTTTATATGTGGGACTGAGCGTGAATACGTGTGGATGCACAGTAGCGTCTGTGGTGCGTAAACCCCTGCGGTTCCTAAATCATTCTACCTCACATCCCCATAAACATCCTGCTGCAACTCCCTCGACGATTTGATTATGAGCGCGACCTCTTCAAACAAAGCCCACACAGGAGGCCGGCTTCATCTTGTAGGGCACACTTAAAGAGCCCCCCGTCGTTCGCGTGCTGCGCCATCATTGGTCGCTTAGGTAGCGTACAAAGGATCGTAAAGTAAAACTCCCGTAGACGCGTAAAAGTCGAGAACACAAAAGTTCCTTTGTAGAATATGCCTGATTATTGCTTCTGTAGCGCTATGTGGCACTTTGGAGCAAAGTGATAGCTTAAACCCTGCCTCAGTTTTCCATCTCCTGCTTTCTTTTAAGCTGGGACAATAAGAGAGTGCGACGCACTGCCATCGAGGGAGGAAATAAATAAAACCAATGAACACAGAGTTCAGCTAACTGAACTTCTCTGACTGAGCCAATGGGAAGCATCCTCACCCTCGTGAAGGATAATACTATCCTATCTTCACAAGGCCTGTGTTAATGCAGACTTCTTAGACTAACATCCGTGATGATAACGGCCGGGGTAATGACTATAATGACAGAGAAATTGTTTCCCCCTGCGCCCCACCCGGCATCACTGGAACACCAGCTAAAAACACAGCAGAATAGATATCACAGCCAGCTCGGGCTGTTTATTTCCACACAGACATCACGTTTAAAAAAAACAAACGGAGGCGTGCCCGTGTTTCTGTACAAGCGATCAGGTTTTACATGTTTTTAAAGTCCAAACATGAATCTGCACTGCAGTAGAGTCCGTTATAAAGCTGCTGTAGTCAGTATTTGTATGTTAAGAAAACTGCGTGTAATGTGGAAGGCGTGGGCTGCAGTGACAAACTCACAGTAAACTCATACATATGCAATAATACTAAGTGCAATAATCCTTCTGTCATCGTTGTATTTTTACTCAGTTGTATATAGTATTTGTATTTGTATTCTATTTTTATCTTATTGTATATTTATTTTATTTTATTCTATTCTGTACAGCTGTGTACTGTATTTATTCTTATTGTATTCTAATTTTTGCCTCATAACTTTTGCACTGTCCACTTCCTGCTGTGACAAAACAAATTTCCCACGTGTGGGACTAATAAAGGTTATCTTATCTTATCTTATCTTATCTTATCTTAAGCTGTCTCTGGAGATTAAACAGACTTATCAACAGTTTTTGGTATTCAGTGTTGTTGTTCTGGGCTGCAGCTTTGTTCACTCTCATCGGACTTTTCTCAGCCATCATTAAATAAAGTTGTGCTCATCAAATGCTATCTCAGTGCAGACCTTTATCCAGCCAGTCTGCTTATCTTCTATCTGAAGCAAGTAAGGAAATATACATCTGCTGCATCTGTTAGAAGATGACAGTGGTGGCTCGAGGTGCTTCATATTATAAGGTAAAGATGCAACCACATTAGAGAGAAACTGCCCCAATAATCAGACAAAAGCTTGCATGTCATTACTTATAAGGAGAGTAAAAATTGGCAGCCTGAGCCTAAGGCAGACCTTCCCAAAGTGTGTGTGTGTGTGGGGGGGGGGGCGCAGAGCTATTGTGGTTATTTATTGCAGTTTACTTGTATTTACTTAATTGTTTACTAAATGTTTGAGGTGTGAAATAAACCGCAACGGAGCAAAATATGGGCGCGTGTGGTTGGAGGGTGTGTTTGTGGGGGGCGCGAACATTTTTCTTGTAAAACAAGGGGGGCCAGCAAAAAAAGTTTGGGAACCACTGGCCTAAGGGAAGGTTGAGGGTCACCCAATTCAGACTTAACTATGAGCTTTATCAGGAAAGTATCTCCCAAATCCAAACTGAATTCTTACTCTTTACTGGGAATGGATGTTGTAATACCATTCCCAACTTGTTCAGCCAAACTACTTACTTTGACTGCACCCTGCTGTCCCTGGAGGTCGCCACAAATCTAATGCCGCCACAGCGGATGAATCTGCCTGTTTGATCTGGCACTTCTACCCTGCCCTTCCTGAGAAAACCCTCCCATTTTTTTCCGGGCTTGGGACTGGCACAACGAGGGCACTAGCTTTGGCCTCCTAAGGCTGTGTTTGTGTCTCCTCCTCAACTCAAGCCAATTAAATCTTAATGATGAAAAAGACTAAAACTACGGAGCCCCGCAAGGGACATGGGAGAAAAAAATTACGATGAACTTTTGCGAGATCTCGCAAAAGTCCGTCTTAATGTTTTTTCCTCCCATGTCCCTTGCGGGGCTCCGTATAAAACTAACGCTGACACTACGAAAAACTAAAATTAAACATTTTCAAACAGCTAAACTGAAACGAGCAAACTCACGAGAAATGATTAAAGATTAAACTACAACTCTGGGAGCAGCTGACCGTACGAGTAAATCAACTTGTGTAGAAAAGAAACATTAATTTGGAGCAGTCTGAAACCTTAGCAGTGCTTTGTATAACAATCTACCCCATAAACATCCAACATGGCTGAAAATAAGGAAAAAAGCTTTGATGGAGCAGAGTTGACATGATCGCGCTGTGTCCGGGTACTTGAGTTTCAGGCAATAGTACAAAGACATGCTCTTAGTGGGGTTAGCTGCTGATTCAATGGAGTGGCGCCCACACCCTCCCTGGGATAAGCCCCGCCCCCCTGAGTTGGATGGATGGGTTCCATTAAATGCTCGATTAGCCATCATAGCGAAACATCAGGTGGATGACAGCGATTGATTGCACGTCTTTTGAAAATCAGAACTTTTTGGGGGGGAAACAATGTTTGACTGAGATTTTTATTTCAAGCAGAATCCTTTCATGTATCTTTAAAATACCTTGAACGGGTTTTGTGTTGAGTCTTTTCTTTGAAAAGTAGCAAATGGCCAATAACTCCTGATTTTTGTGAATACTGGTAGGAGGGTTGGCAGGGTGTGCTTTATTTTATTGCTGTGTTAGCAGAAACTCAGCAGGATTAAAGAAATGAAACAACATTCATCATCCTTACGATGCTTTCATTCTTTGATCACGATCCTGAAATCCTGGGAGGATGTGAGCCATCGTTAACATGACAGCACTGAAATTTCAACATTATCGAACTTTTGTTGCAGTAAGTGAGGGACGGCCACAACAAGCAGGAATGGATATTCACATGAACTTTATTTGGACTGTGAACACACCGCTGCCTGTTTTCCTCTAAATTGAGCTTTTGACATTGTGGCTCTGGGTGACAGCGTTCCTAATGATGGAAGCCGGGAGCTCCCGCTCGATCCAAACAGGCTCATGTTCGTTTCTATCCTTCGTGTCTCTGCTCGAGGTGAACTTCAGAGATTGGAGACTTTTTGTTGGAGGTTAGATAAGTTTCAGAAACAGTGGCTCCTGCTGTTTGTGTAAAGTCTGGACAACATGAAGAACACTTTGTGTGTGAGTTTGCTTAGTACTACTGTATGTTTGCTGTACACACAAAGCAGTGTGACATATTAATCCAGTCTGTATTGTGAGTACAAACGGCCTGGGGGGGGTATAAACCCTTCAAAGAAACAACCTCAGTCAGTGAGTCCAGAGTTTCATAGAAATGCACTCCAGAGCCGCCTCCCCCGAGGCTCCTTTTGGTGCAGCAGAGCATACCACACTAGAAGAGGCATTTAAAGGTTCCTCCAAAGTGCGAAATAACAACTGGGGGTCTCCCATAATAGTTAAGGCAAACAAAATCCTCTGACCTGCACAAATGTGAAATGCAGGCCAAGCCACCAAGAATGTCAACATGGCAGCTGCAAAGCATCAGAAACATGCACCGGTCAAAACCACACACACACAAAGTCTCGATAAAGACTTGAGGGAAGCGGTGGGAGTTGATAAAAACTGAAACGGGCACAATGGGAGCGACAGAAAAGCACTGAATGCACTTTTCTCTAAACACACACCAGCTTGTATACTAGCTGTTTATAGGAACAATGCCTTCATCCACACATATTGTGTGTTTCTACCACAGTGAGGCTTGTTGTTCGTTTTGTTGTGTATGGCCTAATCTTGCCTATTTATAATGGCAGTGATGCAGTGGTCCCCCCTCCCCACAGGAATGTTAATCTCCCCAAAGAGCTTTGGTCAAGAGTCCAACGGCCCATGCAGCGAACGCCGCACAGCTCCACAGTCTATCCAAGAACATCCCTGTGCAAACTTCTTCTGTAAGAAAGATGCAATTAATCTAAAACCACAGGAAAGGAAAAGACGCGTCGTCCAGTCACATTTTTCAAAGGCAGCCTCACAGTGCAACCACACAAACCAATGAAAGCGCCAGAGATTCCTGTGAAACGAAGCAAAATGTGAGGAAGGAAAGAAGAAGAGGCTCATCAGCAACTTTCAGCGTGTCAGCGCACAGAACGGCTGCCACAGCAGCAGATGGCGGAGAGCGTCCTGGCTCTAGGTCTATATGAACGATAGAAACAGTGTTAGGGTCAGAGAAAGGTCAAGCTTCGTGACCCCGGAGGGAAAAAAGTAGCATCAAGATGCTATCTCTATCAGTATGGCTCCACAATAACAGATATGGAAATATTCTCTTTGGATTGACATGTGTGGAGACGCTCGACGTTCTTACAGCCCCGTCCACTAGTTCCTGCTCAGTCAGCTCGGCTTGATTTGACTTGGTTTTTGGGTTTTCTGTTACATGTTTAGAAAAAGGAAAAGTACGAGTTGTCATCGAGCAGAAACGGGAGCTGGAAGCATGTAAATATAATAATAACCACTGCAGCCAAACAGAGAGCCTGACGAGCCCAGCTGTAAGTAAGCTGTTAAGACTCGACTGTACGGCGTGTTCGTGTTTTCCTCCGAAACAATAAGCAGCCTTTCAACGCCTCTCTCTGTCTCTGCTAGCAAAGTTGACCCAGACAACAAAGTAAAGCTAGTTTTCGGCTACGAGCCCGACACAAAGTCAGAGGTCCTTTACTACGGTTCGGAGCCGCGGACCTGTTTTATATACGCGCCGAATAGTTTTCTACACAAGATCGCTGCAAAAAGTGCAGCCTTACCTAATGTCCACCTACTGTTACTCATTTATATCAAGATTTAAACATCTAGCTGGTGTTGGTGTGGAGAGTAACCTTCAGTAATAGTAATAAATCACACAGCAATAGGACATTCATGTGGTTGTAAAAAGCATGGTACTATATTAAGTAATCCAAAGTACTCAGAATAGTTACTCTCATTGAGTAATGTAAGGTCAGCTAGTGCACATTTTGAAGATAGAAATGACTGAAGCTTTCAGGTAAATTAAGACCAATTAAGCCAAGTGGCTTAATAGTGGATTGCATTCATACAGCGCTTTACAATTCACACACTGGGCAGCTACAGTCGTAGCCACAGCTGCCCTGACAGAAGCGAGGCTGACATATTGCGCCATCGGCCCCTCTGGCCATCACCAGTAGGCGGTAGGTAAAGTGTCTTGCCCAAGGACACAATGACCAGGACGGAGAGCCCGGGGATCGAACCGGCGACCTTACAGATGCACTTCCCAACCCCCTGAGCCACGGCTTAAACCTGGTTTCTTTTTTAAAGGCTACCAGGAGCAATCGCTGTGGTAATAAAAAAGACTTTGATTCCTACAATACTCAACCGTGACCTGTTACTTCATTTCCAGTTGTGAATTTTATTTATTTTCTCATTTGATGTTTCTGAAAATCTTTTTCTCTAAAAGTTTAAAGCTTTTCAGTGCATACCACACACACACACACACACACACACACACACACACACACACACACACACACACACACACACACACACACACACACACACACACACACCTTCACCTAGACTAAATCAAAGATTTTTGGCCAGTCTACTTAACAAAATGTTATTATTTGATCGCTAACTCCATACAAATCAAGTCTCAGCCAGCTGTAGCTGCAGCCTCTGTGTTAGGCCTAACCTCTGTTAGAACTGGACCTCTTCACCATGTGTGTGCTGTTGGGGCCTTTCTACGTCAGCACACGTACGGGTGATGGAGCCTGGCTTGTTTTTGGAGTCATCGTCTAGTAGTCATTAGAGAAACCGCAGTTTTTGGCACTTCTGAGCCGACTTAACATTTCAGCCCCAGAGATTTCTCCTTTGTTAGCATATTCTTGTTAGCATTTAGCTCAGAGCACTAAAAGAGCACATATTCTGTATATTCTTAGATGTATAAGATAAAATAACCAGCACATTAATTATGGCGATGAAAATAAATGCAGTAAGAGGTTTCTGTGTTACTGTCTCGTTTAGTTTTCTCTGTGAAGGGTAGAGTCCACTCCACAGCAAACACTCCACAGTGAGCTTAAGTGTTAAAAATGTGCAGTAGATAAGCTGGCAACACCTGTCTCCAGTTGACTCGTGGACTTGTTGCACTTTTAAATTCCAACTGGTACTAATTTCATCATCTTAGTACTTGCAATTCGGAAATTGCTACCAATTAATCTTGGGAAAGTTTGGCTTCAGAAAAGGAGGCAAGTTAAGGGTTTTGTCTGAAAATAACAGGGCGTCACCACGTCCGTGTCTGCTGTCCAGAAAAATCCCTTTCTTTAAGATTCACTGTAAACAAAGGGAGGGATGTATTTTGCACGTTCCAACATGATGAACGTCTTTTTCACAGCGCTCCCCGTCATTTAGTTCGAGTTCAGATTCTTCTTATATCTGGCTTGTGTCACACACCACGTGGTTTGTGAGGCCGCTCATTCATTCTCACTCTTATCACCTCGACTGCAGGCTGGCCTGCATCTCACACCAGCAACAGGTCATTTGAAAGGTACAGTAGCAATGTTACAGCCTGCAGCAGCAGTTAATGAGCCATGAGCCTGTGGAATAAAGTACAGTGGCTCTACCATTGCTAAACACAGGCCACTACTTCCCAATCTGATAAATATGTTCCAGCGTTTCTTTGGAAGGAATTTAGTTTGGTATGGATCTGCGTAGGTCAGGGGTCACTGCGCTGGAAATCCAGTTCACAAAGCTAGAACTGGGCAATGGCCAATTTTACAAGCCCAGCAGATGCTTTGCTAACTGTCACTCTGACTTATGAGGATGCTGAGCTGCTTGGTAGAAAACATCAAAAAGGGCAAGCATGGCAGTCATGCATCAGCTTGTACCACACCTGGCTTCCTAACACTGTTGGGTGTATTTCAATGATATATCTGAGTCATGGCCTAGCAGAGTTTATCTTTAATTTGCCAACTATCCGTTTATCATCATGCATACAGCTGCAGGTACAGCTGCATGTTCCTGTTATGGTCTATGCTCCTCAGCATGCCTGGCTCTGCTCTCAGTGGGGAGTCGGCAACAGCGCAGCTGGGAGAGCTGATCTCATTTGTGGGTTGATGGGAGGGCTGCTGAGCTGGGCATTCTTCTGTGGCAGCAGTGGAGGAGATGCACAGCTTTCAGTGAGTGAAAGAAATAAACCAACAGACCAAGAGAACTCCAGGGAAAGAAAACAGCCTCCTACAACCAGTCTCACAAAAGTTGCTCATCAGGACACAGAAACTGTTCGAGGCTCTCTGAACATGAATAACCAAACGCGAAAAACAAACCCAGTGTCATGAACCGAAAGGTTTGCGAGGAAAGTGGAGCCAAAAACGCAGACAAACACGGGCGAGGAATGCTTTACAGCGATATTTATTTGGAACAGTGACCTAAAGTGACGAGGGAGGCCCAATAAGGCTAGTTGCAGGAATGGGGAAGAGGTCGGAGAGCCGGGGGAATTTTCTGTAACAGAGGGAGAGGGAGCTATAGTCTGAAGAGAAAACTGGAGCTTGATAACTAGAAACTGGAGAATTGTTTGCCTTACTGTGTCAGTCCGGGTTAGTATCACTGAGGGGGGGGGGGGGAGAGAGGTCCGTGGAAAGTGTCTGGAGGGTCTCAAGCTCAAGCGTGGAGTTCGGAGGGCAGGCGGGTGAGCAGGCAGGGAGACAGAGACTGTCCAAGTAAGGTGAAGCCAGGGTTAGAACTCCACGGAATGAAGGGAAGACAGAAATTACTCCAAGAGATAAATCACACGAGGAAAACCACGAAGGGCAAACGTCATTTACCACCGAGAAGAGTAGAACAAACTGGCGAGGAGAAGCAGTCGAGTCAGCTTAAGTAGGTCTCCCGCTGATTGCTCGCAGAAGAGGCTCAGGTGAAGCACTGCAGTCTCCGCCCCAAAGGGATGGCTCAGCAGCCACAGAAGGAAAACCCCTCCGGGTACTCCCACGGACCATGACAGCCAGTGTGTCCTTTCCCCCCTCTTTCGTCTGAATCACAGAGTGTGGACAATTAGAGTTCAGCAAATGTTTCCAAATACATTTGAAAGCACGGTACAAATAAAAACGACTGTTTTTAAACCGACTTTGGACACCGTGTCACTCACAGGAGAGCTGCTGAGATCACAGCCGTCTATATTTAACTGTTGGGCATGTTGGCCCACTTTGGATACGTATAATAGCAGGAAGAGAACTGAAGCAGGAAATGAAGAGCAGCGTAAATCATGGCATGAATAAAAGCTCTCTCTTGGCTCAGAGAGCACAAGAATATCCACAATGCTTCGACTACTTGCTGTCTGTGTGCGTTTGATTGGAGTCGCTCGATGTCATCTGCTTCTCAGACTGAAATCTGACATCAGCCTACGATATAAAATCCTTACTTTGAGTTAATCGATTTTCTATTCCAGGCTGGCTTAAAAGATGAGACTAAAAGTTTTACAGTTACAGCGTGTAAAACAAAGTAAAATAAGTAACTGGGACAATATCAGAAATAAATAAGCATGTTTCATGCCTCAGAGCCTTGACTTTAGCTCAGTGTGATTTATTTTAACGTGAGCACATATTAAAATAAATATACTTTGAAATGTGTCCAAACTGACACATTTCAAAGTATATTTTTGGGCGGTTTTAATAGTTCAGAGACAGGTTGTTGTTCTAACTCATCCATCTAGATAAGTTATGGCCATCTTTTCTATACAGTTTATCCACAGTTATATTTACACTGTGATTTTGGCGCAGGGCCTGAGAGCAGAGGAGTCTACTTCGTATTCTGACGATTTAGGTTATAACGTTTATTAAGTAAAGTTTAAAAATAACTTTACTCTGTGCGTGTGACTGTCTGTCTATGAAAAGCGTTTAATAAATCAACTTTACTACTTACTAAAAAGATAACAACACACTGAAAAGCGTCACGCACGTCGACATGAGTACACTTGGGAAGCAGAGTAGAAAGCGAAGTGCACTTCCAGTAAACTGAGTATCAAAGCGAAACAGACAAACGGGGGAGGGTAGGGGGCATGCAGGGAGGGAGGGAGCTGGCATGGGGCTCACTGAGCTCAGCAAACTTGCTTCTTGTTCCTTCGCTCTTCAGCGGAAGTCTGCCTCCAGCACGCTCGCAGTTTAGCGTCTGAAATGCACTTGACTGGACTCTGCGGGTCTTCATCATCCTGTGAAGTCATGGCTCTGCGTCTGCATTTACCGACTGTGCGTCACTGAACGGATCCAGCGGGCTTTTTCTTGGAGAGACTTTGGACCTAAATGACTTTCATTTGTCTTTGACTTACATTGGATTTAATGATGGAGCATTTATTTTACCTGCTTACCTTCTTACTAGCCCGTGTGTGTTCGGGTCTGGGATACGCGGAGTCTACAGTTCCAGCGGGTCAGAGAGCGGCGAGCAGGCACAGGTAAGGTCCACCGCGCGCAGAGATCACCAACCTGTGACTCGTTCAGTTTAAAACGTTTGTTTACCTAAAAATAGTTTCAAATTAAACTCTTTGGTTAAAAAAGTTTGCTTTGTTATTTTTTCTTCTCCAAAGAAAGGTTCGAGACCTGTGAATTTCCCCACTGGTCCGTTCATGGATGAACTCATGGATGCAACAATCTATTAGTCAACAACTGTTTAAAGTTTGCTTGTATCTGTTTAAACCATTCAAGCATCAGATGAATGGGCCGTTTATAAGCAGCTCACACGTGGTCTGAATTCTCATTTTCACATGAAATGTGTTATTGGTGATAAAGTCTCTTACGCAGCAGAGAATCGGGAATAAAGCGTGAGTAAGTGAGTGAGTGGGTGGGTGGAGTGTGATGATTCAGGGGCCCCGGAGCTGGACAGAGCTTATAGGAATTACAGACATTTACTGTTCCAGATCCCCAAGTGAAAAATTTTCAGGAGGCCCTGAATCTCTCACAGGCTTCAAGTGTCAGAGGAGGATTTATCATTCTGCTTTGGAGCTTGTTAAGTAGAGGTGAAAGGGCTCACATTGTTCAGGAGCTGTCTGCCATAAAGGATGTGATACAACCAGGGCTGCTAGGGAATGATGTGTATTCCCAGACTGGTTGGCAAATGGTTCCTGGAGGTTGCTGGCTCTGGCTGTCTGAGTTTACAAAGAAAGTGCTGCACAAAAATCTCCTAGGAGTTGCTTTGGTTGCCAGCAGGTTGCCACAGTTGCTGCTAATTTTTATGTTTGTCTGCAAACACTGGCTAACTACTAATGAGCTGAGTAAAAGCTGACAAAGAGCCATGAAGAAGGCTCCTTCAGAGTAAAAGTTGTGGCTCAGCATTGCAGCTAGCATGTTTCAGAAGATGCAACTTACTATGTTATCTTTAGCCAGAAGTCACCATATTAATGTGAGAGGGTGGAATGCTAGGCTATCAGCAATGGCTAGCAAGCTTGGTTAGAGGTGCATTTCTGAACAGTACTAGTGCAATACCGTGTTTCTCAGTGTTTGTCTTAAGTTACAAATACTAGCATTTCTATTACTAGAACACAAAGATGATTGTCTTAAAGGGCACCATCACCTGGAACAAGGTGCTGTATAGTAGGTGGCTGTTGGCTACAGTGTAAAACGTCAGTCAATTCAAGCAGCCCTAGCTAGCTTCTTTAGCTTGGATTAACTTTCAAATGGCCGTGAAACTTTTATAAAAGGGAAACTCTCCATTAGGGCTGCCACGAATAGTCGACTAGTCACGATTACGTCGACTATCAAAATCGTCGACGACTGATTTAATAGTCGACGCGTCGTTTGAAGCTTTGTAAGATCCCAAAAGACGCAGGAATAATAGCAGGATTTAAGAGTGTAATAACGGACTGAAACAGAAGATGGCAGCACTGCATGTACAAGGATGCCAAACCCCGAAGAAGAAGGAGCAGTGTCCGGTATCGTAGCTGTCTCCAAAGTTAGCGGCTGCATCCTTCGGAGGCCGCATTTGTAGACCAATTACGTTACAGCGACACGGCGAAGCCTGTCCAAATTCGAAGACTCCACCATGCCGAAAAATGCATTCTTCATTTCCCCAGATATGAAGGATGGGTCGGGCCCAACCTATCCCAGAATTCATAGCGCAGCCCAGCTCAGTTTCCAACAATGGCGGCAGCTAGTTAGTTTTAATATTACTCTTATTATTCTTTCTGGGTCACAAAATACACGTTTAACATATTTTCAGGCGAGAATGTAGCTGTGCAAACCTCAAATATCTGCTCAGTTTATCAAGACACCGCATATTTTCAAAAGGGCTCCGACGTTTTCGGAGACGTCTGTTACCCGTCTGTTCTATCCTGTAAACATGCTTTGTAATTCCGTTAGTTTTTTTTTAACCTTTCATGTTGGCTTCATTTTTCAGAACTGCTGGTTCAGCTGGATTTGCACCATTCCCGTTTTGATCCTAAGACAGCTGCTTAGTAGTCACTGATGGCGTCCCAGCTCAGACCCGGCCAATGATATTGTTAGTGGGCGTATAATTTTTATTATCCTGTATCCACCCCGTAGGTTGTTATTAGCATGTAATTGATCGCCTCCTTCAGGGGCCCGTGTGTGGACGACCCCCTCAGACAATGCGAGTGACTTGTACGGCTGTAAATGGATGAATAAAGAACTGATCTGATGATGTAGGTAGTCGCACATGTGTGTGAATAAAAAGGTTCACTGCACTCACATGTGGTGTGGGTCTGCCTCGAGGCCTGCATGTGTTTGTAGTTAGTGTGTATGTGTCGGCAGGATAGGCCAAGCTTCTGGGAGCTGAGCTCCTGCGACAGAGGTTTCTATCAGGTTTCTGTGCTGCTGATGCTGTCTGTGACCAAAAGCAGCTGTTCACGTGTGCATTCAAGTTGAGCTGTAACCACAGACAGGAGGACACAAGATGGAGATGGAGAACGAGTTGATTGGTCGAGTGGAAGCAAGAGATAGGAAGCTAAAAGAAAAAAAATCAGACGGAGACAAGTAGGCATAAAACGTTCTCTGTCTCTGCAGGAGTAGAAAAAGTGGTATAAAAGGCTATCTGGAGTGAGACCAAGCAAGCGGGCATGGCAAAAGAGAGTGAAAGAGTGACAACAAGGCAGGGAGGGGAGACAAGACAAGAAAAAAGACAGACTGACAGGGGCAGAGGGGGGGCTTTGCTTCTTAAAAGGCTTCCTTTTGCTGCAACCAGCAGGCTATGAAGGAGTCACCATGGTTGGCCTGTGATGGACACACACATACGCACACACAAAGTGACGTATCAGGAAGAAGAATGTATTGGCCCATGACGGTGCAGTTTGCCCCTCTGACATCTGTTTGAACTCAAGTGATCTGTTTTGACAGATGTGTGAAGTATTCCAAAAGCGGCAAAGGCTTTGGTATGAACTGGAGACATCCAGCAGAGGTTTGATTGCGGGATCAGGAGGACCCAGAGCTTTCTGACACATCTCCTGCCAAAATCTCCAAGCTGCAGATATTGACTGAGGAAGAGCGGAGGAGATGTTGGAGATGGATGCAGGTGGACTGCAGACCTGTTTTGGCTCGTTGGTAGTTTGATGGACGAGGCATTAGATCACCACTGGAGGGTAGCAAGGAGCAGAACATGCTTACTGTCACCGTCTGTTAGTTATCACACTTAGGTTCCCTTATACATGGGTCACAAAGGGAGACAAATGCACTGTACACTTATTCAGACACTGGAGTAATCTGGAGCAAAATGAAATGAATGTGTAACTTTGTTGTACCTCCCTGTGCAGCAAATGGCTTTGGAATAAGTCAGTCGCCTCTCTCCGTACTCAAAAGTCTAAACTTTTTATTTTGGTGTCCTCAAACATGACACTGAGAACAAAAGTCTTGAATGCGGAGCCCTGATGGTTTTTGGTACTTACTCCTGTGGCTGAACTGAAACGTCAGTCGTAAACACCGAGATTTGCTGTCAGTCCTTCATAACTGAATGACAAAGGCTTCTTTGTTCTGGGCCTAAGGTTTAAGGATCCACTGAAAAATGAATCAAATGTGAAATTTCCAAAAGCTTCTTGACCAAAAGTTACCGGCAGAACCACAAGACTCTGTTTCACTTTCTAACCTTCTCATTGTGGTTTTCTGTTTAGAACGCTCTTCTTCTGTTTAAGGAATTATTAAGGAAACAGGAGCAGATTCGGATTGTTCAGCAATGTGGGAGCTGCTGTCCACAACTTAGCTTGTCTTAATTGCGTCTGAGCAAGCATCCGTTCATTAAGCATCGCAGAAGTTTAAAGGCAGCGTTCGGTGGTTCTAGTCCTCTTTATTTAACATCAATGCATGCAAAACCTAACTGACCACATCTGCATAAATCTACAGGGAACTAATCCTTAGATTCAACTAAGCATTAGCCCAAAATATCATGTTCACAACTGTTGTTCACCCACATGTGATCCAACACTTTGTGCTCTTCGTTTATAAATTATAAACACCTCATAAAGTGCTCCCTCAGCCGATCTTAATGCACGGTGAGACTAAACAATGAGGGGGTTGAATTTCTCACACACTCAAGTGCTTAAGTTTGGCTGTGTGGATGGTAATGCCTGCCAGCTGATACAGGCTGAATGATCTCAGCATTCATGGTAGCTTTTTTTTCTTTTAGGACCACCGTGGAGTTCAAATTTGTGGTTTTGAGTGAAATGTCTCAACAACTTTTGGATGACTTGCGATGAAATTCCAAGCAGAAATTGATGTCGCTCTCAGGGTAAAAAGTAAACAGTGTTGTTAAAGAGATGTTTGCATATGAATGTGCAGAATCAGGGGGCATGGGTGCAGGAAGCTTTCACGTTTCTGTCGTAGTCCAAGAATTGTCGACCTGTAACATTTGAGTGAGTTTGTCTGTATGCGGGCAAACGGTCTGTGTGGCTGAAATCCAATCTCAAAATCACCAACTGTAGGCCTACTCAGATATTATTGCTTTGTATCACTTTATCAAAGCTGATAAGCATCCATAGTGTGAATGGACAATGATCTGTACACAGACTAAGAACCGGGCTGATGTGTTGGTTATCTTTATTTAAACCTGGTGGCTGACACCCACAACACAAGACAACACTGACTGTTGTCAGATACTGAACCCCAAATTGCTCTGAAGTGTTGTGAATGTGCATAAATCTCGGTGGTTACGTGAATGTAACATGTTGTTTGAATGCTCAAGTAGATTTTTAGGCCGTTTACCAATATGAAGCACTTTGGGGCAACCGTTGACAGTTTAAATTGAAGACTGTGTTAAATATCATCTCATGTAAGCAGCAGCTAAGAAGCTCCAATGAGCTTTCTAGTTTTAGCATGTTACTATGGTAACATCTGCTAATTTGCACTAAGCATGGCTATTACTTTAACTCTTGTTGCAACAGAATTGAAGAACATAATTATTTGATTTGTGTGACTGGCACAGAAGTGATTAGCATGTCCTCTATTTGTCTTTTTGGCACGTGTTTGATCAGCTCCAGCTCATCTCTGTCAGTGTAATATTTCCCTAACAATCACCCATCTATATGACACATCTACCCACAAAATTACTCAGAAGTGAGGAGCGTAAACTTCATTGTAAATTTAATAGGACTGCACAGTTAGAACATGTTTAATGCTGCACTATGCAGCCGGTGGATCAGGCTGTTTGTCTCCTATTGAACCAAAACTTGGAACGCGCTCAAATTCACTTTATCCGTATTTTCTGCTTCCTGTTAATTAGGTCAGTATAAAAAACATCTCCTTAAATATGCTAATGCCATGTGGGAACAGGGATGCTCTCCAGGCACAGCCTTTGTAACCTAATTACCATAGTTTCAGCGCGCATCACATATGAGGAAGCCGTCCTTTGTTTACATAAACCTACAGAAAGTTATAAAGACTGGGATTTCTTCCCATCACATCCCCCCACACAGCTCAACAGCTGAGACTATGAGCCTCGACTCGGGTCACGGATGCCATGACAGGACATTTGTACTACAAACAGCTTGGAGAGCTTTACCTTGCTATTCTGGGCAACTGTGATTTTAAGGCTTTGAGCACTTATGCTCTAAATGCGCACGCTTCCATAAATGGCTAAAATTCAAGTGGGTCACCAAAAATCCCCCGCAGACCTCCGAATGCTGATGTGTCTTAGCAATAATATTAAAGCAAATGGCAGAATCCTAGACATTCTCAGTATATCTTGGTGACCGTCAGGCTAAACAATCAGAGAGAAGTTTACATAGTCACGCACGTCCTGGTGTGCGTGCCAGTAAAACGTGTGCAGAGCCTGGAAATATGCGTGCGCCTGCCTTTTCTGTACGTTAGCCTCTCCAAATGGGATCGCTCAAGCATGAGTGAGTGCACTCGAGTCATCCGTGGCGATCCGTGTGCCTTTCACTGTGTGTACAAGGACTTCATAGGGACGCTCGACCTCCGGTTCACAGTTCAAATGCTAGCCTACCCCTTTCAACCCACTCATTCAGGTTGCTGTCGAGGCCTCTCCTTGAAGATAAGTGAAAGATTCCTCAACAATAGACGCCGCCAAAGGATTTCTTTGTTTAAGCATTAAACCTCAGCCCACTCCTTTCTTTCTTTCACTCCCTCTTCCGCCCACTCATTCGATGCGAATATTCTACTTTACCCGCACGTTCTCTGTGCAGGTCCCATGCAGTGATGCTGCTGAATATAATGAACCTGGAATGCGTGGGTAGAGATGTCAGATCACAACTTCCTGCTTGGCTGTGAAGTTTCTGTCTGCTGTTTTACAGGGAGCTGAAATTTATTGGGCATTAAAGCAAGGTTCAGGCAGGTGTAAGACTTTCACTCACGCTGAGTTATAGCTCTGTATATAAAGACAAGACGCATACGTTCAAAGATTCCCTGCTCTGTGTCTGCCAGAGAGCTAATGAAGGCATAGTTTGCATGTTTGTGACTGTGGGAGACTGACGACGTGGATGTGAGGATGTGAAGCCAGCATTCAAGGCCAATCGTTTGGTTACTTTCTTGCATTGCAAAGGCCCGGCTTTCCCGTTTCGTTGACTTAAAGCTGCTATAATCATTAACCTTCTGGTAACAATGACTCACATTACTGTTTACAAGAGAACACTTGTTCATAGCTACAAACTCTAAGCAATTTCCTGGTTCATCCTTAGAAATCAGCAACATCTTAAGGCGGCAAGGCAGCAGGTATGTCTTATCATGTTAAAGTAACTTTATACTCACCTTCACTTTACTCACCTTTACTCTACTTTTTAGCCCCTTTCAGTATTTTGTTTTGGTTTTGTGGTCTGTAGCTTTAGTGTTTTAAGTGAAATTGAATTCAGCTTAATTTGTGATTTAACAGCTGGTAGCTTTGAACCCAGGCCCGACTTTACTGTGCCACCACATGAGTTATGAGCTAATCCCCGATAAATGGGTGTTTAAAAAAAGTTGCTAGAGAAAATCTTGGACATTTTTTTTAGTTTTTGAAATGAAGTAAAAAACCTGTCCCGCCTTTCTCATGCAGATGCTGATTTTCTGCAGTACGACCGGCAGGTCGACAGGTGATGGAAATTACTGTAGATGCTGTGAGTTTCTCAATCCCAGAACATTTCCAGTGTGCCATCGCTAATCTCTTTATTACAACTGTCAATAAAAACTAATCGGCTCATCACATGACCTCCTGCCTCGAAAAAGAAAAAGCCAGACAATACTGTTTGTGCAATGAACACCTCCAAAGAGCTGCATTTGTACGTCCTCTTATCTGACAGAAGTCTCTGTTACTGCTGATGGTTCAAAGCTGTGAGAACAAAGTTACACTTGTAAATGTGACAGTGTCTGAGGGAAGGAGCGGCTCAGGAAATACTGATACAAATGTGTGGATTTAAAGGGTTTTTAGCGCTATGATAAAAAAAAGGTTACATAATGCAATTTAATAAATGGATGTGGATTTTTGAAATGCCTTCTCTGTGTGTCCATTTGGATTACTTCCACATGACCCCAGCCTCAGTCACACCTTCTTTTGTAATTACCTGAACCAGTTTGTCCACTTCCACTTGAACTCTTTCCACTTGCACTGGCACAAGGAAAGCGTCTACAGACTCAGCCTACATAGTGAGTTTCAACTACAGTTCAGCAGGTTTAACAATGTTTGGTTGCACAGCACAATAGATGTTTGAATATGGATTGAATATCATTGTACTTTAGCTTTACATTTCTGGCTCTATCTACTACTGTCAGACAAGCATCCTGAAAATACACAATGTAGCCATAAACATCCTGAAGCATGTGCAGGAACTGCTCTGCACATGTGCAGTATTATACTGTGGAGCTGATATAGTAAAGGAAACGTTGCTGAATGGCCCCTGATGGGAGGCAATAGTACAGACCCATACATGGAGACCTGTGCATTTCAAACACGAGCGCTTTAATTCTCAGTTGCCTGTAATAACTCAGATTTTTAGCTTTTTAGCTTTACAAACTTCTCCAAAGTCCAAATGTCTTAATGTCATTTACTCTTAGACATGTTTAGAGTTTCAGTCGGTGAGTTATCTAACAGGATGTGAGTATTCGGAAACAATCCAAGTTTTTTTAATGCTTTATTAGTTTAGCAAAGAAAGCAAAGAAAGGAAAGCTTTCTCATCATTAAAATGCATTAACAGCAGTAAAGCGTAAATCATGTTTATTGTAAGCAAACTGTAGAAAAAGGATTCAATACTGGCAACAGCTGTGCACTTTAATTTGGGAGTACAGCAGCGTACTGGGATTCATGTGAATACAATCCAACTGGTACAATTTTGGCAAGTGACACACTTTTTTTGTAGCTCTGCCTCTGTATGCCATCACGCTGGATCAATCGGTCAGCTTCAGTAAGTGTAGACTAGGGCTGTGCGATATGACCATATCCCGATATCAGACATCTGTCTTCCCGATAACGATATAAATCACAAAAATGTAACATTTTCTGTAAATTCTGTGAATCTCGGGCAGCTCGACTTGAAGTGTTTCCAGCTGGGCGTCGTGTAGCTGGAGTCGAGTGTTTTAACCGATGCATGCAACGACACATTTTTAGACACAAGTTGTAACGGCCGCCGTTTCCTTTCAAGGTCTGAGTCTAAGGTTTATTTTTTAGCACCTGACGGCTCTTTTTTGTTTCTCATCCATAAACTCTCTGCATACTCTTTCACATGATTCAGTTTATTTTGAAAAGTCTCAACAGGATCTTAAGCTTTATTGTGAAAGGTTTACTTTAAGAAATTAATGTAGCCACTACAGTGACCATCAAACGATGAAACAATATTAATATAAACAGTTTATTTTACGACACCACGAAACCAACGATAGCGTGATAGGACACGATAAATGTTTTTATATCGTTATATCGAACAGCCCTCGTGTAGACCTTCAGCTCTGATTCAAGGACATTAACAAAACTAATGCATGAGCTGTTTATGACAGCGGGACTGTGACCAGCATTTTAGGTTTATTTACTGTTTTTGATTCCTCATGATTTATTAGAGTAATTGGTAAGTTCTAGTGTATTATTAGTATGTCTTAGTTTCATCCATGCTCCCTTGTTCATGTGTTGCTTCCTGTTTCTATCTTCCTCTCCTTGTGTATCGTTCTGTCTATTGTGCGTTTCATGTCTGCGTGTTCCATGTCCCGTCGTCAAGCCTGTGTTGTCACAGTCTACGTCTTTCCATGTTTCCTGTTTTGTCTGAAAGTCTTGTGTTTCCATGTTCGGTGTGTTTAGTTTTGCTTCCCCTGTGGCGTCGTGTTCACTTGTATCAGCTGTGTTTCCAGGTGTTTCCACTTCCCTTGTTACCCTTCTGTGCATGTGTCCTCTGTGTTCCTCTGTTCATTGTTGGGTCGTCTGTTTACTTCACGTCGGGTCGCAGAGTCTTGCTTTCTACTCTTCGTGTTCGTGTTCTTGGCAGGTTTAGTTTACTTCATGTTCAAAGTTTTGCATGCTGCTGTTCAGTTTACATGTTATGTCTCACGTCTTAGTCGTCATAGTAAGTTTAGCTGCTCCCAGTTTAGTTTCTAGTTTAGTTTTGCCCCAGTTCGCCTCGCCTTTGTTTGGTGGTTTTTTACTATCAGCCAAATAAACGGCTTTTTGTTAAACCTTCATTTTCTCTCTCCTGTGTCTGCTTCTGCGTCCACTCCGCAAACACCCCGACTGTGACAGTTTATCAACTACAGCCATTTTTACACAAAGCCAGTTTTTTTCAGTAGCTCAAAAGTAACTGGACGACTGACCGACAAGCTCTTTTATGTCCAGGCGAAACCTGCTACTGTATTTTTCTAATGGTAAATGAAGCAGATCCTGGAGGTCTGGAGCTGATTCTGAGTGTTGAACTTGGTATGTTTTGGTGGTACTGTCCACTCAAGCTCTCAGTACGAGGTTGAAGGAGATGTCAGTGCAAGTGAACATGCCCATCATTAAATCCAAAATAATCCCATGAGTGTAATAGCAAAAACTTAAGGAGCGATCAAATCGACAATCTTTAGTTGGTTACGAAAAACAAGTTCATAGTTGTGAACCGCTGGTTACACCCAGGAACAGGAAGCACAGGCTGGCCTTCACGGAAAAGAGCCAACACAGTTTGGACAAAACACAACTTTTTGGAAAGACGAAACAAACGAAATGTAGCAGATAGAAGGAAGAGAAAAATATCGTTGGAGGAAATGTTCTACACTTCACTCACTGACTTTCAACCAAATATTAAAACCATTCCTTCTATTTAAAATTCTGTTAGTTTGTCCAATTACTTTCGACCATCTGAAAATGGGGCACTATGTATAAAAACATCTGCCAATGCTGAACAGTTAATGGAGCAATTTTGTTAAACGGCCTGAAATAACGCTGACAGTTGGCTCTTCAATCACATCCTGCTTGTATGATTTAAAGTCCCCCATCGTGCTGGTCAGAGGCAAAACTACAAAAACGTGTCACTGTCCAAACACCGGCACTGTGAAATCCAAAGCAAGTATTTTAGTATCCATACGTCACGGTCTTGACGGTGTGTCCACGGAGGAACACGTGTTCCTGCCGTGTTGTTCTGAGCAGTGATTTTAATGATGATGTTCACAATAGTAATGTGTGTTTGTGAAGAATGAGCAGGTGACACTCAGGTTTGCGTCTACCTTTGTGCGTGTGCTAGTGCTTGTTTAGGAATGCACAGCTGAGTGTGCGTGCAATTGTGTTTCACACTTATAGGCAAAGATGCCAAGTCTAGTTAGTGCACTTTCATCTGAGTGATTTCTCTGCAGCCGTTTGGATTATTGGGACTTTATTGGATTACGGCTGAGAAAGCCTAACTTCATGCTGATTAGCCAGAGAGGAGAAAACGGGTTTGCTGAAACGTTTCAGATGTGTCATCTATGCAGCACAGAGCCTGAAAACTTCAACAAATCCAGCAAAGTCTGCTTTTGGGACAGACATGCACTCAATGAGCTTTGCGCTTAGACTTCGTCATCATCTGACAAATATAAAGACGGCTGTCATCCCATGATGGAAAGACTGGAAAATGAGCCCACAGTGAGGGCGGTGTGTACACTAAGTGTTTGAAAGCTGCCAGATCGAGGCAGTTCTGGATGTATATGGATACGAATGCGTGTTTGCACATCTGTGTCTGCTCAGAAGTGAAAAAATGATCGATGGTTACGTTTATTTATATGAGACGTTCTGTTCTCTGTCAGAGAAAATCGGGCGGGGTGTTGCCAGCTCTAAGCTTTATCTGCTGTCAGTGAGCGGCAGCGCTGTCCCACTGAATCCCTGTGACGAAAACAAGTCAGCTAAAGTGCGAGAACAGGAGGATGAGCGGTGACGATTAACCACGGCTGTGTGACTTGAAACGCTCTCTTTTTACTCTTGCTTTGATGAACATGTTCGATTCCCATTTCTCAGTCATTTTAAGTAGAAGAGAGCAAGACCAGCGGTAACCCAGCAAACCATCACGAAGCATAATGCAGTGCAACCGACCACCAGACCGAGTTTTACAAAGACATTAAACACAATGTAACTGAGGAAAATGTAATATATTAAAAACAGCAATGCACAGCTAGTGGAACAAATCACACGAGTGTCTGTGCTGCATCTGTGGAAGCATATAGAGGCAGCTCCAGTGCTGTTTGGACGCATGGGCGCTGGGTGATTTCAGCCAAATATCATTCAGCGGTGCCGACTCCAGGCTGAAAGCTAGAAACCACTTCACATCAGTGTGAGGCAACGTGATATGCTGTAAACGGACCAAATAAGCCACAAGTTTCTGCGCACGGCCTTTAACTGCCATCAATATTTCATGTGTTTTTCCCATAACCCCTCCACTCAAACTCCATGTCTTATTGGTGAAAAGAGAAACAACCATCACATGTATTATTAGCCTTTTACATGAAGGACCACGAACAGTGAAAACTCCTCTTTCAGTCTAAAGATGTTTAACTACACATTTAATCCTTGAGATGTGTCAATATGAGATAAAGAAGTAAAATCTCAACAGCACGTCTGAGTTTTTCTGCTTGCTGTGGTACCCTCTGTCTGAAACATGCTGTTAGATGTTAGATGCCTTACTGATCGATCTAACCCGCCACAGGATGAGACAAAGATCGGAGGTCAGAGCAGCTGTTGGGTTATTTCAGGTTGAATCAACATCTGCACAGTTATTTTCTATGGGATCAACTCGATTGACACGCAGATACAAAAGCTTCACAGACAGACACTAAAGATCTAAATAATTAACAAATACTTTTTGTGTTCACTGAAACAAAATGTATTATCCTCATGAAATTTCTCACCCTTCAGCTGACATCAAGCATCGAGTCAGCAGGAAACTATGGTTATGATCCACAGAGCTCACTTTCATTAAGCCACTGCTCTACCAAAACAGTGCGCAGGAACACTATAAATAATAATTCAACATCATAGCACACATCAGAGGGAACGTTAGGACGCTCCCTTCAGCCAATCCGAAAAGATGTTAATGAGGGGGAATCACAGGCGGATTTAACAGATGTAACCACTGTTTTTGACCCACTCATACATGTCAGTGATAATCTGTCATCACATTAAGTAAACCGTGGCTGTAGAGTGAGTGGTTTACACATGCACCTAACAGAAGACAGAACAGACACAGGTCAGTTTGTGGCTGCGTGAGGAAGGAAGCTGTGAAAACAAAACTAACAACAGCCTAATCGGTCACGTAGAGCCATGAACGTCTATGAACATCTATTATTGTGGACAGAAAACATAAAGAAGTCCCATTTAAAAAAGAGAGTAACAAATCTTACAGGCTGTTTCCATTTTAAATGAAACTTTAATCCCTGTGTGCTTTAACTTTTCTACTCTCAACAGAAGTTGTTGAAAAGCCTTTTTGTAAGTGTACAGTGAAAAGTAACAGTAACTACTTTAAAGCTCGGGGCGCTGAGCGGGCGGCCACGTGCCGTACGGCTGAGAGCATCCATCCTTTACCGCATGTCTTCCCCTCGCTCTGCCCCCGCCCTCCTGTCCTTTCTTCACTGTTGGACTGACGTCATGAATTTAAACCAAAATGTTGTCTGAGGTGCTTCTTTAACCATCACCTGGACCTCTTTGCTTTCTGCAAGAGAAAATTATGCTCAACGGTTGTTTTTAACTGTTTTTATTGATTATAATTAAATGAAGTGGATGCTGCTCCACATCGAAAGGAGCCAGCTGAGGCCGTTCGGGCATCTGACAAGGATGCCCCCTGGGCGCCTCCTGGGTGAGGTGTTCCAGGCATGTCCCACCGGGAGGAGGCCCCGGGGCAGACCCAGGACACGCTGGAGAGATTATATCTCTCGGCTGGCCTGGGAACGCCTTGGTATTCCCCCGGATAAGCTGGAGGAGGTGGCTGGGGAGAGGGAGGTCTGGGCCTCTTTGCTTAGGCTGCTGCCCCCACGACCCGGCCCCGGACAAAGCGGATGAAGATGGATGGATGGATGAAGTGGATGTCTCAGATTCGCGACCTTGGCATATGTTACGGAGCTGATGGGCTCAGCGTTCGTATGTAACGCACAGGCTTTGGCACCGCGATCAGGTTGATGGGGTATTTGCAAATGTCCTGACCCAGCAAAGTTTCCCGAAGCAGATACAGTTTTTTCTCCAGAACTTTGGGAAAACCTTTTGGGAAAAAGCTCCAACAATAAGTAAAGTTTTTGAAAATTGACATGTTTAAGGTGTGGATGTGGTTGATTCCATCCATCTGTAGCATATGTTATGTTTCAGATCAACAAACATTAACAGCAGTCTGACAACTAATTAGTTCACTTTCCCATGAAGAGAGGTAATAGGTCATGGGGGTCAGAACATGATAAACTCTTCTTGTCAATGAAACAAGCTCTGGAATGAGGAGGGGGACAGTTTACGGGGTGAGAACGAAGGCTACAGGAGGAGGAAAAAAGGAAAGGAGACGAGTAGCAGATAATAAACAGAGATGGACAGAGAGGCGCTCGGGTGCCAAACCTGTGTGAGACTGAACAAGACGGTAACACAGAGAGAAAAGTGACAGACGTGAAGACTGACAGACAGACGGATGAAAGGACGAGACAGAAGAGGGACTGAAGCTGCTGACTGACTTCCCAGGATGAAGGAGCTCCTTGTGTTCTCCAAATTTTATCCATAAAACACTTCATAGTTCTGCGTAGATGACTCTGGGAGTGACACTAATTGGCCGTAATGACCACTGGAGAAATAGCCGCAGATGGGGATTGTGGGTAATATGAAAATGATGATAGAAAGTGACTGAAGGACGTCTGTGTCTCAAATCTATCTGCAGCCGTTATCAAGAGAGACATCAGAGGGTCAAGGGCGATAAGGCAGACGAGGACAAACGGAGTAGCCTGCAGACTGTGGGAGTGTGTGGGAGCGTCGTGCTATGAAAGCATGTTTATGGGGACGTTTTTTTAACAAATGTCCACTTCATGGGAATTATTTTAGGATTAATATTTGAGTTGGCGTGAAAAGTATGGATTAAGTTAAAACCTGAACCTAGCATTAGAAAGCTGCTATAATGAGCATTATTTTATCAACATTGGATTTAATTTAGTGTGAAAAGTTCTTTTCAGTTAAGCAGCCAGTGTTATTTGAGCCACAGCGGGCAGCTGTTTCCACTGAAGTCACTGGCAAACAAAGTTAGCCACCAGCTCTTAGGAGCTGCAGTATTATTTTACTATTTTACTTATTTATTTACTTTTAACCTTTTATATTGTGTATATTGTCTATTTTGTTACTTAACTGTCTGTTTATTTTAATCTCTGTGTACAGCGCTTTGTGACGGCCTGTCTATGAAGAGCGCTTAATAAATAAACTTTACTTACTTACAGTCCCCTCAGGGCTCAGTGAAGGAGGGGAAGTACATGACGCGAGTGAATACTTCACCGGGAAACATAACTCTAGATGCATGCTGCTGTTGATCTGTGATTTTGCTCTTTGCAGCCACTTTATGCTTGGTGTTGTGGTTTTCCATGTGTGTACTGTAGGATCAATGAACATCGTGCTTCCTTGAACAGGTGGGAATCGGTGGTTCAGAGGGTTGATCAGAGGGCTACCCTGTCAGCAGTGACACGTGTGTGCACCATATATAGTACACCTTGTTAGTATTAGGTCAGATTGGTCTAAGGAGCTTGGAAAGAAAAGCGTCTGGACTTCTTTAAGTTGCTTGAAGATGTTTCACCTTCAGTTTGAACTTCTAAGGAGCTTTCCAAGCTCCTTATACTACGATGATGACTGAGAACCTTCACAGACATTAGGTCAGATTCCCTTTAGCGTTCAGAACTACTTTCATTCTCGATGCTATAGATTCAATCAAGTGCTGTAAAGATTCATTGAAGATTCATGTCTATATTGACATGACAGCATCACACAGTTGCTGAGATCCATGATGTGAATGTCTTCTTGCACCAAAGGTGACCCAGTAGGATTGGGATCCGGTGACTGTGGGATTTGAGTGCAGTGAACTCATGAAACCAGTTTGAGATGATTGTACCTCTGTTACATGGTCCATTTTCCTGCTGGAAGCAGCCATTAGGAGATGGGTAGGTGTGGTCATAATTGGATGGTTGTTTAAATGAGGCTTAGTTCGTAGTAAGCGGCCCAAAGTGGCATCAAACGCAGTTTTATCACCAGCAGCCTGACGCATTAATAGAAGGAAGGATGGATCCATGCTTTCATGGTTTTTACACCAAATTTGGACTCTGTTTGAATGTTGCAGCAGAAATGCAGACTCATCAGACCAGGCAATGGTTTTCAAATCTTCTTTTTAATGAGCCTGTGCCAGCTGTAGTCTGAGGATCCTGTTCTTAGCTGATAGCAGTGTTCCTTTCTATCAGCTTGAAGTAGTCTGGACACTCTCTCTGACATTAACATTTGATCACAGAAAAATCAGAAAAAGTGTTCATGTGCGATAATCCCAATCAAACCTGTCTGGTTTAGCAGTTTAGCAGTTTAGCAGGTCATGTTGACCATGTCTACGCACCTAAGTGCACTGAGTTGCTGTAGGCTCAAATACAGTGAAACAACCAGAGAGAACACCATGTGGACAGTGAGGTTACTATCTTCAGCTTTTTGTGTGATTCTTGTGTGAAGTCCACTAAGTAACCCAGTATTAGCACAACCAGCTTGTAGCTTTGGAACATCAAAGTTAACAAAGACAGGAAATATAGTTATGTTTGGAAAAACTGGAAACTGATGTTGCTGATATTTGTTTGCTTAGACGAAGCGACCTGCATCCCCGGGTTAACATTATGTGCTTAACTAGGCTAAACGTTTTCTTACTCTTATATTTTGTTATATATTCTTCCTGTTAAAAGGGAGTTTTTCCTTCCCACTGTTGCCGAAGTGCTTGCTCATAGGGGGTCATATCCCACATAACAGTCAGGTCTGGCCCGGATCTGGTGTCAAGCTGACACTGCTGGCTGGCTTCTGGCATAGTAAGTGGTATGTCATCCAGATACGAGCCAGGTGTAGATGGCACTGTCTATGTGATGGCATGCCATATCTGGGCCGATTATGGTTTGGGTTATGTGGCCCAGGCTCATAGAAAACAGGTCTGGCCCAGCATCAAGCTGGCACTTCTGAGTGACTGGTGTCATGGCAGAGTGTGTGTCAACCAGATGTGGGCCAGGTCTGGCAATGATGACACTGTTTATTTTCCTATTTTAGGTAGAAGACCCAAATGTCATGTTGCAATACTATACTGCTATGGTAGCTAATGTTTCAAACGCAGGTTTGACAGGTTTGTGAGTGTACACTTTATCCAAAACCCAGTGAGGTTTCACTCATGTTTGCCGCTGGGTAGCTGTAGCTCAGCAGGTAGAGCAGGTCACCTACTGATCGGAAGGTTAGTGGTTCGATCCCTGACTCCTCCAGGATGTCAAGAGTGTGAATGTGCATGAATGTAGTTAGGAAGCACTTAGCTTAGAGCGAGTGTGTGAATGCTGTATGGAGCACTTTGAGTAATCTGTGAGAGTAGAGAAGTGTTATATAAGAATCGGTCCATTCACTGTCTGAGCAGAGTTTCGTCATGTTACTTTTGCACTATTATGTTCCGGCACATGTAGTTATTACATGGGTCGATTAAGGTACACATTAGGCTGACATCTGTTCTGGGCCATCACAGGCCATGCGTGGGCCACCTTTGGCAAACCAAATCTGGGCCACCAAAGGGCCGTCATTCTTTGAGGTATGTGGGCCAGATCTGAAATGAATATTTCTTTTATTTTTATATTGTTATCTGTAAGGAAAAACGCAAACAGGCGCTTTCATACTTAAAGCACATTTACAGTGTATCTACCTTCATTGGTTTATGAAGGTATTGCTTCATTTTTTAAAACTGATGTAATGAACTGAAAACTGTTTGCAGAGAAAATCTAATTTACTTTTGCAGTTACTTTCCCTGGTTCACGACTTCTCAGATTTGTGGAAAGAGATCATGCATCTGACAGGCTTTTATAAATGTTATGCTGGGCATTTGTGAATAAATGTAACTCTGTGTTTACTGCAAAGAGATGCAGTATAAATACTGCAGTGAACTTGGTGTGTTGCAGTCATTGTTAAATTCATGTACTTATCATACATGATCTGACTTTTGCACCAATTTTCCTGGAGTGCAGCACAGAACAATAACTGCAAGTCTAAGGTCTGAGATATTAATCTACAAAAACTCCAAACAGTGGAGACTCACATTCAACGTGTGACCAGAGTTTTGATTGTCATTCCTTCCCTGTTTTCTGTGCCAGGGAACGTAGAGCAGAACTGGAGTGAGGGCGAGGTGCTATGTTTGTGTTAACGCCTGACTCGAAACTCTGAGCTAACCGATAGCCATCACACACTCATTCATCTGCCATTTCCTTTTCCCTGCTTCAATAGGAACTGGTGCGCTTATGTGGTGACGCGCACGGTTAGCTGCGTGATGGAGGATGGCGTGGAGACGTACATCAAGCCGGACTACCAGCGCTGTGCCTGGGGACAGTGTCCTCGAGTAGCGTGAGTATCTATGCCTCGTCTCCGTGTTTCCGGATTCTACCCCGAGTTTAGCCTTGCCGTCTTCAAAGCCGCAGGAGTCCTGCACCCTGTATCCATCATTTTGTTCTATTTCCTGTCTGTAGACTTCACTCAGCTCTCTCAATCTTTTGTCTCCCGGGCTTCAACCACGAGGTCAGGAGGGCGCCTGGTTGAAGCTGGGCTTCCACATGATTGCAGCTCCGTACTGGTCTCTGGGTAATCTCAGTGATAAAGTCTCTTTGGTGCAGACGGGTGAATATCTACTATTACAAGTAACGGAGCACATTTACTAGAGATAGGACTCGCTAAATGGGTTTTCCAGTCGTGGATGTAATACTTGGAGAAAACATTAATCGAGCATTGCTGATGTTTTCCCTCCTTTGAAGTTTTCACTGTGTTGTCTAACCCTGGCCTTGCCGCTTGATCCCGATGCCTGCCAGGGGCCTCAGTCTAAACCTGGGCTATGCTAAGAATGAAGCCAACAGGAGTTCCAGGCACCGCAGTCTCGTCTCCTACCCTGCAAAAACAATCTTCTCTTGCTCTCTGTTTCTTCCTTTTATGATTCTCTCACTTTCACTTGCAAACTCTGCCCAGCTCTTGCTCCCATTTCTTCGAGCCCTGTTTTGTTTTTCTTCTACGAGGAGCTTTTTTCTCACGCTCACAGAAAAGGGAGCTGGAAGACGAAATCTTTTTTCTGTGTTACCTACAGTAAAGTCACGAAAGGAAAAAAACTTTTGCAGCCGCGGCTTGTTAACATGCCTGTGATGGTAAATCTTTATGGAGTGCTTTGGCCAATTTCTGGTCTATTTATTGCGTTAGGACTGCAAATAAGACCTCTTCAGAAGCAGAGCTGAGTGGCACATTAATGATACGACTCCAGCAAAGCTTTCCAAATAAAACATGCTTTTCTTTTTTTGCAAAGGAATGCTCTAAGAACGAGATTTTGTACTGGCTCAGTGCAGTTCCTTTGGAAAATGGGAATTTAAAGTCCCTGTAATCTCATTCATCATCAGTAGATGATTTGCTGTGATTTTCCTCACATATAATGACCTTTGCACATGAATATCAGTGTACAGCACAATGATGATGTCTCATGCAGGGTTTAGGGGCCGCTGCAGGTCTTTGACTTGGTTACATTGCAAATATTAAATCTTGCAGTGTCATCACCGGGAACAAGTTGGCTGCAGTTTTTGAAGGCAGAAACGTTTGGTGCTGTATTAGTGATCTGTGAGGCTGTACTCAGGCATGGCTGCACCTTGAAACCAAACACAGATGATAGCATGCTGACAGGCTAATACATGTATGCCTATAGATTTTTTTCTAAAATCTATCCTGACTTTTCTACACTCCATACAATGATACCAAAAAAAGAGTAATATAAAGCTAAATCTGGCCATAGAAAATGAAACAATTTTTGAGCCACCCCATATGGAAAAGATAAATATAAATCTTATAAAGTTTGTATCTGTCTTGTGTGAAACTTGTATGAAAAGAGAGTGAAAACAGATATAAGATCCTTAAAAATTATAAAAATGAAACTTGTATGTTTTGGATACTTCCTAAAAGAATATATGAAAGTACTGAGAAAGTGGCCACGTACATGACTAAATCATATCAGCCTTATATGAGTCACTATATGAAGTAGGCCACATCTGATGCAAGTCTTTTATAAGTTTATTCTATTTCTCTTCCATATGGGACACTATAAAGACGACCAACACAAACTAAAAACAATCGAGATGAAAGGGTCACGGGGTCGGACGAGTGAAAACACCAATCTGGATGTCGTTTCACAAACTCCTTTTTCATCCTCAGCTATCGGACGTACAGGAGACCGAGATATAAAGTAGCTTACAAGATGGTGACAGAAATGGAGTGGAGGTGTTGCCATGGTTACTCCGGGGAGGACTGCCACAGTGGACCACAGGGGACACCTGAGACTGGTGTCGCGGACACAGGTGGTGGGCAGCGGGGAGGAGAAGGTGAAATTACAAACAAATCATAAAATATTCTTTATCTTCTGAGTTTTGATACCTCAAGAATGAAAGAAGACGTGTGGCCTCTGATAAAGTAAAGGACGACTGCTTCAAATGGTCATAACATTAAAAAAAGAAGCTCAGGCTGCCGTATTATGTGCGTCACACGTACTGAACCTCAGTGAGCTGTGTGTTTCTGCAAAATGGTCCAAATCTGGAAACATGAAAACAGTCAGTATAAGTAGCTGACTGAAAAACATGTCGAGACATTTAGCAAATAGATTTACAGCATTAAGCAGCACATTTCACACCTTCCTTTCCTTTTGTCCAGGAGACACAGAGAAGATCAGACAGCTGGAGAACACCATTCATGGCCTGACCAAAGACCTCAGCAACATGCAGACCACCATCAATGGCATAAACCAGAGGCTGTACGTCACTGTTGTTTTTAACACACGTGCACGCTTTATTTCATGGACTGAGTTGAGTGTTAGTGAAACGCTGTTTAGTGGAAATAAAGAAACTAAAGTGTTGTTAGGGTCACGCATGGACGGCACACTTTCAATTCCTGTTTATTGCACTGGAGATATACCTCAGCTTTGGAGTGGATGAAAACTTCTCACACGCGAGGGAATCAAAACTGTTTCTATCTCGTAGGCACGGGCTGACTGGGGCCATTGTCCCTGCAGATTCAGCTCAACCACACATGAAGGAAACCATCAACAGCATCCAGACAAAGCTGGATCATCTCTATAACAGAACACAGGTAACTGCGGCTGTCCAGAAGTCTGCTGTTTGTGCACGCAAGCATGGATGATGCTCATTTCTGTGACTGTTGTGGTCGTTTAGGCACATGATCAGACGCTGCTCACGATCAACAACCACCTGGTGAATGGAGGAGGTAATGAACTGGATGGAGCAGACCGAGGAGGAGGTGGAGGTGACCAGCTGAACATCCTAAAGGAAGAGATACTGACAGAGCTGGAGAGGAGGGTGTCTCTGTCCTGCTCTTCCTGTCAGGTAAAGTCCAATATGTCCTCATTCATTATGTCATAATTATATCAATATGGCAACAATCACCATTATTTCCCCACCACCAATAAGACATGAAGGCGTACTTGTGGTTCGTTTACTAGCAGTTCGATGTTCATGCCTTTGCCCCTGTGGGAAGCGATTTCTTCTGCCCAAAGCAGTAAAAGATAATGGCCCCATGCTGCAGCATAAACTGCTGCACAAACAAACAGTAAAAAAGGATTACTGAAGAAAAAGATGAGAAAAGTGCAGCGACAATAAGGAAACAGTTTACCAGCTGCATTACGTTTTTTTGTTGGGATTCAACATAAATCAGATAAAGTGAGTTTTCATTTGCCTCGTGTGCTGTCATGGCTCCCTGTGGGCGTCGACACATAAAGGGCCCCACACTTGCGCCCACCATAGCACAAAGCCACTCCTTTGTTTGTCCCAGGTGCTCCTGCATTGTCAGATCTTCACTCTGAGCACATATGACCTAAAATGCTGCATACAAAGCGTCCGTCGTAGCAGGGCGATTGTCTTAGTACACTGGGCAGCTTCTACAATGACACCTACACCTGTTGCGTAAACTAGAGGACGTTATATCGTCTTGCGTCTGTCGCCGTATGTACACTCTGCTCTTATTGGCACTCAGCGAATGTATTTACCTCAAAAATGAGAAAAGTTTAGCCTGAGCGCTTTACATCATCAGCAGGTTTTTTGCCCATGGTCTCCATGTCACTGTTAGTCACTTCCTGTGTGGAAGCTTCGGACACTTTTGGCTAGCTGTCAGCCCAACCACCCCGTGCTGACTGATACTTGATTTATATAGCACCTGTTTCAAAACAAGGCTATAAAGCCTTTCGCACAATAGAAAAATAGGTGGAATGACGAAGGTTTGTAAATATACTTTTTTATTCAGTATGACACGAAAAGAGTAAATGAGCCCATAAACCAAGCAGGAAAGTGTTTACAGAGGCACAAAGTCATTGACCCACAGGCCTACGTCAGTCTTTTTATAGCCACAGCTGTCGCCACCTGTTGGTCTTCAGATAGAATGCAGGTTTAAGGCACTAACGCATTAGCTTAGCCTCACTTTCTACTGTCTGTGTTTTTGCCAGCTGTGATCTCAGTCAGTAGGACAGGGGTGGGCAACTCCAGGCCTCAAGTGCCGGTGTCCTGCAGGCTTTGGATCTCACCCTGGGTTAACACACCTGAATCAAATGATTAGTTCATTACCAGACCTCTGGAGAACTTCAAGAAATGCTGAGGAGTCATTTAGCCCTTTAAATCAGCTGTGATGGGTCATGGACACATCTAAAACCTCCAGGACATCGGCCCTCGAGGCCTGGAGTTGCCTACCCCTGCAGTAGGATATGATTACACATCCACCTGCAGCTTAGCTGGATGTGCAAATCTGCTGATGGTGAGTTTGTTAGCAGATGACATCATTTAAGAAAAAAGCTAGTTACAGGATCCAGTCTGGGATTGGATGAAGTAAACAAACATGGTTGCTCAAGACAAAAATATTTATCTTTACTATAGCCTCAGATTGCACTGTATACATAATATATGTAAAAATTCTTTGCAATATTACACAACGAGTGATATTTACAGGGAAACAATATTGAATCAGAACGTCCTTCCTTTTAACGGAGCGCTGTAACCTTTGATAAGAAGATGAAAGAGGGGTTTGGTCGTGGAAACCCCACCTCCACCATCCCATACTTGATTTCCTGGCCTGTGTTAAGTAAACAGTGATCCATAAAACAATAAAAATAATAAAACATCAGCACAAACACTTTGTACCAGGGGCTTCGTGGGGTGACTCTCCAGGGCTACGCAGCTTTCCTGTTGGTGTGTAGATGGCTCAGTGCTTTTCTCCTATAGAGTGAAGTAATACAGATGGTATTAGTATAGAGATACAATCACTCCTGCTGAGAAGCAGAACAACAAAGCAAACCTACAGTTCAGGAAAATGTACCTTTGAAACCCTTAGAAATCACAAAAAAATCAAAGTTTCAAGGACGCTGAAAAAATATGAGCCTGACATCATGACGGTTATGTCTCGTATGTCTCGTTATCACCAGGTCGGCGTGGAGGACATGAGGCGCCAGCAGCAGCAGGACAGGGACCGGATCGCAGCCCTGGAAAAGAGGATCAGCTCCATAGACCAGCACTTGAGGCAAAGCTTGGAAATCTCTCGCAGCGAGACCGAGCGCTCACAGGCCTGCTGCAACACAGTCACCGAGCTGGGAAGGAGGCTGTCTGATGTCGAAGTCCGACTCACCTCCACTGCAAACAAGTGTGACGCTATTAAAGGGCGGCTGGATAAGGAGCTCGGGACGGGTGGAGGAAAGGGAAGAGTGACAGAGGACCGGTTGAACGGCAGGCTAAGAGAACTGGAAAAGAGGCTGAATACCACAATGAGGAAGACGGAGCAGAGGTGTACTAACACCGGGAACAACATGAAAGAAACTGTGCAGAGAGACGTCACTCAGCTGCGAAACTCGGTCCTCGTTCAGCTCGATGACCACAGCTACAAGATCGGTAAAGTAGAGCTGGATGTGGCTGTTCTTGCAGACACGGTCAAGGACCACAGTCGACGTTTAAGCAAGCTGGAGAACATCACGACCTTCCTCGACAGACGGCTAACATCGACCACAGACATGTGCAGAGACACCTGCGGGCCGAACGCAAGAGACCGAACAAGTGATGAAACTGTGAAAACTTTAGAGTGGAGGGTTGTGGCCAACCAGGATGAGATCCAAAAGTTTAACACCAAGCTGAACAACCTGTCGGTGTCAGGAGACTCGCTGCTTGAGAGAGTGATTAACTTAACAACTGATGTGAAAAAGATAACAGCTGTGACCGGGAAGGATGGCGAGAACTTCAACAGGATCTTCACTGAAGTGGAAACTTTGGGCCGCGATTTTAAGGAGTGTTTGATATGCAGCACTGTAGAAAAGGACCTGCTCACATTTAAAAACTCCACCACGATCAGCCTCAACAGATGCCAGACGGCACTGACGGATCTGCGGAGAAAAGTCGACTCGGGAGAATCTGTCTGCTCTCAGGTTTGCTCCAACCTCCAGGAGGAGGTGGGACGACTCAGAGAGGACGTGGAGGAGTGCACGGTGCAGTGTAAAACCAACATAAATGATCTAAAGAAACGTCTGGAAGGTCACACTGTACATAGTGGAAAATTAGGAGGGGATCTGAAGTCTATCCAAGGAGAGCTGGCTGAGGTCATGGATACTTTTAGCTCCATTAATGACACTCTGAAGGGCCTGGGAAGGACTGTGCAGACACACGGGCACACGATAACAGATCTGACCCACATTAAGGACAATATCATCATTGAGGTAAGAATATGTGATGCAGATAATAGCCTAGTTATGCACACATCTGTTTGACATGTGAACCTTTTAAAGCCACTAAAGGCTTTTTCTGCGTTGCATTGTGGAGTGGCTATAAAGTAAGCAATGAACCAAAACAAGGAGGCTATATCAGTGTGACTGTTGGTAGCTTGGATCAGCAGGCATAGCAGCGGAAACTGCCTGGAAAAACAGAAAGAGCAGTGTTGGGCGGGCTGCGCAGTTGTTCAGTTCAAATGCACTGCAAGTCAAGAAAACACCAGCAAACAGAAAATGATGCAAAAGCACACAAAAGAAAACAGAAGTTCAATAAAAAACAAGAGAAATTCATAAAAATTTCCAAATGCATCGTGGTTACCTTTGGAACTGTTTTCATAGAATATTTATACAGTTATGAAAATAGGATATTACAGATATTTGGGTTTTCTGACAGATGATGTGCTGACCGTAGGAGAATAAATTGTCTTTTCATAGTAGAACTTTCAACACTCTTTTCAAGGTGAACAACCTGCAAACGGTCGTGGCAGACCACGTCGCTGACTCAGACACTCGATTCAGCGATCTGGGCAGAGAGATCCAAATAATCAGGAGCAACCATGTGACTGAGATCGGGGAGTGCCGGAGGTCCAGTGACGGCCTAGATCGAAGGCTCTCCAACCTCGAAAAAGTGTCTGGGCGCTTCGACTCGGTTTCTGGAAAGCTGGAGGGCATCAAGGAGGGCTTGGACCGACACGTGTCTGGGCTGTGGACCTCTGTTAATGGACTCAATGTCACAGTTACTTCTCAAGGAAATGCTATTGAAAATATCCAGAACGTCCAGCTGCCTCACATCCACTCCAACATACACAGGCTGAACTCTTCAGTGGTCGACTTGGTCAGAGACTTCCACAGATTCAAAACACGGGACTTTAAGGGTGAGTCACAGAGGGCAGATGGCGTGGGATTTGAATGCTGGTCGAGAGATAGTTGCTCCCAACTGAAGGGAGGTACGTTTGGACTGAGGGAAAAATAGATGAAAGAAAGATTCCAGGCAGTTGTCATAAAATGATTTAAATGGTGCTCTCTGCCTAAAAGCTAAGTCCCACGAGTTCTCTTTAAGGATAGTGTTACTGGTACTGGAGTGTTTCCTGGCTGTCTCACCAAACATTGCACTCCTTCAGGTCCACCTGGTCCACCTGGGCTCCGAGGAGAGCAAGGGCCCCGGGGTCCGATGGGACCCGAAGGGAGGATAGGACCTCAGGGCAGAGATGGCGAACAGGGACCAATGGGACCCCCAGGTAAATACTGTAGGCCCAGTGTTGGAACCAGAGTAGTGATCATCTTAGGCCAAAAAGATGGAAGTTAAGCTTAATCAAGCTAGCTAAAGTTAGCTATGTTATTTAGGAATGTGCATTTGTACCGTTAGGATGTGACTCCTGGTAAAACCTTTCACCAAACAGAGGCTTCTTGAACAATCTGTTAACACCGCAGCAGCAAATCATTTTTATTTGGCTGATAATTGGCATTATTCTCAACTAGATGATCAAATTTAGGTAGTTTTCTCTGGGCTTATTTTTTATTTTTGTGTGTGTTTGTTTGTTTGTTTGTTTGTTTGTTTATATCTCTCTATGGACATACTGCAAATCGATTTCCCATTGGGGACAATAACGTTATCACCATTGAAATCTTAAATCATCACACCAACTAAAATGCAGTAGAATGTGATTTGCTCTAAATTTTCACTCAAAAAAACATAAACTATAGAACTATGAATTTCTAATGCGACCCAGCCATGGGACAAGGCACATGTGTGAGCCGTCTCCCACTGGGACACAAACTTCAGTACAGAAGAGTAAATTTAGGTCAGAGTAATGACGAATACCATAAATTGACTTCTGCTTCTTACTAGTTTGAATTTACTTTTTATATAAATAAACGTGTATTAACAGACGTATTTGGTGCATCTTTGATGTCTCTTCATTAACATGTTGCATATGTACAATATAAACATGAGGAATGGTATCGCTGGGTCTAACTCGCTGTTGTTGTCTTTCATCTTACTTTCCAGGTCTCAGAGGGGAACAGGGTATGTGGTGTTCTTATCAAACAGCAGATCAAAGTGCGACTAACTCTTTGATCTCGAATCCACGGTAACACCTGCTCTTTGTTTCTGCTCTATCATCAGGTCCTCCAGGCTCCGATGCCCACGTGCCACGCCTTTCCTTCTCTGCCGCCATGACCCGCCCGATGAGGAACACGGGAACCATAGTGTTCAATGAAGTCTTTGTCAATGAAAATAACGCCTACAATCCCAAAACAGGTGAGTTTCACTACAACGGACGTTTCAATAGTTTTAGGTTTTCTTTATTTCAACTTGGTGTCTGCAGTCAGTCATTATGACCTCGTCCTGTCCCTCAGGTTATTTCACAGCTCCTGTGCGTGGGAAGTACTTCTTCAGTGGCATCCTGACAGGCCACAAAAACATAAAGATCGAGGCAGTGCTGTCCAAGTCCAACACTGGTGTGGCCCGAGCAGACTCGGCCGGATATCAGCCTGAAGGCCTGGAGAAGCCCATGGCTGAGGCAAAGCACATCCCTGGAGCGTTAGCTGTCTTTAACATCATCCTACCCATGGAGGAAGGGGACACGGTCTGTATCGACCTTGTAACTGGGAAGCTGGCCTACTCCTCCGAACCTCTGACCATCTTCAGTGGGATGCTGCTCTACGAAACCATCTGATTGGATGTGTAAAAATCCTGAGCGTGAGAGCTTCTGATTTGTCCAAGAGACAGTGCCACTGAGAAATGCAGATTATTGGACTGGATCTATTCAGCAAGACAAAAGCTTATGTTTGACCTTCAGTGCCAGGAAGGATTTCAGAAGTCCTTTGTAACCACAGTCGTTTGTTCTGTGTTTCACAGCTTTAAGGAAAACTATTTTAGGCAAGAGCCATTGGTGTGTTTTTGTATCCTGAAGAAGCCACTGCACGGTTATCTAATAATGTCACATGTTTTCACTAATATTTTCATATATATCTACAACCAATCCCTCCCCCAAAATTAAATTTAAAAAAATTGGCACATCGTGTAAAATGGAAATAAAAACAGAACACAATGATTTGTGTCACAAATGTCATAAATCCACCTTTTTATTCACAATCGAATACACAAAACATGTTTGTGACTCTTATCACTATATCCCTCATCTTTAAAAAGCTGGGAGTTAAGGAGACCAGATGCTGGACTTTTGGGAGAGGGTTGTTGTCCCGTTGGTGTCTGTTAGAGGATCCAAGCTGCTCAACAGTCCTGGCTCTTCTCTGTTGCACTGTAATAGATGCATTATGCAGCTTAGCATTGTCTAAGGCCTTCCCTGAAAAGATGTCTGGGTGGGAACTCGTTCTGATCTCCCACCTGTATGTATTTCATAGGTACTGATGCGCCTCCACACCATCAGAGAGGCAGGACTCGAGAGCTGCTGACAAGCCGAATGGTGCCTCTTCCCTTTTCTTTAGAGGACACGGCGTCCGTGTTTTCCAAAAAGAATTTCAAATTTCAGTTCTTCCAACCACAGTTTTCCACTTTGCCTCAGTCTATTTTAAATGAGCTTTGGCCCAGAGAACTTTCTGGATCATGTTCGTGTATAGAGCTTTATCCTGCCTTTGTGGATGTCACGGCGGACTGTAGTCACAGACAATGGACCTTACAATTAGATGCAAAATGTTCCTCCAGCTGTTTCTTTTTAGTAACGTTAACTTTTCCAAACTTTTTTGAGATTTGCTGATGCAAACCAAGTCAAGAGCTAATGTTTTTTTCTCAAAATAATTTCAGCTTAAACTTGTAAAAATATGGATCCATAACATTTCAAAATCATTGCATTCTGTTGTTATTTTCATTTTACATGCCATTCCAACATTTTTGGAACTGGTTCAGGTAGTTTTTTTTCTACTTTTAGCTCCGTATTATGTCACTGAGAATGGATATCCCTTATATGGGCACCTTAGTTGCGTAGCCAATAGGAAGAAAGTTGGCTCAAAGTGGGGCGGGGGAGCTGAAATTGCTTCTTTCAGACAGAGGATGAACTACAGGGCTACGCCAAGGACCAGTGTAAGATAAAAAAAGGGTTATTTTTAACCAGGGATCCTTCAAAACTACAAAGCTAAGCAGAGTTCAAGAATGAAAACATGGAGCTGGAAGGGAGCACCACCGGTGCCATTTAAAGAAAGGTTATCTTATAAAAAGATGATTAATGTGAGGGCTTTTTGTCCCTTATCCACCCACAGCATACCAAACGATCAGAGGTTATTACACACACTTCCTGAATTATTCCTTGGAGTTTCATTCTTACCACAAGTAAATTCCCAGAAATACAACGCAGAGTGCCAATTGTATTGGAAAAAATGCAGAGTGATGAAGTCCAAACCACTATCACTATTCTTTAGGAGGAAATGCGCAAATGAAGTCACTGATAGTTTGGTGGAGAAACCACAGGATTTTATAAATCATACAAAACAATAAGAGCATTGTAGGACATTAGCTGTGCCCAGAAACACAAGAGGACGTGGAGGACTGCCAAGGGCAAGAACAGTTCTTCTAAAGGACGTTTGTGAGAGTTCAGATGGTGAAAGTTATGTCGCTGTTACTATCAGTCGATCTTACGCTGGAGTTTTTATGCAAAGCAAACAATAACAAATACAGAAGCTACACTTATCCTTATATCAAGTATACAAAGCCTATTTCTTTGATTGAACACACACATCCTGCCTTTGGTTGTCTGTTTTTCAACTGTGTATTTTGAAAGGTGTTGTACATATTTTTAAATGGCTTGCACACTTGTTTGCAGATTCATAATGCATTTTGTACATTATGGCTTAAGAGTGTATTTTCTCTTTTTTCGTATCATACACGTTTTCCTTTGCAAGGAGGACATGTTTGTCATCAACTCTAGTGTGGAAATATAAGTGTATGTGTCTAAGCATTGTGTAACCTTAACAGACTGTACATATTTTTATGATCTTTAAGAACTGCCACTTCACCTTGCATGGTACTGTATACGTTTTGTATGTTTTGCCACGTGTGCTACAAATACAGATACCCAGTGTTATACGGCTCATGTTATACGGCTCACGTCAACAGTATCGCTCTCATCTGGATTTGGTTTCTTTTATTAAATGAGCTGGTATGCATCAGGTTTTACACACTGCCCCGCCTGCTTTGGACTTCACTTATTTGATCTGGCACTTCTTTGGCCTTCACAAATACACACAGCTGGGCTGACTTTTGTTTCTGGCTCCTACTTCAAACCTCTATCATCTCCTCCCTCGACTTCAACAGGCTAATTTTAGCTTAAGACAAGACAAGGAGTCTGTTAAACTGTTTTTCTTTCATATGCTGCACTGCAGTGACCCCTAGTGTTCAGGATATTTACTCCAGCAGCTGTTAGGAAAAGCTTAACAGTCAAGATGCTCATTACTTATCAAAGAAAAGATATGTGCTCTTATTTGTGTTATGTTATAGCCTCATTCCAAAATGAAATTCTACACAAGTGAAAAACATTTTTGCTGGAAGTATATAAAATATATAATTACATATTACATGCCCATAATTACTCACAGACTTTGCTCGACATCGTGTTGAAGCACCTTTAGCAGCAATCACAGCCTAAAGTCTTTGAATATGATGCTACAAGCTAGCACTCTTGTTTTTGAGCAGTTTCTCTCATCCTTCTTTGGAGAACCACTCAAGCCCCACCAGGCTGCGTAGTCATTTTTGGCTCTCTGTTCAATCAGGTCCAAGTCTGGCCTCTGGCTGGACATTCACAGAGTGAAGCCACTCCTTTGTTATCTGGGATGTGCACTTGGGGTCATTGTCCTGTTTGAAGATAAACCTTCGCCCAAGTATAAGGTCCAGAGAGCTCTGGAGCAGCTTATCATCAAGGACTCTCTGCACATTGCTGTATTCATTTTTGATTCCTTTCCCCTTGATCCTGACTAGTCTTCCCGCTGCTGAAAAACATCCCCACAGCATGATGCTGCCACCACCGTGCTTCACTGTGAGGATGGTGGTGGCCGGTTTCCTCCAGACATGATGGAGGACATGAGTCAGGCCAAAGAGGTCAATTTTCGTTTCATCAGATCAGAGAACTTCAGACGTGCAATCATTCGCCTCTTACTGAGGAGTGGCTTTCATCTAGCCACACAGGCCTGATTGGTGGAGAAACTTCTGGTGGTGCAGAAATGGTTGTCCTTCTGGAAGGTTCTCCTCTCTCCACGGAGCAACGCTGGAGTTCTGTCAGGTTCTCTAAAACCTCTGACTAAGGCCCTTCTACCCTGATTGCTCAGATTGGCTTGATAGCCAGCTCTAGTCCTGCTGGTTCCAAACGTCTTCTATTTACAGATGTTGGAGGACACTGAGCTCAGTCAGACCTTCAAAACTGCAGACCTTTTTCTGTAACCTTCCCCAGATCAGTGCCTCCATACAATCTTGTCTCGGAGGTTTGGGATTGTCCAATTCCTTGGACTTCATGGCTTGGTTAGTGCTCTGACATGCACTGTCAACTTTGTGACCTGATTTATACAGGTGTGTGCTTTTCCAACAGAAAACATCTGACAGATGATCAGTGGAGACAGGATGAACATGATGCCAACCTTGAGTGTCATGGCAAAGGCTGTGAATACTCATGTACATGATCTGTTATTTTTAGTCAGTTTGCAAGAATTTCAAGCAAACGATTTTAACTTTGTCATTAACTTTTGACAATTTTGAAAAAATAAAATAATCCATTTGGGGAAATGGAAGCAAAGTGGTGACGCTTTCATTTACGACAATTTCAGTATTGCCGAGCTTATCGAGAGACCCTGAAAGCAGCATCAGACGCTGCCGAGGGCACGAGGTCCTGCCCGGGATTTTCGCGCGTTCCGTTGCCATGGAGCCGACTTTGTTTCCTTCTAACGGCCCGCACAGAAAAGTGAAAAGCCTGGGAGGAAAAGCAGGTACAGACGGGACCCTCTCGCTGACCAAGCCTGGGTTTGTGGACCACAGCAGCAAGTGTCTGTCAAACAAGGGGAGCCCGTGTAACCCGTGCGTGTCTGCGTGCAGGTGCGTGATGAGCTTGAGGGTTTATGCGTCTGTACTGACAGATTTTTAACAATACTCGTGACTTTATTTTTCATGTACTGTGGTGATGTTTGTCTTAAAGAGACCAGAAAAAGCACTGGGCCACTTTGTATGAAAGTCGCCATTCACATGGGTAACATGAACAACTAGCTTATTTAAACTGCAGTTTTTCAGAGGAAAAGAAAGCACCTAAAAATTGTAATTCAATTAAAACATGTTAGAACCAAATATTTGCGTGCATGTTAGAAAGCTCCTATTTCATACCAGCATTCAGTGAGTCCACAATGAGCAGCAGAGTGGCAGAGGGCCGCCTGCAGACCCTGCAGATCTACCGCCTGCTTCAGCTGGTCCATGAAGGGGATACGGCACAGATAGAGAAGATGGTGCAGCTCGGGGCGGAAGACCTCATCAGTCTCACAGAGCCGAAGGACGGCGTGGGGGTGCTCCACGTGGCAGTTTCAGCCAACAACCTAGGTAATGTATGCCTGTGGGTTGGCTGTGGCAGACTCATTCCTTTGCAACAATCAGACACATTTGGTTGGACGAGTGCTATGTTTGTTCAGCTCAAATACTGTGGGTATTTACAGTACAGGTTATTTCATTGGAGATAATGTATCGGAATTTCAGGAGCGGGACCACGCCTCCAAACACGCTCCTTCCGGTTGTCATCTGTATAGGTTCCGCCAGTTCTGCAAACTGTTCATTGTCGTTTACGTGCCCCACCGTCCCTCCCTCCTTGTTCTCAATTCTTTAACTTCTTCATTTCTATTTAGTCCACGGGGATCTGCCAGGCCCGGGAGCCGTCCCCTTCGAGGCCTTCCCCAAACTGCAGCTCAATTCATGTCAAAGCATCACTTTTACCTACTAAAACGCTGTCAAACCTAAAATGAGGACGTGGGCCCAGCGAGTGAATTTAGTCTTTGTGTCTTTGTTTGCATGCCGCATTACTTGCCAAAGAAAATATGTCCACAGAGATTTGTGGCAGCATGTAGAGTTCTCAAAAACGGCAGCGCAATGGAAAATGGATGTTATTAAGTTTGCTAAACATCTTAATCACTGCCTGCAGTAAACACTGCAGTAAAAAAGATTTGCAATTTTCAGCCATTTGATATGGCAGAGGAAAACAAAGTGTGGTTTGAGCGGCACCCTCAACAGATATCAATCTGATATCATATCTCACAGTACAATAATATTGAATGGGTTGCATTGTTGTATTTTGTCATGTTTCTCAGGTCTTTGTCTGAATTTCTACGAACATTATTGCTAAGGATTGTCTTATTGCATTGGAGTCACACTGGGTTAAATATGTACACTTGGGTTTTAAGGGGTATTTATTATTTTCTTCTTTTTTTGGGGTTGTATGGAAGCCCCAAACGCAATTTCATTGTTCTTAACAATGACAATAAATAAATAAATACAAATACAAATACAAATACTGGGGAAAGAGGACATGGGGTATAAACATGTATTTCCAGTTACTTTTAAACATAATCTGCATCAAGCCCAGTTGGTCTGAGAATTTACCACAAGCCCAAATATGATCTGTCTCCGGATTGTTTCTGCTTTCTCTTTTTCTCCTCGCAGAGCTCGTCACCTTCCTCCTCTCCAAGGGAGCAGATCCTAACGTGCAGGACAAAAGGGGCCGCGCTCCGATTATGTTAGCTGCTGAGCTGGGCAACCATCCCATTGTGTCTCTTTTGGCCCACAGCGAAGCCAACCTGAGGCTCCTGGATGTAGAGGGCAAAAGTGAGTTCAAAACTAAAGGCATTACTATTTATAATCTCTGTGTAGGTTTAGCAACACTGCACTGACAGAACAGTTACGGGATTTCAAACACACTAAAGCTTCGTGGCATGAGTTTCTATGGCCGATGGTACAGGTGTAGGCGGCCCACTTTTGTTCATGTAGTGTGTATATGGTGGTAAACAGCAGGGTTTTCTTCAGATGTCTAGTTCAGAATTGCAGCTGTCACACAATTCAAATAAGTTTTCACAATAAGAACCCAGAGGCATTTCAAGGGCTCAGCCCAATGGCGATGCTCACTTTTAGAGGGACATTGATGCCTATCTTTGTCTCCCTTAGCTTTAACCACACAGTGGGTGATTTTCAACGACTTGGCAACTCGAGAGAAATTCAGTCACATCTGGCGACGTAAAGTGACTATGGGTGAAAAAACTATGGCAATGAGAAAGAAGTCTGAGTCTTTCTCAACTTCAGCTGGCACTGAGAGCACAGGATGCTGGTGGCTGACAGCTAACAGGGAAGTAAATACATTAGAAGTTACTTAGGTGATGGGAGTCTGTCCGTTAACAGCCGACTGTTACCTACAAAGTAAGGTTTGGGAAGCTAATCGCTTCCTGTGCGGATGCAGGTTTATCCCACGATCGTTTTAAACAAAGAGACTCTAAAGCTGCAGCTTTTTGCTTTCTGATTAAATAAAGTTTTGAAACAAAAATATTTTGTAGCATTTAACAGCTGCAGAATGATCAAGGCTGATATTATCACAGGAACACGTGAGAGTTGAATTTCAGAGCTTTTTTGTTTGCGATATGTCATATTTGTTTAAAAGTTCCTGCACAAATGAAGCTCATTCATTGTGTGCCAAGTGTATCAGATGGTTTGCTTTAAATGTATGTATTCTCATTTGAGTCTCAGTTTCCCAAATGGGGGCGTTTCCATCTCAAGTTAGGTCAGCTGGATCGCTTGCGGCGTCTTTCCGCTCATGAACATGCAGAGTTTGTCTCTTTAGATATTGATGAGGAGGTGGTATCCCAGACAACTCCAATCAGAGCGCACAAAGGTCTTCTGAAGGAGCTCGTTGAAGTAATCGTGATAATGACCCCATTACAGTGTGTCTGTGGTAGCGATTACTCTAACTGGCTCTCCTTTGAGAGGTAGATCAAGGCTGAGTGATTGAATGCTTCCTGACGTGTGCATAATTTACATACTGTATGATGTATGTACACATGTGTGAAGAGCCATATGAGGTTTTGTTTGTGTGTCATGCCACATGGACACGTCTAATTACAGATCAAGTCCTAATGATCGTCTCCTGTGAAACACGCTGAGCAACTTGATACGACCCAGCTCTCCCTGGGGTTTTGTTCAGCCTGGCCTCAGTGCTCACAGCAGGCTGAGCTTCAGTAGTCACACACACCTGTTTGTGTTATCCGTCGTGTCAGGAATATGGAGTAATGTGGGAATAATCAGAGTGGGGAAAGTAAAACACAGCATCCTGCCCTCCCTCCTTTTACAGCAGTTTGATCCACCAGCAGTTAGCAGCTGTGCTCGGTGCTGGAAGCGTGGAAGCTCTCTGTCAGAGCAAAGTTTCCCGAAAGTTTCCTCGCTTTTAATTTTGCAGTAGAAATGAAGATGGCTTGATTTGACTTGGCAGAGTTAGCTCGCTGATAGCTGCGAAGGACTGCAAACACTGGATTAGACGGAGGGTCCACATTAATATTTGAAACAGCATTTAGGTCTTAAGTGCTTAGCTATCAAAGTAGTCTGATTACACTGATGTACAGCTTTATTGTTGACGCTTACTTGCTTCTTCTGTCTCATGAGCTTTTCCTAAACTTTTGCACCCACGCTGTGACTCAGATGTGCTGTTCTACTGCATCTACCCCACCAAACGCCACTGCCGCTGCCTGCAGGTGTTGCTTAAGTGCGGAGCCGATGCCAACAGCGTGTCAGTGCAGGGGATGCATGTCTTTCAGCTGATGTGTGAAAAGGCCCAGGAGTGCACCCCCCTGTGCCTCATTATGCTGAATGCCGGGGCAGACCCCAATGCGGCACACCAGGTAAACAACAGGGACTGTGAGACCTGCGTTTTGAAGACAGTCTGTTGGAGCTGAAGCCTTTCCTCTCCTCTCTTCCCCTCTGCTCAGAAAACTGGAGTCACAGCGTTGATGGAGGCAGGCAAAGCAGGGTCCCTGCCGCTTGTTAGAGCTATAATCAGGATGGGCGGAGACCCCAACGCCTCTGACAGGAAGCGGCTCACAGCCGTCCACTATGCTGCCATGGGGGGCTTTTTTGAGGTGTAGTAGCTGCTCATATATAATAGCTGACATCTTTTGAAATGGCAATAACATGCAAAGTTAAGCTGTATCTATTAGGTCTTATTCTACTTTGTCCTGGAAGCTGAATTAAAATGACAGCGACCCACTGTTAGTGTAAGCAGCACCTCGGATTTAGGCTCGTCTAACGTGTTGCTCTGGGCTGTGTTCAGGTGCTTCAGGTGCTGTCTGCATACTCAGCAGACATGAGTGCGATGAGCCTTAAGGACTGCACAGCCTTACACTACGCTGCTGCCTCGGGCAATGCAAACTGCTGCAAGTTCCTGGCACAGAGAGGTACTGTACTCTTTAAAGTCTTCTTCTGTGATGAGGCCTGTCACTCCTGCTGATGCAGATATTTAAAGCTCATATCAACATTACGTTCAGTAATTTCAGTCTGATGTCACTTGTAGGCTAACGCTGAAACGCAGGAGGAGAGCACAGCAGCTATTACTCAAAATGTACATGAGGAGAAAGCTGGTCACAGAGCATTGCAATCGGCTCCGAGTCTTAAATGTGTGTGTTGGTGTTTGACAAACAGGGAAACAAACTGAATACTTAAGTAAAAAGGGCTCATCGTAATACTTACTGTTGAACGAGGTAAATGTGTCTCAGCCTCGCAGCCTTATATAAAAACCACCATGACGTGTGCTCTGCTCGAGCGTCTCGGTCATTCCTCAGACCTCTGATGCCTGGAATCTGCTGGACTCGCTGTTCTAGCCACTGGGACCACTTTGGACTTGACCTTTCACATCTCCAGCTGTTCTTTCCGCCCATCGGACTTCTTCCCAATATTACAGTAAGCTAGGATTGTCGCGTCTGCAGCCTTGTGCTCTTTATCGGCCACAGCTCTGTGTGGTTGGTCGTCAGCAGCTGTCTGTCTGCGCCGCCATGACTCTGTGGAGTCCTTTAGGCCGAGCTCTTCTAACCTCTGGTAGGATTTATTGATGTCAGCCACCTCCTCTGTCTAGCCCATGCAGGGGCTTTGTCCTCCTGTTTCTCCTCCTCCTGTTAGCTCCTCAGCTACCTAAGGCACTGTTGTAGCAGCTCATCTTGTGGGTGGGGGTGGGGGCCATGTATTCATGGTTGCTTCTGGCTTGTCGCTCTGATCCCCTCCCTCTCTCTCGTAGAGCCCAAAGGTGCTGGACTGCGTTCCCAGGGTCCCACCTAAGCATCTATGACACTTATGTGGCCGTGATGATGGCCGTACGTCTGTACTGGCTCACATCTTATTGCTGTCTTCTCAGCACCTGCCTCACCTTCTGTAGGCGTCGCCTCTGTGAGTGCGTGTTCATGAGGCTGTCACATTATTGTTGATCACGGTGTTTTTGAGGTATTGCTACGTAAGTATTGTATACCCAAACTGTGTAATGATTCATATGCATGGCCTGTGAGAGGAATGCTGACGGTTACACTGAATATTTTCAAGTTTAAAAGGGGAACAGGACTCTATTTGGAATATGGGAGTTTCAGTTCGTTCCAAAAACTGCTCTACGGTACCTTTTTACGGTACGATGATTTCAATATGTTACCCTCCGTTTGGAGTAGTGTTCGTATACATGGAAACGTAAAGGAGCACGCTCCACGTTACTGCCAAAATGTTGAAATGTCATTTCATTTACACGCGTGTGGAAGAGTCGAGCACATTTCTGATTCTGTTCTGGTTTCTTTGATACACGAGCACGTCTCGTTTGATCACACACGGGGGTTTCCCAGCTGCTATAAATATGGATCAAACTGTCGTTTTATGATCAAACGCACAGTCGTTTCAGAGATTAACATAATAACACAGTCCCCCTGCTGTTTTCATGTTCACACGTGGAAGTATTGTCCATAATTACCAGCTTGTGCACGCCTGCTGCTCACCACACCTGTCATTGTGTGTTGGTTTTAGCGCGTTGTCAGCTTCCTGTGTGATCAGAGGTCTTTTTGGACTGTTTGCTGCCCAGCTGGGGACAAATCTGTCCCATTTCTGTCCTTCAACGCGCATATTAAACCCTCTCTTGTATTGGAAACATCCCACGTTCATGCATTTGTGACTTCTAGGCTGGACTTGTGTAATTCGCTGTTATCAGGATGTCAGACAGTACATTTGTCCCATGTTGACGTCTCCTCACTGCTTGGACTGGGTTCTGGGTAAACTCCAGAACTGAATTTCGAATTCTTCTCCTCAGTATTTTTATAACAGATTGGAGGATCAGTGTTCTCCCCTCTGTGTCTGCATATCTCTGGTATGATACTATAGCTGCAACCACAGTCCTGAGGACATTCTGCCGTGTGTTTATATAACCTCTGCTCTGTGGTCAGGTTGTAACCCTAAACTGAAGAACCGGGAAGGTTTGCTGCCGCATCAGATTGCCAAAGATTGCGGTCACAACGCAGTAGCCAAGGAGCTCCGGAAGGCGGAGAGGAAGCAGGGAAAAGGCAGCGATCCCAGCGGCACCGGGCAGATGTCAGAGCTCTGGGCACTGACTCTCCACGACTGGTCTCAAGAGTATGAAGCCGAACTGTGGAAAGCCTTTGGCGACAAATCAGACACAGTTACTGCAGAGAGGTTTATTTCTGTATTAGAGGAGCTACAAGCTCCAGTTGAACCAGACCGGATCCAAGCAGTCATCTCAGCCCATGGAGGAGACGTCAACATCAGTGACTTCATCAGAGGAGTCAAGTACATCAAGAAACCGTTCCGCCTCTCCTTGTATATGCCTAAGAAGAAAAAGGGGGGAAAGGGAAAAAAAGGGGGCAAGAAGAAGAAGAAGGGTCCGTTTGTTCTCCCCATGCCCGTTTGCACCCTCCCACCGGAGCTGAAGCCCCGACGAGCAGACGGAGGCCCACCCAGCTTCATGATCAGCTCCTATTTTAACTGCTCGGACGTCCTCCGATTCGACCCGGCTCACCCGCCAGTGCATCCGGTGATGAACGACTCAGGATGGTACATACACAAGCCACCGCCGGTCTACGTCAACGTGAACTCCTGCGTGAGAACCAATGATCTGGAGTCTCTGGACCAGGCCTTCAGTGAAGGGGTGCCGGTGGACGTTCAGGATGAGTTTTACAAGACGCCGCTGATGGTCGCGTGCTCCACTGGCAGCTATGAGACGGCTCAGTACCTCCTCAGCAAGGGGTGAGAAAGTTCATGTTCTGATTTCAGTGCCGTTTGTTTTTTCTGTGGCTTTACAATAAAAGCCAAATTAATATTTTCAATATTTTTTACCTGTTTCTTTAGCTTTGTATCACAAAGCACGCACACAGAAGCAAACTGACTTTTTCTGGTGTTTTCTGGTGGCTGCTGATCCGAGCCAAAGAATGGGCCTAAATACTAATACACGCCTTAAACCCTGACATCACTGTCTGTGACAGGGCTGATGTGAACGTGTGTGACCAGTTCTTCTGGACCCCCCTCCACCATGCGGCGTACGCCGGGCAGCGGGAACTCATTGAACTTCTGGTGAATGCTGGAGCTAACGTCGATGCCCCGGCCCTGGGCGGAGCCACGCCCCTCATGAGGGCCATTGAGACGTCTCGAGTGTCCTGTGTGGATTTCCTCATCGAGGCGGGTGCCAGTGTGCTTGCAGAGAACAAGAGAGGTGTGACGTAGTTCAAAGCCTTTGTACCTTTTTCTTATAATGCCACAATGGAAACACGTGATTTTGTATAATTACTCTTTAACTCTAACTCTCCATCAGCATTTACTCTACAGGTCTCCTTTGTGGCGATGTATAACGTACCAGCATTCATATCCTGTCTTTATAGGCCCATTGACTACAACCCTACATCGTAGCACTTTCACATCTGTGGCCACTTTAGAATCACCATGTCTCGTTTAACTGCCGATTTTACTTCTGTACAGAGCAAAGCTGCCTTGATGTTGCCAGAGATTTTGCAAACCCTGTGATAATCGACTTGGTCAAACAAAAGATGGATTCTCTGCCTAAACCAAAGGACAAAGCAAAAGGAAAGGAGGCCGAAGCTAAAAAGCCTAAAGCCAAGGTACACAAATAATCTACGACTTAAAGGAGACCTTTGAAACACATTAAAATCGTTTGCCTTCAGACTTTCCCTGTTATCTTTGTTTCTCTAAACTGTATCTAATGTTCACTCTGTACTATAGGAATATAGCAAGTCTTGGTTCTGATATAGTGCTTTTCTCCTCTGTTTGAGCGTTCACAGCATTTTCACCACACAAGTGCGTTTTCCTGGGCCTCAGTGCTCTTTCACACTCCCACGCTGATGTATGCAGCAGGGGCAGCTCTGGGATCAGCGTCTGGGCCACAGAGACAGCCCGCTCTGTCTCCTGATCCCCATCATGACCTCTAAATCATGTAAAAGGACACACGCTGGTGTTGCTCTCTTCTCCCTCGTAGCAGCAGGGAAACCCGAGCCTGCAAAGGGAGCCGATTACTTAAAGCTGGGCACTCGTACGCAAATGACACCACATGTGTTTGGTTACAGCTACACCGAGCTGGTGTTTAGCTTTGTATTCCCTGTAACCAGGTCACAGTCGGTTCAGATGTATTGATGTTGTCATTAAGACCCTGAAAGCAGCAGGTGTTTGTGACGCGTTCATAAATAATCAGGAGTATTTATAATTCAATGAAAATATCTGTCACACAGCGAGCCGACGAATCACGGAGCGTTTTTCTCTGAGCTCGGTCGGAGGCGGTATGAGCTGCTTTCACTGTTTTCTACAATAAAGGGCAATAATCCTCATCAGGCCCACTGGAATTCACAAACTCTCTGTAAATCATGCACCTTCAGCACTGTGAGTGATTCAGAAGAAGCCCTGTGGTCGTCCTACCCTCTAACCACAGCCGTGGGAACATGTGGGGGCTTCTGTGGGAAGTACACCACTCTCAGTACCCGACTGCATGTTGCTCTTGTTTGTCTTTAAAAATTAGTTACATGTGAACAAAAAAATTAATGTTTGTCAATGAAAGAATAATTACACTAAGAAATATAGGACGCACACACACACACACACACACACACACACACACACACACACACAGAGCAGCTAGGGGATGGGAAAGGCAGTTTGATGCCAGCAGAGCCAATGATTACCTGATAACAAGCTCACACAAACAGCACAGAGCTCTGCAGCGTCTGTGGTGAACGCCAGAACATCCTGATGAGAACATCAACACCCGTGTGATCGGTGATTAAGTTAATAATGGGCCTTTGTGCAGAACGATTGGTGTAGCAGCAAATTCTTCCCATGACCGCGCCTCACATGTAGACGGGGTTTTACAAAAACAGCAGCCGTCAATATCCAGCTTAGCCACAGTCCTGGCCAATCAGATGATAGCCTTTTTTGACATGCAGTTGGCAAAGCTCAAGTTTCACATCCTGCAGCCTGCAGACAGTTTTCCTGCGTATGCTTTGACAATGCCAGTGATAAACATTCATTATTGCGATGACACACTGACACAGCGGTGGCGGCAGATAGGCTGAACACCTGACGATGATGGCCGACAAAAAGAAACACTCGAATCGATGCAAATTGCTTAAAGCAGGCCTAGATGATCTCCAGCTGCAGCTTCACAGGACCTTCAGTTCAGTCTAACTTGGTACCATCCAGAGGCAGGATCACATCAGCAGCAGGTAGCAGTGATGCAAACATCTGGCAGGAAGTCATATCTCGTAAAGTTCACAGTTCTGTGGATAATTATTTGCCCCTTTCCTGATTTCTTATTTGTCACAATAACATGTTTTCAGATCATCAAACAAATGTTAATATTAGACGACGATAACCTGAGTAAATATTCATTCAACTAAATGATCCTACGTGGAGCTGTGTGGAAAAGTCATTGCCTCCTAAAGCTACTAAGTGTCAACCGTGACAACAACTGCAGTCAGTGATAACGAGCAGTGGATCCTTCACTGTGGATCCTTCACTGTGGATCCTTCACTGTGGAGCAACAGTCGTCTTTGTTTTAATTCAGCCACAGTGGAGGGTTCTTGAACATGAATTACCAACATGCTGGTGTGTGTCAGATCGTTGTCCTGCTGCAGAAGCCAAGCGCACTTAAGCTGCAGCGCACGAACTGATGGCCAGATATGCTTCTTCAGGATTTTCTGGTGGAGCTGAATTCAGCAGGTTTGACAGTCGTTTGATGTTCTTTTCATGGAAAGCCGTGCTAGTTTTATGCCGGCATAACAGGACTCAGACGAGAGCTTTACCTCGTCGGTCCACCGAGTATTATCCCAACAGCTTCATCACAGTGTTTTTTGGTAGATATGAGCCTTTCTGTTCTCTTTGGTCAGCAGTGGTTTTCTCCTCGAACTCTCATTTTTGCCCCGTCTCCTTCTTACTGTTGAATCATGAACTCTGACCTTAACACACACAAGTGAGGCCTGCGGTTCTTTGTTGCTCGGGGTTCTTTTGTGACCTCCTGGATGAGTCGTTGATGTGTTTTTGGAGTCATTCTGGTACGCCGCCCACTCCTGGGAAGGTTCTCCATTTGTGTACAGTGGTTCTCATCGTGGTTCGCTGGAGTCCCAAAGCCTTACAAGTGGCTTTGTAACCTTCTCAAGACGGATGTCAGGGACTTTGTTTCTCATCTGAAACATCCGAGCCATGTAAGTGTGACATATATGCAAAACTAAGAAATCAGGAACAGGGCAAATACTTTTTGTAGCACATTTATATACACAATAAGTTTTGTTACTGATGCTCCTCAGATTCCTTCACCAGGTTTTCTCAGTCCAAAGTAAACATTAGCTGTCCGGTGCTTTAACAGAGTACTTCTGTTTCCTCGGTGCAACAGCTAAATCTTTGGATTACTCTTTATCCTGCCTCTGCACCGTTACTGAAAACCATTGAGCTTTAATCCTCAAACATAACGTTTATTGTTAGCGACCTAATCTTGTGCATTTGGACATCTCTAGCTGATTTTAACCAGCCTGAATCTGACACTTTGTCTGCAGAAGCTTTGAAAGTCTTGGTATTCACTACAGGTTGCTGCTGCAAAAGTCGCTGTGCAAGCAGAGACGTCGTCTGCAGCAGCAGAGAAGACTCCACCCCAGAAGGATTCAAATAGCGTCGTCCTGCAGAACACCAGCATCACGACTGGGAAAACCAAACTCGTGGACATCACCTTTGTGCCAAAGACGGTGAGCCTCTCCACCGTTTACAAGAAGACGGCTTAATGTGTCTTCTGCTGCCGGCTAGTTGCAGCAGTCACAACGTGCACAAACCAACCCTGCATTAAGCCCGTTAGTGCACACATGTTCCTGAAGAAGTGACTGTGTAATTCCACTTCTCACTCTGACTGTTTTTGTCTCAGGTTTGGGGGAAGCCGCCCACCACCAGCCAGCTGATGTCAAAGACAAAGGTGGACTTTGACAACCTCGTGATGCCTTTCAGCCGCGACCTCCAGGGCACGATGCTGGAGCTAACAAACAGCGCAGAGTAACAGGCAGCGAGGTTAGACAGAGGCTGACATCTTGGACTGAAACTGGCCACTTATCATAATTGTGGATGTTTCATCTTTTCCACATGGCTTCTTTCTTCTGCCTTGTTGGACATCGTGCTTTGAATAACGTTTCCTTCCATCGCATCAGGTTCCTGCTGCTTTCATTACGGCTCTGTGCCCGTGACAGACGTGGTCACAGGTTTGATGTTTCCAGGTTGTGCGTCTCTAATCATCGATGTTATAACTCAGGATTACCTTAAGAATATTTTTTTCTTTTTTAAGGAGGCACAAGCATCCACGTGGACTCAACGATGAACCGATTGGACATAATCGATTCACTTTTATTGTTTCCTTTTTGGAAAATTTGTCATTTATCACAGCCAGGTGATTAAACGCAGACAGCACTGCACAGCAACATGTGGCAAAGAACAAAGGGCTTGTGGCCCTGATAAACTACATTGCAACTCAGGAAGCACTGCAGCAACATGGTGTATGGATAACATTATATCCACAGGGTCAAAGGTCATAATGTTGTTTGGCAGCATGACTCAGAAGGATGAACTGTGAGCCGATCTGCTGTAGTGTTGTTGAACACGTTTTACAAACTGCAGCTGTTTTTCGGTGATACGCATCATCTTTCACTGCTTTTTCTGCTGTCATGGCAACAACTTTGCATTTCATGAGAATGAACTTTATGGGCCAAATGTGTGATCGCTTATTTTAAAAAACTGTTTGTTTATTTCATGAAACAACGTTTATTTAGCTTTTTCTTATTTCTGCTCATATTTCTGCTGCTATAATGGCTCAATGTGGTCATCTCTGACACGCAGAGTGACCGGAACGATGGGTTGTCAAACCTGAGGTCTGGGGGCCAGAATCAGCCTGGCAAAATCCCCTACTCGGCCCACTGGATGTTTTAGGACTTTTAACTGTATTTTCATTAAACCTACAGCTGTCCTACTAATAAAGACTCCCCCCACAGCTATTCATAACACAATAATGAAGATAAACAATTAAAAAACAGAAAAGTTCCTGTTTTCTCACTATCGACTACAAAAAACATCTTCTTTTTATACAATGTATCCACAGAAAAATGAATAAAAGGAGACATTTTCTGTATAAAATATTCCACTCAATGGCAATGAGCCCCTGGAACCTTTTCTCTAATTTATTTCTTGCAGTTTCAGAGTTGTGCTGGAAGATTTCTTTCATTTATTACAGCAGCATTTTTGATCATGTAGAAAAGCTAAGGAGTATTGTTGCAGTTGCACTTTATTTTTCTTATTCTGAGACATCTCGGGGGTTGGATGTGCAACTAAATGAGGTTACAGTTACAGATAATGGGGTATTGATGTTTTTACATGAATTTGTCTTTGCTGGTTTAAGAGGGGGACAAATATGTGGTTTCAGACAGTGGATGAACTGAGAGGGTGCAGCAAAGATAAAGAAGAACTTATTTTGAGTTGTGAATCATGCAAAGCTACTCTAGTGGTCTGCAAGAATAGAAAGATACAGAGCTGGAAATTAGCACAGTTCGTGAGTGAAATAAAAGTGTGCAGATGCTGCAGATGGTTCAGATCCTGCCAGCTCTGCAGTAACTGTGCCTGCAGTGAGAGAAAACAGATCAAACCGCACGCTTAAGACGTCACACAAAGAAAGAAGTCATCATCGCAGCCTGTCAGGGCTCTCACGTCGCCTTCGTGTCGGGGTGATTTGGTCCTTCAGCCCTGTGCAGTTCCATCTTTGTACCAGCACATGGCGCTGTTTACCAGGTTTTCCAAAGCAGCGTCTGGTTGTTTATTAGAACAGAAAACTTGGAGCAAGCTCTTGTGTTTCGAGCACAGAAAGGCATCAAAATGGTAGCCGTTCATCTTTGCCCAGATTACCTTAACGATACTGTGTCTGAGCCCTGTTTGGATAAGGCTTGTGTTTTGGATGTTTGCATGAATGCAGCTACAGGAAACAGACATTTCTTCTGCTTTAAATGTCGCATTGATCCATCATCATCGCCACCTTCACCTGATAAAATTAGATTGCAGCGTCCTCGAGGTCCATGGGGACGGAGTTATATAATCAAATATATCAGCAGAGAGGGGGGGTTCGAGGTTCTCAATACGGGCCCGGGTTTGTTTAAATATACATAAGCACAACGCCATCGATGACAGTGGAGAGAAAGAGGGGGATGGATGGAAGCAGTGAGACAGGCAGAAAAAGGCGCGCATGTATGTAACGATGCTCAGAGAGACGAATGGAGACGGTGAGCAGGGGAATGGAGAACATATCACTGAAAGCCCAGCAGTGCCATTCATAAAGAGACCCGAGAGATGAGGGAAGGTGAGGAGTGACGGCGAGGAAAGGGAAGGCAGAGGCACACGGGGGGGGAGAGCAGCGGAGGGTGATTCAGAGGATGGGGAGGGAGCACGACGGAGGAATGGGAGTGGGCGGGAGGAGAGGATGAGGGCTTTTCTAGCACAATCAGTGGCACACAGGTTAGAGGGAGTAAACAAGGCTGTGATGCAGCACGTCTGTTAGGGCGTCGGCTTGCAGCATGTTTGCAGAACCACTCGGAGACACATGCGAGCGGCTTTGAGTTAATGTGTCATTAGCGCAGTCAGGAACAAGCTCTCCTATTTGAACTGTCTGTGTGAGCGTACCATGAAAGCGTGCCAGCTGAACATGCCTGAGAGTCGCAGCCTGTTTGGAGCCTCCCTCCTCCCCTCTGCTGAGTATCAGTCTGAGCTGCAGGCAGCAGCACTGCAGTCTCTCAGCTCGGGCCCTGCTCCGCTTACTCAGCACTTCAACCCTTCACTTCCCCAAACAGCCTCTGGGGACAAACACAAAAACACACACTATATTATATTATTGCTGTTTGTCACATTAGAGCATTATTGATGTGTCATCATTTGCAATAATCGTGCCTTCATAGAGACACAAATGTGCTCACATATGCATCCAGCATCCAGTAATGACATACATGCATAACCATGCACAGACTCATTGTGCACATGCACGACGTGCAGTTGTGTCTGTCTGCCTGTAGTCTCCAGAAGCATCTACACGGAGATCCACATAGACACATAGGTGTTAGCTTAAAAGCTTTGATGATGAACAACATTTTGGGTTAAAAAATCTGTTTTTCTCCGATTTCAGGGTGAGATGGATCCAGTGCTCGTGACTTTTCTCACCAATAGTGTAAATATGGTAGCCACGCTCCCGTCGACAGCACTGTGCAGATCTGTATCCATTATTGATGCGGGAGTCGTGTTTCACGCTGAATGTGACACAACAGGAGAACGTACAGTAAGCTCTGCCAGCAGCTTTTGTCTTTGTTTAGCACCTGTGCAGGTTTACTGTGTGTGTGTGTGTGTGTGTGTTGCAGTGATTCATCATTCATTAGTGCAGCGTTGGCAGTGCCATAGATCTCTTTATCTTTCTCAGCTTTAGATTCCAATTTGTTCCAGGCCTGGAACTTTTATTATGAGAGTATTGATCTGAATTTCATAGTGAGACCAGTAAGGCTGGGTGGTAAACAGAGGATGGGGTCTTGGCTCACATAAGCAGAACAATTCCTGGGAAAGACACCAAAAGCTGGTATAATAAATATCTCTCAGGATGCATTGCAGCTGCAACCATTTCACTGACTGTACTTTGATTTAAGAAAAACAAAAAAAAAACAGTATTTAATGGTATTTTAAGAAAAAGAGAATAACAGGAGGCCAAAGGAGCAATATTTGATATTACCAGGTCACTATAATCAAACATGGGATTTTAAAACACTGACTCTCTACTTTAAGATCCTATTATACAGAAACATATTGTTTCTGTAAGGAACACGCTGGCATTGGGCTTTAATCAGCTCAAACTACAGGAACAAATTTCCTCTGCCCTGAAAACAACTCATCAGCATTGCTGGCAGAGATCATGAAGACCAGAGCGGTCCCATTAGACTTTAACTCTGCTGGCTTTCAGTCTTCAGTATGGTTTTACAGCACACTGAAAATATACCAAAGTCCAAATAAGCGCCTCCACGAAGAAGCAGGACTGGCACATAATAAGTGTAAAGCTGAATACATATCATAATAGTTTAGTGTACTTAAGAAGACATGATATTATTAATTTGACTTGGGAATGAAGATTTATGAAACTGCATTAAAAATTATATTATCTAATGTAGGAGAAAAAGGAATGCGACACTGCTAAAAGTATTACATATATGATTGGGTCTGGGTGTAAAGAAGGGTGAGTATTCTACTTAAAGAGGACCTACTGTGCTCATTTTCACCTCTATGTTTTTATTCAATAACTTTTAATGAGGTTTTCCATGATTCACTGTACAAAACAATCCTCCCCCATCTTTTTCTGTGGAATGGTACAGCCCCTTATTACAGATGTTTCCTGAAACAGTCCTATTAGCTGTTCCTTTAAGCCAGCTTTCTACTGATTGGCTGCCTATTATAAACAAGCAGGTGGGCGGGGCTGCTGCGTTCACAAACAGAGCAACTGCTGTCCTAACAGGTAATGCAGTACTGCACATTTTGGTATTTATTAGTTAATAAGTCAGTACAGGCGCAGTGTTGCTGATACCAACATATACACACCGATACCAGTATGTGAGACGTGGACTGTGCTTCCCTGCAAACAGCACGTTGGATCAGCCTCAGGTCTTTAAATGTGCTGTAGGTTTTAAATAAAGTAGACAGTCAACACAAATACGCTCTGACATTTTTCATACAGCAGGTTTAACGTATATTTTTTAATTTCCAAGAAGATAATTTCATACAATTCAAGAGGTCACATAATGATATCAGAGACTAGAAACAAAGTATCAGCTGGTATCAATCTGATACCCATACCAGCATTATTGATATTTGGATCAATCCACTGACCTCTAATGTCAGCTTTCCCTGACGTCACCTGGAGCCACGAGTAGAAACATGTTAACAACAGGAGAGCTTAGAGCCCACAGGTTCCTGCGTTTCTCCTGGATACATGAGACCAAATCTGATTAACACGAGTTCAGTTTCATGACTTGACCATGTCAGTGTTGTGCTTTTGTTTTCAGTGGGACATTTTGGATTTACAGGACTGATAAGAGCACTTTGATGTCCTGTGTCCGAGCCTTTGTGTGCGCTTGGATCTTACTGCAGTGTCAGCTGTACTCCCCAAACTGACCTTTGAAAATACAACGAGGAGAGATGGTCACACACACACACACACACACACACACACACACACACACACAGACAGACACACACACACACAGACAGACACACACACACACACACACACACACATACACACACACAGACAGACACACACACACACAGACAGACACACACACACACACACACACACACACAGACAGACAGACACACACACACACACACACACACACACACATACACACACACACACATACACACACACATACACACACACACACACACATACACGGAGTTATACACACACACACACACAGTTACACACACACACAGTTACACACACACACATACACGGAGTTATACACACACACACATACACACACACACACATACACACACACATACACACACACACACACACATACACGGAGTTATACACACACACACACACATACACGGAGTTATACACACACACATACACACACACACACATACACACACACACACACAGTTACACACACACACATACACGGAGTTATACACACACACACACAGTTACACACACACACACACACACACACATACACGGAGTTATACACACACACACACACACAGTTACACACACACACACACATACACAGGGCCTGCTCAGTGGCCAAGAGAGAGACATTTTAATCAAACTTCAAAAAAACAGCCATAAAATATAATATAATAATAATATAAAATCTAAATGTTATATAAGGAATTGTTAGCAGGGCTTCCTGATAAGCCTGTAAATAATACAGATTAATGTTATGTAAAAAAAAGCCACTCATGCGTCAAGACTGTGACTGAACTGTTTTAGTTTTGCTGCCATGCAAACACTCGTTTTATTATCTAATTAGGAGTCTGAAGAGTTCTTGTCATTATGTTTCCCATTAGCTTTATTTCCCCTAAAGCCCCACACATCACACACTTACCGCTGCCACTGCACTCTCACTCTGAATGGTAAGGATACAGCCGTGGCTGTGGAGCACAGGATGCAGAGAGGAAACAATGAACCGAATGCCAAGCATGCCTGTGTTTCTACAGTGTTCCTGGTTTTATCGTGTACGAGAGAAATGTGCTTCAGGGTAGAAGAGAAGGAGAAGGTGAAGGCTTGTTGTTAGGCAGCCGGTAGGTGATAAAGAGGAGGAGCGTGAGAGGACTGAAGAAGATCTGCATGGAAGTTATGGCAGGCGAGGAAAATCACTCAGACACAGTGGAAGGTGAGGATAAGTTTAGCGGTGAGTAAAAGTGGGAAAAGGGGTGTCTTTCAAAAAGAAGGTGGCCTTTAATGAAACTGCAGGTATCATCGTGGGTGTCAGTACAATAGGCTGTATTTGGGTGTGTCGATTCAAATATGAGGACGCAGCGATCGAAGACAAAAGAGAGGTGTTTTCCCCAAACCGTGTAGCCACTGCAGAGCCCAAAGCTGAGCGATTTCTTTTCTGCAAGAGTTTTGCTATGCTGCTGCTGCGCTACTGAATCGATGAGGAGAAAGAGGAGGAGGAGGGTCAGCCTGGTATAGGGTTGTTTTACTGCAGTGGAGGCTCTCTCTCTGACTTCACATTGATAGGCCCCATATCTTTCTCTCTCTCCCGTCATTCTAACTGGAGTCTCATCTGTCTTTGCTTGACTCGCTGTCTCTCCCTGTCCTTCTGCCCGGTTTTCCCCCAGGCAGGACCTTGCTCTCTGATACCTGGCGCCCCACTGTCCACAACTATTCTGGCAGCCTTGGGTGAAGTTGTCTCAGATTCTTGCAGTGTGCAGACATCCAACATCCTGCCAAGATCCTACACTTTTCCTTATTAGCTGCATCAGCGTCTGCCCTGTACTAACTTGGCACATTTGCACAAAACTTATTCTTCTAGAGTTTGTTTGGAAGGGAGTTTGTAGGGGGCAGTGGTAGGGATACACTGATGGATGGGTTTTTCACCTTATCAAACACACTGTCGGGATGATCTACGATGAATAATTCAGTTCAATTCTATTTATACAAATCACAGCAACAGTCGCCTCACAGTGCTTTATATTGTAAGGTAGACCCCACAATAATACATACAGAGAAAACCCAACAATCACATGACCCCCTATGAGCAGCACTTTGGCTGCCTGTTATATTGAGACACTGGCTGAGATCGTTACAGAGTAAGGTGTGCATAGAGAGGAGGTCGGGGAGGACAGGCGGGTTAGTACAGTGTCAGACGTGGAGACGCAGGAGACCCTTTTTTCTTCCTCTTTCAATCATGTTTTTCAAAGTATGACCACAATCATGACCAAACTGTTTACACAAATATTATGCTATTATAAAATGTAACACAAGATTACAGTTTCACTCACCAAAACCAAAGTAACACAGCAAATCATTTTGTTAGACAAGTCGAGTAAAACTGGTGTTAAAGGCACTGAAAGTGTGGGGACCTTTAGTGAAGTGAGTGCAGATTTGTCATAGCAGACAGCTGTCAGCTACACCACATTGTTTCTGCACTAACTTTAATCTATTTCATGGATTGGTGACTATCTGATAGACAGTATGTAAGACTGGGCAGGGCTCTGTCTGGTTTAATGATGTGCAGTACAGCAGCTCCACTGTGCTGTCTCCATTCCTGCTCACCATGTACACCCCAGGACACGCAGAGAAACACTCTGACCATTCTGCAGTGGTTGGATGTCTGGAAACGCGGTGTCTGCCAGAGAGTAATTATTACTGTATTATTGTTGTTATTTAACATTTGCTGTAATAAACGAATTCCCCGTATATGGTATAAATAAAGTAGTTATCGTTTCTTCTCCAGGATGATATAAACATTCCCTCCCTGTCCAGCTGTCATGAAGTGGGAACGATCAGTAGAGGCTGTAAATGTTTTTTGTATGTGGCTGGAAGAAGGTGTATTAATACTGTAAAGTTGGGCATTTTAAAATTGGGAGTCTGTGGGACTGAATCAGTTTTGGAGAAACTGCAGGTTCATTAAAGTTACCACTTATGTCAAAGAAACACATTAAACACAAACTTTGTCATTTGCACCCTTCTCTGTGTAGAGTAAATTAGATAAATGAGCAAACATTAGAGTTGCTGCTTCTTTTCCCAGAGCCAGGCTAGCTGTTAGCTGTTAGCTGTTAGCTGTGTCATAAAGTGGGAAGGCTCCATCGGTGCCCTGTTGGTTCGTGCAGTAGGGTTTAAGTATCAGCTCTGTATTAGGGGAGAGAAATTCCTGTAGGTACTATTTTCACAACAGGGTTCGATGATGAGTAATGCCGATGCTTTCAGTGTGCGGCGCTCTGTTCCTCATCGCTGATTCATAAAGAGCGACATCTGTTTGAACCGCAAAGCTCAGCTAATTCTGATTAAGAGCATCACACAGGAACTCGATGCTGCTGTTTTCTCTACAGTGCTTGTATTCTGAAATGTGTACAGTATTTTATGTTTTTGTCTCTGTTGAGGTGATCCCAGCGGTGTGTGTGTGTGTGTGTGCACTGCACTGTGCAAAAAAAGGAATTCATTTAGTTAATGCACTTAAGGTTTTTAGTGTGTGTTTCTCTTCCAGTGAGTTGTTGGGAGCGAGAGCGTCAGAGACAGCAAAATCTGACAAGAGAGAGCAAGAGGGAAGCTGATGGAAGGGAGCAGGAAACCAGACCAAACATGGGCACAGGTGACGCACAGAGGATACCCAGTTTCCATAGCAACAGGCAGGTGCAAGACATTGGGAGCTAGTTTTCGATCTGCTGAGGTGAAACATTTGCATGCACTTTGCAGTGTGATTAGAACGACGCTCACACGAGTGCGATGGCAGAGCTTCGTGCATTTTCGGTCATAGATGTGAGAAAAGCACACGTGTGAAAATGGTCTCCGTCACAGAGAAGACGCGATTGGCCAACCAGCACCGTGACTTTGCTGACCCTGTTCTGGGAAATGCCTGACGCATTGGCGAGGGAAGGGGAGGGGGGTGAAAGGGGAGTCGACAGGAAAGGGGAGAGGAGGAGAAGGATGAGGCAGGAGAGTGAGATTAGAGAGGAGGGGGTGCTGGGGGAGAGAGTGTTGATCTGTACCCTGGAGCTGCAATACATGATGAAGAGGAGGGAAGAGAGACAGAGAGGGGGATCGCTGGGCTAGGGTGAGGACAGGGAAGGAGAAGAAAGCAATTTCAAAGAATGAACAAGAGAGGGGAGAGATTAGAGCAGGACGTGAGGAAAACTTTAGAAAAGGCAGATGCATGCAGGGTGTGCTGCAGAAATGCTGTTCATGCTGTAAAGAGCCACAGCTCCTTACAGCATGAACACTTCTGAGCGCTTGTTTGCCTGAATGATGGTAAATGGTAAATGGCCTGTATTTATATAGCGCTTTACTAGTCCCTAAGGACCCCAAAGCGCTTTACATATCCAGTCATCCACCCATTCACACACACATTCACACACTGGTCTGCTGTGTTGCAGTGGAGGCTATACCAAAGTGGCTGTACCACAACAGGACTTTACACTGTGATGTCGTTGCTGTGTATCCTGGTGCTGTGCATCAGCCTGATGTCACCCATGTAGAGGAGGTGGCTGACGGTTGCTCCGTTCTGTAGTTCTCACTGAGGGGTTCAGGCCTATGCAGAACAGCAGTGGGCAGAGCATCTTGGTAGATCCCACACTTGATGGTGACTTGTGAGCTTTAAGTTGGCCTTTAGTGTTGTCCACCACATCCCCACTGAGTTCCCGATGAAGGCTCTTAGGCTCCTGTTTTAGGCATGCCAGGATCCAGGTGTGGGGCATTGAGTCATAGACCTTCACAGTGAGGCTGGTTTTGCAGTCTCGGGCAATTGCTCTGTCTATAAGTAGGTGTAGTTTCGCCCCTCTGGTATTCCTGCCCATCCGTTTCTGTGCCCTGCTCATGTGTCTGTTCATCTTAGCTGCTATGATGCCTCCTTCCACATGATACTGAGGCAGGTTATTAGCTGGTATTTTGATGGGACCGGTCCTTTCTGGGGATTATTGAGGATCAGGACACTCGGGGTGTGTCTTATCTACTAGCAGCTGATTCATTTGTGCTGCCAGACTCATAGACTGCAATCAGCTTCTTCAGCCAGTAAGTGTGAATCATGTCAGGCCGGGTGCTGTCCAACTCTGACCCTTTCTTGGATGTCTGCCGCTGTGATACTTGCTGCATCCTGTTCAGAGACGTTGCTGTGGTCTGCTCTTAGATCCAGTAGCCACTGAGCATTGCTGTTATGGGTGCGTCCTTCTCCCATGTGCTCTTCCAGTCTTGGTGGTGCTGTTCTCATATTGTTCCCCTGCCACTGAGAGTACACCTTGGATGGTTCAGTGGAAAGCAGCTGGTTTCTTCTCCTACTTTCAATCTCTCTGGTTTATCTCTTCAAGATAAGACTGTGAGTCTTTGCTCGGCAGTTTCCAAGGTGTGGGGATTTTGCTGTACTTGGCATCCCTTTCTTTATCACACCTTTCCACTTCCCTCTGCAACGACATGAGGGCCTTTAGTCTCCTTTTCCATGGAGGGTACTGCTCCAGATATTTGAGATTCTAGTTGGACTCTGAATGTAAGTACTTATCATGAATTTTGGTTTAATGTAAATTTTACTCATCACTGTTAATCATCACCCCCCCCCCCCTCCCTCCCTCCCCGTGGAGCTCTATGCCAACCAACGCCCCTCAATCAACAATTTAGCCGAAGTAGAAGTTGACACGAAAAAGTTCAATTCATATTTAACTTTCAGGAAAACATTTTCTTAAATATTAGAATTGTGTTAGCAATATAGCATGTCCATGTGTTAGCATGTCCATGTGTTAGCATGTCCATGTGTTAGTATGTCCATGTGTTAGCATGTCCATGTGTTAGTATGTCCATGTGTTAGCATGTCCATGTGTTAGTATGTCCATGTGTTAGCATGTCCATGTGTTAGCATGTCCATGTGTTAGTATGTCCATGTGTTAGCATGTCCATGTGTTAGCATGTCCCGAACAGTGTGAACTGTCCAAAAACTAAAATTGTTTCTGTGCAAAACAGCGAGAATATCATAGTAATGCACCAAATAGTTGCAGGGATATTTAAAATGGACTGACCATCTGGAAAGCTCAGCAGCTACCGCGGACAAACAGGAGGTTGCATCAAATAAAACAGAGCATTACCAAAGAAAACCTGCGCAATATGTACGTGCAGCCTATTCTGCCATTCTTGTCATTTTTCACTTGTCACTTTTCAGCACAGCTTTAGTTTTATTAATGAACACTGAAGCATCACAAAAAATCATTCTGGTCTATTTGAAATTCCTGCGATGGGCATTTATCTGCATTTGTCTTTAAAAGCAAACAGAAACGTCTTGATCTCCATATCCTGACGAAGCTGATTGCATTTCTCTGCTCACTGGCCCTAGTCATGCATCGGGGCAGTGTCAGCTGTTCAAACATTACCACACATTTATATGCAGTTTCATGTATACACATATGCACATATGGGAGAGAATTCTGAGTTTATTCGACAGTAATGTGCCACTTCCTGTGAGCTAGCCAGGAGGGACTTTAGATTCTGGGCCAGTGCACCCTCATCACTTCTGCTCCTTTTCTGCTCTCAGTTCTGTTGTAACATTACATCGCGTTGTATTACGTTACATTTCCTTACCTTGTGTTGCTTTATGTAACAGCGCTTGTGCATTTGTTATTGTGTTAGTTTGGGACGATATCTTCCATAACCTGCTCTGTCCAGTTGTTCCGCCTCGGTCTGTCTCTGCTCGGTTGGAGTGAAGTGTTTAAGGACAACGCTTCTATGTCGTTTCCTTGTTTGAGTCACAAATACCACATACCACTCACAGGATGTAAGCCTGTTCTACATGCTTCATCCCACACTAGCAAAAAACAGAAGACAAAAAAGAAGGGGGTGGAGTGGGGAGGTGGGGGTTGGAAATAGATCCAAAGAGGAGATGAAAACAGGAAAATGTGGGGAGAGCTGGAGCAAACAGAAGAGAGAAAATACCAAAGCTAAGGATAGAAAAGGAAAAAGAATAAGGCCGGGGAGGCGTAGCTGTGCGGGTCGATTCACAACCATTCTCCCTCTAACGGTCCTCCTCACCATCGGATGCAAGACCTCCAGTCTCACACTCATCAATGTCACCACTCATTCCTGATTCATCAATACCTCAATTATCAGATTGAATATCACTCTCCCCAGTGGGCTGGCTGAGACTGAGAGCTATTCTTCATGCACGTCCCCGTTGATGTATATTTGCTTTAGCTCCAGTTTAACCTCCTAGGACCTGCGTCCACATATGTGGACGTCACATTTTGGGTTATTTAGACCAAAATACTCAATTTTGCTTAACAAGGGCCTGATATCCACTCACGAGGACATTATGCTGCTACTGTTCTATCAAAATTTTAAACTAATATCCTCATAAGTGGCTCTCATTTTTCTTAGAAACAAAAATTAGGTAAAAAAAAAAAAATCTGGTAATTCTTTGTTTTTACATTCATCAGGTCCCAATCAGCCCAAATATCAAAGAGAAATTAAAAATGCTGCTGTGGAAGAGTTCAGGCCGTTAAAGGCTAAGCAACATAACAGGCCTGCACGCAAACCGTCAGAGTCAACACACAGAGCTGCTACAAAAGATGAGACTCAGTCATGTTTATACGATATTAGCAGCACTCCACTGAGACACGAGTTCTTCTTAGAATAATGCTGAAACTTACTACACGATGACTTGGTATCTAAATCACTCCTCATGGTGACACAACAGCACACGTGCTAATGCCTACAGTTGTGGTCAGATGTTTCAAATACACTCATCATGGCATGAATGTCGTGGTAATTTGGGGCTTTTAATGTTTTCTTTGAACGTTACCGTTTCCAGGGTGGAATGGTTGTACAATGATTGCATTTTTCTCTAATGACATTTAAAAACAGAAACTAGGTGCCACAGAGAAGAAGCCCTCGCTCCAAAGTCAGCACCTTCAAGCTCAAGTGACATCTGGAGCTCCCCACATGGACAAGCCAGATGCCTTGTGGAGAAAAGTTTCATAGTCAGATGAGACAATGTCAATGGAAAATTGTATTTAGTAGTCAGTATAATCTTTTAGTGATATAAGTTTGCTTATGGTAGGATGCTGTTTGTAGTTATTTGTATTAGGAAATGTTTAACCATGTATACTTAGAGGCATATAATCAATTGTGTAGTGATAAGATGTGTGATCTCTAGCAGGCTGCAGGCTTGGTTCACCCCCCACATCCTGGGAGCGTGGGAGAGGTCGCACCTTGTTTTATTGTTTTAACGTAGCTATGTCTGTTTTAGTCTAAGTGCTTTAACTGCTGGACTTCCTCACCGTGCCATCTAGGGTGGGGGAGACTACCCTCTTTATGACCAAGGATGTACCTTTTGTGTTTGTATGTTATATGACCCTTTTGATCAGCAGTGACACACACACACACACACACACACACACACACACACACACACACACACACACATACGCTCAAGAGTATAAATAAAGACCAGGGCAGTTCTCTCACTGGAGTCTCTTAGAGTGGAGGCTGCCCTTGCTAGCAAGAACTTCTGTGTGTTTCTCTTCTCTGAGTCTTTACTGAAGAAGTGTTTTAGAACATTTTCCCTAACAGACAAGAATGGAGCTATTTGTCCACAGCGACAAGACGTATGTTTGGAGGAGTAAAACTGAGGCTTTCAAAGTCTGTATCAGCTGTGGAGCACGGAGGAGGCTGCATCCTGCTCTGGCACTTTGCTCCCAGAGCTACTGGCAGGTTGTAAAAAATAGATGGAATAATGAAGGAGGAGGACAACCTTGATATTCTTAAATGTCACCTCAAATGACCAGATAGAGGGTTGCATTCAGACAAAGTTTGATGTTGCACCAGGATAGTGATCCCAGATGGAAAGGATACAGCAGGCTAGCAGTCCTGAGCTTTGTGATGGACTGAGCAGCGAAGGAAACTTAGGCACAGGTTAAAGTCCAAAAAAAGGATTTTTTATTTAACCCCAAAATCATAATTGGTTAAATCCTGCAAAAAGAATCAACATCTTGGGCCCATAAAAGAGGTCAGAATAACAGAACTCTACTCAAAGTTGACAACAACACTGATAACACAAACAAACTGACCTAACTTAACAAGACAAAGGGAAACTTAAATAGTGGCTGATCAGCCCACAAAAAGGGGTAAAACACACAAAACCTAACTGAAACTAACATAATGAAGTCCAAATCCCCCCCATGGTCCCGAGTTATGGAATGAGCCAATTTGCAGCTTTCCATCAAGGCTTGCTCCGCCCCTTTTCCACCTCCTGGCTCCTCAATCAAGCGACTGGAGCAGCTGCAACTAAGGTAACTCAGAAGACAAAGATTAAATCATACATAACAGTGTAAACTAAAATGTGCGCACTTATTTTAGAATGCAGTGTTATGTAAAAGCCTCTGCACTAATATGGTGATATTACCACTGTGTGGCTGTAAGTGCAGCCATCACACCTCAATCCCTCTGAAATCTGTGCACTAGATCCAAGATTCAAAGTGTTTATGTGTCACAAGAGAAAAGGCATTTCTTTGTGCAATGAAATTCTTTCTTTACTGTCCACCCACAGATGCCGAATAATATATACAATAGAAATAGAGCATATAAATACAAATAGTACAAATAAATAGCTGAAGTCAGAAAAGGAGACAAAATATGGAGATTTGAAAAAGATGTGCGCAAAAGAGCTATAGCTCAATATGTAAGACGACCAGGCGTGCAAAATGGGTCAGCTGTTCAAGAGTCTGGTGGCAGTGGGGAAAAGGAGTTAGTGAGTCTGGATGTTCTGGACACTTCTAAACCTTCGTCTCAAGGGCAGAAGTGGCTAGGCTAGGCTAGGCTAGGCTAGGCTAGGTCCCTATTCAAATGAAATGTAAAAATTCTGCTGAGAAGAGCAGTCAAACATCCAACCTGAATTATGCCAGGAGCTTACTGATGGCTACCAGAGGTGTGTGGTCAAGGTGCAACTACAAGGTCAGCTTTGAAAATCAGTAAAAATTTCATATTACCTACAATTTTTTACAGATCGTCTTCAAACTTAACAACAATATACTAGGCCTTAGGGAGCATAAGTACTCAGATTCACTAAGCATTTGACTTTCATAGTTAGCACCTGTGGTCAAAGTTGACCTGGAAAAAAAAATCATATAGTAGCATAGAAACACAACGATGCCAATAACAGGCTGACATCATCAGATTGTGATAAAAACATCATAAAACATGAAGGTTTTAGTGTAACCATTAGCCTTTGGTAAGAGTTACAGTCTCTGAATGCTCTTGTTTCCCATCAAATCACAGAAAATATTTTTAAAAGCCTTTAAAAAATCAAAAAATATCCTGTGTTGTTACTTGCTTTGGTTAACATGCTGCTATATCCAGCACCAACAGTCATGATATGAGTAAAACAGAGGCTTTCTCTTAAACAACCCTCTACAGTACATGTGTTTGTTTCTTGGCCTCTCTGTGTTTTTCTCACCTCCCCTCGTGGCCGGTGGCTTCCCTTTGTTGGAGGTCTCATCCTGTTAAAAGGGAGTTCTTCCTTCCCGGGGTCACCAAGTGCTGCTCGTAGTGGATAATGTGATTGTTGGGATTTTCTCTGTGATGCTACAGTCCAACCAGGGTAACAGAGATCACAGCACAATCAAAATTATTACAACCGTGTGTGATAGAATTGCAGACTTGTTACCTTTGAAATGGTCTCTTCAAAGACAGGGATCTGTGACGACTTGCAGTCAGATGCACCAAAAATCACCTAGTCTGGTAATTCTATATATATTACACTTACATATTGAATTAAAATGTTAAATGATAAATATAACCATAGGAGTCTGAGGAACGGAGCAACTGAAGGAAATCTTGGCAGTTTTGCATTAAGGTGAAAAAGGCCAGTCGCTTGAAGAGATGCAGCAGAGAGATATAAGTAGGAGAATCAACCAGCTGTCCTCCACTGAACCATCCGAGGTGTACTCTCGGTGGCAGGGGAACAATACGAGACCAGCACCACCAATGGGAGAAGGACGCACCCCACAACAGCAATGCTGAGTGTCTACTGGATCAAAGAGCAGACCACAGCAACCTGCTCTTAGATCCATGTCCAAGAAAGGGTCTCCAGCACGAGGAGTTGGCCAGCACCCGGCCCTGACATGCTTCACGCCTACTGGCTGGTTTTGCTGTTCACATAGATTGTTGATATTGTTCGTCAGTTTTCACACCCTGAAGCTGAAGATGGCCTTACAAGTACTGACAGTAGCCACCCACTGTTCAATAGTCGAATCAAATTGTTATGTGTTCACTGACTGTTATATGAAGTGTGTGTCCTTGTCTGGAAATAGCCTTGTAGGTGTTTTCATTTCTAATTTCAAAACAATGCAGACTTTCTTCTAATGATCATCGACTGCACTGTTAAGTTTAACTAATAGAGTCTTTCATTCCTTGACTTAATAAACTGATTCTTCAGCTACTCCTACGACATTTGTCCAGATAAACTTTTTGCTTTTTTGTTGTTTTTACTGTGCAGAATATAAACGCAGCACAAGATGCACTGAAGGAAATAAGCATTAACACGACAATATAAAAACACTGGAGTCCCGTTGATGTTGTGAATGCGTTATCCTGTAGCAACACATTTAAACATTTTAAAGACCATTTTGTGTACTAAGACTGTTAAATAAAGTAACGAGTAAATGAGGATGTTTTATGAATTGCAAACAGAAAATATCCTTTGAACTGTAAAAACTGTAAATAAGAGCTGGGCAGATGTAAATGCTTCATGTGGTTGAATGCTCAGGAACACAGGCAGCTGTAATCAGATGCAACATTAAAATAAAAACGCATCGTCGTGACGAGCTCTGAACAGACGGATGAAAAGCGGTCTAATTGTGTGCGATGGCTAAGTACGATGACTAAGGGCTGATATTTGAGGGAAATGAAGGGGGGGGGGGGGGGCAGAGTTTAGTGCTGAGTCACAGCACGGCTGCTGCTGCCGCTGCAGCGCCCTCCCCCACACTGAACTACTCAGCCTGGCTGACTAGCTTCATCTCTCATGCTTCATCCTGCCCTCTCTGTCTTCACAAACACACGGACACAGAAACACGTATATAACATAATACAGAGATGCAGCCTCTCCATCCATCACTCCATCGCTGCCTCGCCTCATCTCTAATCTCATTCTTCTGCCTCAGTTGATTTTGTCACTTGCAGCTCTTTCGCATCTCTTTCTATGTTTTTAGGCCGTAACTATTGTGGGTTTGGTTTTTTTGCTTCGTCACTCTTTCACAGCTCACCCCCATCCTCTCTCCTCCGCCTTCAGTTCCTCCAGCCTCCCACCATCCTTGTGAAGTTTGTGTGAGCTTGTCTGCTACAGGGCTGATAATGCTGCAGCTAATCTTCCCTCCACTTGCTGTGTTTTGCTCTTTGACTGTGAGACAAAGCACAGTTACAGCAAAAGCTCCATCGCCCGAGTTCCCCCCACACACACACACATGCACACGTACATGCACACGTACATGCACACACACATGCACACGTACATGCATATGTGCATGCACGCACACGTACATGCACACACACACATACACACATATGCACACGTACACACACACAAACATACTTGCATACGTGCACACACACACATGCACACGTACATGCACACATACATGCACACGATGGATCAGTAAAGACTTCATTCTCTCACTGAGAGCTTTTAATTCATGTCTTTATCATGATAACATCAGAACTTAAGGCGTGTCTTTATATTCAGATGCTGAACAGAAGAGACCAGCTCGCCCTCAAATCCACAAGGAAAGACTTTAGACCTTGCAGCCACAGTTTGCTCTGTGGTGAAGAAACTGAAGCAGTGCCAGGGGGAAGTTTCTGGAAATAGGCTGGCAGTGCATGTTTCAGACAACTGATAAATCTGTCAGATAAAAAAACAAATAAATAAAAATGTAATTCTCATAACATGTGAAACTGGATTAACCTGAATCTACCGATGATAATAATACTGTCGTCCAAATCTCTATGACAACAAAATCGTCAATGATTTTTCTGAATCACTGGACGACAAATTCAGCTGTTTTCTACATTCATGCTGTAATAATGACGTACTGCTGTAAAAAACATTGTTAGTATCATAGTCCCAGTCTACCCAGTGTCTGAAGTTTATATTCCTGACTCCTTTTTCTTACCTTCTGGTCATATTTTTGATGGTATTGTTCTTTGTGTATTTTGCTGTTTAGTCATGTTCTCAGTTCTTGGTTGTTTACAGTTTAGTTCAGCTGTTGTCTTACTTACTCACCACGTTTCACTTCCTGCTTTATTTTAAGGATTTGTGCCTCGTGTTCAGTTTACTTCCCCTCCTCACATTTTCCCAGATTGTTTGCGCCCATGTGTTTCACACAGCTGTGTCCAATCCCATTTTCCCTCAGTGTGTATTTAAGTCTTTTGTTGGTTGTCAGTGCGTTGTGATCCCGCGCTGCTCTCTGGTTTTCTTTGGTTTTGTGCTTTTGTGTTTTTCCCAGATTCTTGGATGTAGTTTCCTCTTTGGACTTTATTTTCCCAGCACACATACTCATTAAAGGCACACTTTAAGTTTTCATTTGGATCGAGTCTATTTAATCGTGGAGGCAAAAAAACACAAACAAGAAAACAACCAGCAGAAGCAGAATGAGACTTAGCGTTTGTTGCAGCTTCACTGAAACCTTTCGATTTTGAGAATGTAACCATCTGCAGGTTTAAATGAGAAGTTAGATGTGCCCGAGGTTGGATTACCCACATGTAATTCCCCCAGGACACCAGACTCCCGGGGGCCTGTGAGTTTCAGGTTCACTGCATGTTTTTTGGTACTTGTAGCTGCAGATTTGGTGGAGAAAGCCCTGCATTGTTATCTAATGCTGTGGGTCTGTCATTGTGAAACAGTAACAATCTGAACCTTTTTAAATTCAGGGTTTTTTGTGCTTGCTGAGTTCACGTTACTCAGTCTAGTCATTCAATCTAATTACTACCACTGGACTAATGGGCAAAAACCTCCGGAGCTTGTAGAAGCAGGAGCTAAACAGCTTTGTATTGATCCAGATGTGCTTATAGACACGCTATAGATGGATTGTTTATCCTGGTTTTTCTTTTCTGTTGTCAACAACCATGTGAAAACTGTTTTAAAAACAGTTATGAATTATTGTTTCATAAGGTGTTTTTTAATTTATCATTTAAAAGAAGCCTTTCTCAGATGACACTGGGCCAGGTGCACCCTGGACTGGTGACCAGTCTGTCGCAGGGCTGACACAGAGAGATTAACAACCATGCATGCTCACTCCTGCAGACCTACAGCCAATTTAAAAACACTTATTAATCTAGCACACTTAACATTCAGCTGCCAAGCTAAATACCAGCCTCGGCTGCACTTCTGTTTAGAGCCAATGGCTAATGCTAGTGTGAAAATAAGATGGCAAACCTTAAATATTATGGCTGCCAAATATTAGAGGGGAACTGTTTGGAGCAAAGTTGCTTGGAGTCGTCCAACGCAGCATCTCTGCTATGCGTCGGTCAAATAAATGAATTGTTCCTCCTTTTCTGTCTCATCTTGCGTAACAGTAAACATATTGCAACTCAAAACTCAGATTTATTCCTACGAATATTCAGAAAGTAAAGACAGTCAGTCCATAAAACATTTCCTAACTGGGACTCCTATTATTGAAATAATGCTGACAATAAGTGGTGTGTGAGATTGTTGACCTTAGTTTGCTCGAAGGTGTGTCCTGTACTGCCAAACAAGTTCAGTATACTCGGGCTGTCTCTCCCCTCATGCAGCTTCAGCTCCATCAGCAGTCTCACAAAGTGTTTCCACTAAGTAGTTATCAGCTTGATAGATCCACCCAGGGTTTCCCAGTCTAACTATGCGCGTTCCCATCAATGAGAGGCCGTTCGCCATATATGACCAATCACAAACATGACTGCTTGCAGCATTGTAGCATTTCATTTTTCATAGAAAAATAATCCACAGTATAGAAACACTATTAAAGCTACATGGAAAAACAGATGCCTTTAAATTGTTTTAGACCAGCAGTAAAGAGGAAAAAGGAATAAAGTTTGCTTTGCTGGCAGTCTGCTCATGAGGGATGTCTCGCTATAATATCTGAGCACACAGGTCGACAGGATCCTCCAGGAGTGGTGACGCTGTTGTCCAGAGAGTTGATTGGACAGCTAGTGGTGTTTTTGTGTTGCAGCATAAGTTAGGCAATAAAAGTGAACCAGCTTTGTGACCGAGTCAAACCCGAGCTTACCTCTTTAGGTCCTGAACCCTGCTCTGTAGTGCCGGCCTCACAGCCTCTGATGCTTCTGTTCAAACTCTAAATCCTTCATTTCCATCAGAGCCTAATTTTGTTTGCTGTGCTCCTGTGATGTTGCTTCAGAGCAAAATGAATGAACGTGAAACCTGTAGATTCATCCTCTTCACCCTCCACACTCAAACACACATCTGCAGCCACGTAACAGCCCTCAACACACACACACTCCTGATTCCCGTCCTCTCTCCTCTGGCTCTTCTCTCCAAATGGATTTTTCGTACAGAGTTATCATTATCATTCATTTAGCAGACAGGTTTGCTTCAGAGTAATTGAAGACACATTTGTTACAGTGCAGAGCAGAGGCAGCGGCTGGAGGGGAGGGGGGCATTCCCACGCCGCTGAGTCCACAGACGAGCTGAGGAAACATCAGTCGCTGTCTTTGTGCACGTTTCCCTCTCGTCACGTGATTGTCGTTCAGTATTTTTTCATTTGGAGCGGAGATGACGTCAGTGTCATGAAAGGCGACCTGTCAAAATGCAATGGCCTGCATGTATGAACTCTGAGGGGGATGTTTAAACTGTAAGGGACAAAAAAGTTTAACATATAACGACGTATAACAGAGTGAAACACTGCATTCTGTGGGATTTTTGGCACCTGTTCTCCTTTAGTATCATTATGTTGACTCTACATGTAAACAGAGACGACGTCGTTTTTTGTTTTTTATTTGTTTGCGTGTTTCCATGAAAGAGAATCAGAGAGTGACGCGTCTGGTTCTGTCTGATATCAGGCAAACAAACAAGGTGCTAAACTTGGAGGGTTGGATGACCCACAGGTGTACGTGCCGCTCACTCAACAGAAACAGACACATATGCAAGGACACGTAATTATAGTTTGTTGTGAAGCTTCTGCTCATGGAAGACTCTTTACTTCACACTATGTTGCTTATATTTGAGTGTTTCTCTGCTTTCCTTTTCTGCGATGCTAGTCACACAGCTGGTTTCCTGTGAGCTTTAGGACTGGCGTACAGTTGCCTCCAGTCTGCCCACTATCTAACTCTGTGCTTACTTGACAAACCAAGAAATCGCCAACTGCTACCATGGTTACAGCTACCAGAGGATTATTGTGCAATTAATAAGTTACTATTGGGGCGACCGTGGCTCAGGGGGTTGGGACGCGTATCTGTAACCGGAAGGTCGCCGGTTCGATCCCCGGGCTCTCTGTCCTGGTCGTTGTGTCCTTGGGCAAGACACTTCACCTACTTGCCTACTGGTGTTGGCCAGAGGGGCCGATGGCGCGATATGGCAGCCTCGCTTCTGTCAGTCTGCCCCAGGGCAGCTGTGGCTACACCTGTAGCTGCCTCCACCAGTGTGTGAATGTGAGAGTGAATGAATAGTGGCATTGTAAAGCTCTATATAAATCCAATCCATTATTACTAGGCCTCATGTTCCTCTCCATCCATGTTAGCGAACGTTCTTCGGTGTAGGACCTTCGACATCATGCCTGTTTTGTGTGTAGTAATTTGATGAATACCTTATGATATTGCAGTAGCGTGTGCACCACGTCGGTGCAATATGATAAGGTTTGTTTTGACACCGAACATTTTGGCTTTGGCAGCTGGTCGCTTTGTCCACTCTGGTGACCACAGATCGTGATTACTCATACTCGTGGGATTTAAAATGATAGTGTAGAGCCCCACTCACGTCCCACTGACACCGAGTGAACGCTGTCAGTGTAACAAACCGACACCTCTGAGGCTACAAATGCTCTAAGGAACTTGTCGGGTGTTAACTGACGATGCAGGATCATCTTGCATGAAGAGAAAGGCCTGTAGGGATGTATGAACAGCTGATGTGTTGAATCTATTTGGCTTCCATGTGCTGGGCTCTATGAATCACACAGCAGCAGCATATGAAACCATCTAAACAGATGATAAGCTGCTGTCCGCGCAGCTGCCCGTTATAACAAAGACTTTTTGAAGTCTCTCTCTCTCTCTCTCTCTCTCTCGATGACAGTTATCTATTAAAAGCTGCTGCTGACGTCAAAAGTGTCCGCCATCTTTGAGGAGAGCTGCACCGCTTTCCCCCCCATTGAAGAACAAGTGAGGAGGAACCAGCCGACGCGCAGTGCCTTTGCTGCAGTCACATACAGAGAGAGGCTGGTATCGGTTAGCTGTTGATACACGCAGACATTTCCTCCCATACTGACGGCGGGACACCGACAACAGGCGCAGGTAAGACTGGAGACGCTTTTCCGCGAGATTTGAAGCCATTCGTGTACCTCGGGACGGCTTAGATTGTGCGAATCGAGGCGGAAGATGTTTAGTGTTGAGTGAAACCGTGGATGTCGGGTGTGTTTCAGCATAAATGATGCTGGGATACAGATGATTTGAGTGCGTGTGTGTGCTTTTGAGTGTTGGGGCAGTGTTGTGGACGATCTGCAGCACTGTTAGGGCGAGGAAAGCAAAGGACGTGGTTTGGTTGGGGGGGCGGGTGATGCGTGACCTCCTGGGTGATAAATCTCAAACGCGCAGTGGAAAGCTGACAGGATGGGATGCGGCGCGCTATAATGCGCATATTCAGTGTGGGCGTTTTCAGCGCTTCAGCACCTCGGACAGAGCCAGAGACAGAACGCACCGAGGAGGTGAAATCAGCGTCTCAGCGTCGTTTTCTTTTGTTCAAGCATTTATTGCTCTGTAAAAAGAGGGCCGGGGGGGGGACCCTGTTTTCCTTGCAAAGCCTCAAAACAGGTGTAGACTGAAGCGTGAATCAACGTGTCGCATTCACGCCACCTAGAAAGGAAATTAAACCGAACAAAACATGGCAGAGTCGCAGGACGTGGCGTGGTTTGTGGGGATGTCATGTAATAGTGAACTGCGCCATGGTGAAGTCGGTGGAAGGAGGGTAGCCCATATAAACAGTAGTGCGGGGGGGGGGGGCGTCGAGTTCTGTGAATGCGACGCTCCCTTCTTCCTTCTTTTACGCAGTACCTTCGCATAACATGCCCAATCCACGCCACGCGTCTACGTGACCGTGGCAGAGAGGGAAAAGGTGTGTGGATAGGTGGCTGAGGGGTGCGGGGAGAAAAAGGAGGACAGTGCCGGGGATGTCGGCGGTGAAGCCCCCACTATGACACCCTCCTCTCCCTCTCCTCCTGCGTCCCATCCAGCGTCTGTGGCCACGCACGAAACTGTCAATGATCCCCGCACGCGCTGTCTTGTCAATCAGGCAAGCCACATTGGCTCGCGCGCTAAATCGATACCTGAGCTCGACACAACGTGTAACAGTTGAAGTGTTTCTGATCCACGACAGTAGGAGACACACATGAACCACGACACAGCTGCCAGGTCGGAGCCTTTGACTGCTTTTCCCAAACCTGCAGGAGCGGCGAGCCCAGCAGAGTCCGCCCAGGTTATCTGTCAGTGTGTGCGTGCTGTGGTTTACCACACTCACCATGTTAACTTGAGTCTGCGTGTTTGAAGGCTTTGGTAACAAACAGTAGCTAAGCTAGTTTTTCTGCCCATCAGTCACAGCACCGCGTCTGCTCGTAGAGGTGCAGAGAGGCGCTTGTTGCTTCTCCTGAGCTTTGATGATTAGACACTGAAGTGGTTTGGATTTCTGGCGCACCTGAAATTACATTACACTCCCACACGGTGCGTAAGTGCCTGGCTGTGTTACTGACACATGCTCAGTTGAATGTTTGGCACGTCACTGGAAATCTGCAGTGTGAGTTTTCCATGAAGCAAAGGTTGTGCTCAGATGGCGTTGTTTAAAACCAAAATCATGTCTAAAAGCAGAGCCTGCAGGCCGATGGCATCAAAGGACGGCCTACAGTTCGTAAAGCCCCTCAGGATACCCTGGTTGCTGCTTTTCCACAGCACGTTATGCGGTTGGACTGCAGAGAGGGAGCGAGGCAGACTTGGGGAGGGGGTGGGAGGGGGTGCCAGGCCTATACTGCACACACTGTGAAAGGGCTGCTTTCTGGATAAATGGTGACTTGCAGCACCATCAGCACGCACTGATTGTTTCTTAGAAACACCCCGGCCATTGTTCATTTCACAGGAGCACTTTCACGCCTGCCATCTGTGAAATGAAGCTAAAGCCTCTCTGATTGATGCTGAGCCGGCCGGCGCAGTGCGTGTTTTGGTGCAGGTACAGCTCTTATTATTTGCTTTTTTCTCCCCTCTCCAGAGTTTCTAAGTTCGGCCTTCAGCCTGATGCTGAAATAATCAAATGCAGTCACACAAACCCTCTCATGCGAGTCCAAAATGAAACTAGATGCTCATATTTGGGGTGATATTTCTATATCTGCTGGAAAGACAGAATGAAATTTTGAAATTGAATTTATAAGCCTTATCATGTCTGTGACACAGGGTTTCCTTCACACCTTGAATATTAAACTCAGCCAGGTGCAGCATCACAGAAACAGCTGAGCTCCTGAATCCAAGCTGAAGCTAGAGATCAGTCTGGGAAGGATGGAGGCAGAGATGTACATGCATCCCTCTAAACTGCTCAGCGGTCGTGTCTCGCTGTCACAGAGCAGTTCAAGTTTTGGCTGCAGAATAAACAAAATCATCTTTATCGATTCAGCAGAGCTGTTGCATGAGCAGCTTTGGTGGTCCAATGTGCCGTTCTCACTGTGGGATTAGTCACACCAGCTTTAGGTTCATAGTCCAGAGGAGGACAAGATGTGGCTTCTGAGGTGAAAGGCTGTTAGCTTCTCTGATGTGTCATAGGAGGCATTATTAGCCTGTGAAATGGCTTCAGCGTCATCAGACGACCTTATATTTTATTTTTTACATGTTGTGCATTTCTCATGTTACAGTGGTAGATTTAAATGGAGCAAAGGACGAACAGAAACACAGAGATATCCAGATGATTAAATCGTACTGACTGAGGGAAGAAGATGAAACCTTTTCTATCTGGAAAGTAAAAAGTAATAAATACGTTTATTGCTCTAATGTTAAGAGTTAGATGAGTAGATGTCATTAAAATTAAATTGAGCCTTATTGGCTAAGTTTAGCAGCTTTCAGCAAGTTTAGCATAACTAACCTCAAAGCTTTCAAATAGTTTTAAACAGCCAGCAAATCCACTTGATATTTGATATTTTGTATCCTGTTCATTGAATCTGGTTTTCTAAAACGCTGTTATGTTTCTAAAGTTGTTTTAGCTGTTGTACATAGACAGCTGTTTACAGCTGTTTACCGTTTAAGTTAAACTCACAGGCTTGACATGTAATGGTCCCTAACCAGTCATTAAGTGTCCTTTGCTTTTGTCTGAAATCCTCTCAGGTCACTACAACATGTGAAATCCACCCATTTTTCCTTCCTTTAGCTAGCGTGCTGCCAGGATCAGCCTCTGAGGCCAGGCAGACAGAGTGGAAGTGCTGTTATTTATACTGTGGCAAACAGCCCCGAGGCTTTTTATTGAGAGTTTGCACTCGTTCACTGTGACTCGTGGTCACATATAATATTTTTCGTTCTCGTTTTTTGCTGTACTGAAGATTAAATTGTGACCCAGCTTTGAATTTCGTGTGAGAGAGAATCAATGTTGTCATCTATCACGAAGAAATCAAAGAGTCTTACGGAGTCAAACTCAGACGGGAAGAAAAACAGCAGCTTTAGAAGGAAACAAACGCTCATTTGTTTGCAAATGATCAGAGTGGAGATATTAAAGTGGCAGCAGCTTTCTGGTGTCCGGCCAGCCCCCACGTGACAACCTGTCACCTGCTCTGTATGTAAACAACAACACAGAAACAAGATGGCCCCTCCGGCGGCGACGAGACTGTGCTGCATAGAAGGCTTGATCCTTCTCAGCTAAGCGTGTCGTACGCAGTTTTTGATCATATGTTCTGATGTTCACGTCGCACTCATCGGTTTATTTTGTACAGTAGATTTGTCCAATTACATTAGGTTGCTTAGCTAAATGGTTATTTATAGAGATAGGCTGCACCGCACTCGTCAAGTCTCCTTTCAGCGCTCACACAGCGCGACTTCTCTAAATTTAGTTTTATTCATCTTACCTCAGCTGTAGCTCGTCACAGCAAACATGACAGCTAGAGAAAGTTAATATTATCTCCCAAGTGATGCTTTTGTTTTTGAAGCTTTCCTGGCACAAAAAGCCATGTTCGGCTTTCCACCGCGCCCGTCGTCACTCCGCCATCTGTCCTCTCGGCTGCTCTCGCAGGGTTAGAAACCTTTGATTAATGAAGGGAATTTAGAGAGAGAAAATGAAAGTAATAAGAAAGAGAGGGAGTGGGGGAAGGTGGAGGGAGAGGGTGCGTAAACGGGGAACGATTGTCAGGCCGAATCATTTCAAACACACACACGCTGTGAGAAAATAGCATAAACATACAGAAAGATGCTGAAAATGAAGCAAAGTCTGCACAGTTTGGAGGCTAATTCCAAATTCTAGCTGTAAACCAGAACCAGCCTTTCACAATGTTCACCAGGGAAGACACGTGTCCGATTTCACTGTGGAGAGCAGATATTTTGGAGTGGAAACATTTCCGTGTGTGGGTATGAAGGAGATGGTGCCAGTGGTTTTAGTATTTTGTATCTTCAAGCGTATCATTTTCACCCGACCATTAGCCGGGCCTTTCAGTGTCGCTGTGCTGTAAACCATCCATAAGCTCCTAAAGCTTTTATGTCTTTCAGAATAAAAGCACGTGTAGAGATCTTTCCTCTGCGTCGGTGAAGCATAAAGCCGGTAGATGGATCTGCTCGGGTCAGCGTGAACACGCCCTACACGCTGCACATTGCACAGCATTGTGTGTGCTCAGGTGAGCGCACAAGTGTGCAAACATGACCCGGTGTGGCGGGTGGAGACGGTGTTCACGGGAGGATTGGTGGGGTGGTATTGAGTGGGGGGGTTAGTTGTGTAATAAATGAGGCTGCAGTGCAGCTGATGAGGGTTGTTGGTGCAGATTAGCATCTGCAGGGCTTTTACAGAAACATTAAGCAGCCTGGTCTGTATCAAAGTCGTATTTGAATGCATTTATAGCGTGTACACGCACTGCCACTGCATCATCGCTGCATGCAGTCACTGGGTGAGGGGCCATCTATGCTGCCCTGCATCTGGTCCTGATTTAGCTTCTTACTAGCTTTTCTTTCACCACACAGACGTTCAGACTGCTGTGCATGTTGTACCAGGACACACAGGAGCTTCTTAGTCTGAACAGCGTCACTTCCTGGTTCTAACAAAAACATTGTGTGTTTTACAGTAAATGATATTTTTCTGTTGTGCTAATTAAAATAACCCCATTATGTGCTGTGATAGCGCTCATCTGCAGTGCATGAAAGGCTCATAAATGCATTGTGAGCAAACACAGTATCAGTGTTATTGATCTTTCTGGGCCTGTCAGCAGGTCAGAAATGCAGCTTCTACTGCAGGCAAACAAATACGACAGTGTGCGACTGACTGCAGCTTTCTGACGCTCCGACACAAAGAAATACAAAAGTCCAGCTTCTCCAGTTTATCTACATGAAACAAAATATCATTATTTTTAAATCTGTCATAAAAAGGGAATTCTTTCTATGTCCACATGCTTTGGACAGATAAGGAAGCGAGCTGTTGTTTGCTATGTTTATGATCTTATTCCCAGTTGAATACGTCACGCCGGATGGTTTCGCAGACTGGAATTCAGAGTTTCAGGATGGAGACTGTGTCAGCGACATTCCCAGTGCCAAACAACTGTGACTGAAGCAGCAATGAAAGGCCTCCATACTGATGATGGTGTAACAGTCTGACGGTGTGCGTGCTGCAGCGTCGCTAACACAGCAGACATCCTGCCGCCACCCTCTGCTGTCTGGGATTCCTTCAGACATGGTGTAAAAAGAACTTCTGCTGTGGTTTTTTCCAGAGCCTTCACATCCCACCGCCCTGATGTTTATTGCGTCGTAAAACAGGAGAGGTTGTGCTTCTAATTCAAAACAGGACTGTTGCTCCTCCTCTGGAACCACCTAATCTGATGCTTCCTTGTTTTCCTCCTTCCAGCTTTACTGCCAACATCACCCCACGAGCATCCATCCCTGTCATGTTTTGCTTGTCAGATGTCAAATCTCCACAGCCCTCCAAGCAGCCAGAACCTCATCTGCAGCAACCACATGGCAGTTAATGTGGCGGCGTGTGCCCCGTGTGGCGGCGTGTGCCCCGTGTGGCGGCGTGTGCCCCGTGTGGCGGCGTGTGCCCCGTGTGGCGGCGTGTGCCCCGTGTGGCGGCGCACAATGAACCCAAAAAGCCACCCTGAGAGGCTGGCTGTGAGCACAAAGAGACTCCCGAGCGTTCATTCGCTGCTTTTCACTCATTTTCAGTCTTGTCCATGTTTTGATACTTGAGTTACTTACATGTAGTAACTAATCAATGAATCATTGATACATTTTATAAAAAGCTCAAAGGATGCACCGTTGTTGTGTCCGCACTTAGCAGACAACTGTAAATGATCTCTTTCAGCAAAAATGCAAAAACATTATTTGTTCCTGTTTCTTTACTTGAATCAATCAAAAATGTCAACGACGGCACAGTTTGACAGGCAGGACGAAGCATGTCTGCTGCCCTAACCCAACAAGGCTGGATGATCCCACTGATGCTGTACAGTGTGTCCTTAAAGAACTGAGGGAATCTGAGCAAGTGGAGGGTAAAAGGCCCTAAAAACTCTCTGCATAAGTCATGTCCTCAAGAAACAGGAACAACCATCTACAGCCAGAAAAGGACCAGATATTGAGGCACCGTGCAGCACCGCGGGGAAAGAGGCTGATGGGCAACAGCTGCATCATCATCATGTGACTTTACAGCAAGGCAATAATCCCAAACACACTGCAAATGCAGTAAAAGCATTTGTGTACAGGAAACATACAATGGAAAGCTGTCAGTCACAGACTGAGCTCAAGGTTACAGAAGCAGTTTGAGCCTGAAGAGAAAGAATGAAGAATAAACGTGTTCCCACCAAATATCGACTTTCAAGCTCATTAAACTGGTTTTATATTCTGAGTCTGCACTTATGTTTGCACGTCTCCATGAGTCAGTGCATCAATTGCACATTTTATAACAAAATACAAAGAAGTGAAGAGTGGCTGCAGACGTTTGCACAGTACTGTATATGTGTGGTGTGCTTTTCATTCGCGTCTCTTCTTTATGTCCACTCTTCCACAGCAGCTTAGAGTAAACGGCGTCTGCAGCGCTGACATGTTGCTCTGTCCACCAATAAGCAGAGAGATCTGGACACTCGGCTCGTCTTTACCTTCAGTCTCTCTGATAGCAAATGAAGCTGCAACATCAGCTTCAAGCCACAGTCAGCTGGACGATCACATGTTCACTTCCTGGTAAAGGAGCATCCGCAGCTTTTTTTACATGAGATTTTACGAGCAGCTGTTTGATTGGAGTAGAAAGCGTGGGACTTTAGCCGCTGACGTTTCCAGGAAGCCGTTTATGAAATCTGCAGCTCCGCTCAGCAGGAACGCTGCTGCGTTTAACGGGACCTGTAACGAATCAACGTGTTTTATCACAGCGGTGCGCAGCTTAGTAAAAGGACACGACGTGTTATATACTGTTATATAATCTGCCCTGGAGAACACTGTGATTATGTTGGGTTGCTTGTAGTTCTGCATATAGAGAAGGCAGCACTCCGGGTCGTCACTCGAGGTTAAAGCTGTCACAGTCACCACGTCTCTCTTTGGTCTCTTTGTGTAACATGTTGTATTTGGAGCTTCACCTATTCTGGGATGATTCCAGTGCTTGAAGCTACAGTCTGGCTGATGGCTGTCGGCAACTCTTTGCTCTGTTTATTTTAGGATTGTTGTTATCCCTCCCCCACCCCCGACCACCTGAGCCAAGGTGTGTAACTGGGTGTGGGTCACAATCAGCCAGAGTTTCGGGTGTGTTCATTGTGAAACCTGGCCCCACCCTGTCATGTGATTTCCTGAGGTCAGATGTCCCAGGATGTGAGTGGCGTTAAGGCGTCTGGGAAGGATCTCAAAACTGGATTATAGATGGCAGAGAGTTGGTGTCGTAAGCCCCGCCTCTGTTCAAAGATGGTCGCTCACAGTGGA